>NC_046157.1:97733924-98039577 GCF_011064425.1 Rattus rattus | reverse complement strand
CCCTTCTTTATGGGTATTCCTCCCATCCTCCCCCTTACAGCCTGCCCCCTACAGTGTAATTCTTTGGGGTTCAGTCTTAGTAGGACCCAGGCTTCCCTTCCACTGGTGCTCTTACTAGGATATTCCATTGCTACCTATGAGGTTGGAGCCCAGGGTCAGTCCATGTATAGTCTTTGGGTAGTGGCTTAGTCCCTTGAAGCTCTGTTTGGTTGGCATTGTTGTACATATGGGGTCTCGAGCTCCTTCAAGCTCTTCCAGTTCTTTCTCTGATTCCTTCAACGGGGTCCATTCTCAAATCAGTGGTTTGCTGCTGGCATAACGCCTCTGTATTTGCTGTATTCTGGCTGTGTCTCTCAGGAGCGATTCACATCTGGTTCCTGTCAGCCTGCACTTCTTTGCTTCATCCATCTTGTCTAATTGGGTGGCTGTATATATATGGGCCACATGTGGGGCAGGGCTCTGAATGGGTGTTCCTTCTGTGTCTGTTTTAATCTTTGCCTCTCTCTTCCCTGCCATGGGTATTCTTTGTTCCCTTTTTGAAGGAGTGAAGCATTCACATTTTGATCATCTGTCTTGAGTTTCATATTTATTTCTAGGCATCTAGGGTATTCAAGCATTTGGGCTAATAGCCACTTATCAGTGAGTGCCATACTATGTATGTCTTTTCTGTGATTGGGTTACCTCACTCAGGATGATATTTTCCAGTTCCAACATTCTGTCCTAATTTCATAAAAGTCGTTGTTTTTGATAGCTGAGTAATGTTCATTGTGTAGATGTACCATTTTCGTATCCATTCCTCTGTTGAAGGGCATCTGGGTTCTTTCCAGTGAAGAATTTCTTTTATGTCAAATATCAGGTTATAGTTTGGGAAGTTACCACCCCCCTCCCCTTTTGATCTCTAGCAGTGGTGTGTCTTTTCCCAGGAGCGCTGCTATTTTTGCTTAATTTGTTGCAGAATGCTTTTGTTCAAATGTTATCACCTTTCCCGGTTTCCCATCCATAACCCCCTATCCTATCCTCCTCCCCCTTCTTCTATAAGGGTGTTACCATCCATCTACCCCTTCCAGTCTCCCCACCCTGACATTCCTCTAAGCTGGGGGAATCAAGCCTTGGCAGGATCAAGGGTTTCTTCTCCCATTGGTGCCCAACAAGGCCATCCTCTGCTACATATGCACCTGGAGCCATGGGTCTGTCTATGTGCACTCTTTGGATGGTGGTTTAGTCCCTGGGAGCTCTAGTTGCTTGGTATTGTTGTTTTTATGGGGCTGTGAACCCCTTCAGCTCCTTCAATCCTTTCTCTAACTCCTCCAATGGAGACCTAGTTCTATGGTTGGCTGCGAGTATCCACCTCTGTATTTGTCATGCTCTGGCAGAGCCTTTCAGGAGACAGCTATATCAGGCTCCTGTCAGCATGCACTTCTTGGCATCAGCAATATTGTCTGACTTTGGTGGCTGTATGCATATGGGCTGGATCCCCAGGTGGGGCAGTCTCTGGATGGTCATTCTTCAGTCTCTGCTCCAAACTTTGAGATGTTTTGATAGAGGGTAGTAGCCACTTTGTACAGGCTAGCTACATTCTTGATCCTCAACTTTGATTAAATCCAAAGATGAGAACCTATACACAGGAGGGACTGATTTTAGGGAAGTCTCTCTCTCTCTCTCTCTCTCTCTCTCTCTCTCTCTCTCTCTCTCTCTCTGTGTGTGTGTGTGTATGTATGTATGTAAGCAGGCACCTATGGAAAGGACTTATCGCCTGTGATCCCTCTCTCCAGCCCCCCCCGCCACCACTTTTGATAAGCACAAGAAAAGAAATTTTCTTCCAAAAATTTATTATAGTGATATTGTTACAAGGTTTTTAAACACACAGTAGGAAGCTAAATTGCCCAATTTTTCGAAGCCTCAATAATTTAAAAAGTCATTAAACATAAAACGAGGTTTGGCTTTCACACCATTCAGAGGAGGGAACCTTAAATAAGCAAATAGTAACACTGAAATTTCAATTAATATTTAATATTACTTAGGACTTCCTTAGGTAGATCTGATAATCATGATCTTAGCACTTAAGAAAAATAAATAGACCCATAAATAGCTCATATAAATATAGGTTTTACCTTTTAAATAATAAAATTTCTTAGTCTTGAATTTTGTCTTCTGCATTAAGAAACATAATAATAATGTAGATAATTCATTAAAATAACTTATGCCTCAAAGTTATCTCGGGATAGAGTAAATACATAAATAATTTAAAGCCCACAGAAAAACAAGAAGCAATTTGTATCCCCTCTACACCTTCTTTTCAGGGTGGAAGGCAGACAATTCTAACCCTGCCTTTAAATCCATATCACTGGCTGAGATTCAGCTGTGAACTGTTTTAAAAAAGACCAGGAAGTTTGCAGAGAAACGCAGGGGTTTCTTAGGGGCTAGCCTCAGGTCTCTTTAGGACGCATGGCGGACAATAGAAGAAACGCAGGTGCAGCCCACGCCCACCAGCATCTTCTCCACCCGGAAAGTGAAGGGGCACTTCTCAGGCTCCCTCTTCAGGACCAGGATCTCTTGCTGGATGAGAACAGAATTCATGTGGTGGTCCAACTTCCCCTCAGCGTTGACGCAGCGCTGGTGGCGGCACTGTGCCTCCCAGATCACTGAAGGATATCTATCAGGGTCCTCATTGCGGCTGCAGGGGAGATAAAAGCCAGGAAGAAAGTGAATTCCAGGAAGAGTGGGAGGGAGAAGAACATATTACGACACATATGTGCGCCGCAAAACCTCTACATGTTAGTTGCTGACTTTGGCTAGTCCGAGAATTTGGATTCTTCCCTTTCCATCGTTTTCCTCCCGGATTCCCCATTTTCTCCCTCCTCCTCTTTTGCAGTGATAAGGAGCAAAGCCAGTGTCTTCCACATAACAGACACCCATTCCATCATGGAACTGGACCCACGGCTTCACAAACTTGAATTTTAAAGTTTATGAAGTGCTTTAGAAAAATATCGTTGAAAGATAAACAGAATAAGCTGAAAGGCCACAGTGAGGACGGAAACTTAACACTGAGAGATACATTTTAAGGGTACATTTGATTGACAGGAAACGACAAAGGGACAGATGACCAAGGACTAAGATGGCTGCTCATCTGACGTGGTGACATTGGTCTTTGAAAGAGGGAATGTCAGAATTATATCTGAGAACACTTAGGGGGATGGAAACCAACGATTGTGTGAAAAGCTAGAAACAATGACTAAAGTCCCTTTATAATCTCTTCCTTGTCTCCTTATAATACCTGAATAAATAGTTCACTTAGACCTTTGAATTGATTGTCCTTAGTACTGGGCAAAGAAGAAATCCTATAGGCAGAAGGATCCACAGGTTCCTTGCCATTGAAACCCATTTATATAAATTCAATCGATCAAAGTACTGAGCTCTTTATAGGGTCTGAATAGTGTATTCCAGTGCTGGGATTGGAGGTCAAGTCAACTCACAAAGGAGAAGAAGTATTCACCAGGATACTTCCTCTATTAGCCATTTAAGCTTTATTTTTCTATGTCTTCTTCAGGACAGACCCAAAAACTCCTAGTTAATTAAACATTATTTTCAGCAAATCTCTTTAATTGTAGGTCTGGTAGAAAACGACTTACATATCCTGATTTCCAAAAAGTCAGCAATCAACATGAGCTCTCAGAGATGCTAGAATCATAGTTATCATTAATTTGGGTTGATCTATGTCATTAGTGACAACTAGAACAGGTTAGGGTGAAGCATTCCCTGCTCTATCCAAGAAGCCTGTAGAGGAAGCTTTGAGAACCATTGCTTAGCACAACGGTCCTTCTAGGTCTCTGAGGATTCTGAGAGGAAAAAATAATGATGTTCAGGGTAGGCATGATGCATCAAAGAATGGAAAAACACAGATTTTTTTTTTTTTTTTGGTTTGGAGTTCTTACGTACCTCAGAGTCCAGGGTGAAGTGGAACGGTTGAGGTAGTCTGAGGGCCTTCTGGAGCTCGCTTTTGAGCTAAGGGAGTTGAGGACTTTCAGGTTGACCTTCACGTTCTGGAGAAAATTATTGGCCTCGGTGTTCGGACACGCTGAACTTTGAGGGATGAATACCGCTGCCTTCACTGTAGCCTCCAGGTTCAGTAGCAGCAACAGCATCAGGCACTAGAAGGGAAAATAGGTGATGGGAGATTGGATTAGTATATTTTTTCCTGATAAATTCATTATGATGAGTATATAGCTAACATATACTTGTCTGGTTAACTCCTACAGGAAACATTCAACATTCTGGAAATATCTATACTACCATGTAAGTAACTTTAAATTTAAAAACTTTCAAGATGGCCAAAATCATGCTAACAACATAGAATTTATTTTATTTTCAACCAGTTTTCTACACTCTTTTTCTGACTGAGGACAGACATGCTATGTCTTAGACAACAGTGGTCTTAGTAAAAATGTCAGCTTATGTCATCTCATCAGCCTGCTGGCTCGTGAGTCAATGGGAGACTAAATGACCTCGATTTTCTTATCCTCCGAGACTAGTGTTCTTAGTCACCCCTTCTGTAAACCTTGTGTGCAGTCAAACATGTATCTTGGAGGAGAGGGCTGCAGAAAACCTACAGGTTGTCAGCATTCATGTTAGAATTAGAAACCGTGTTCATACACCAGCTATCCTCCAGAAAGAAACCTTGTTTTCTTAGGTATATTTTCCGGTTGTTTTAAATTTAGCATGCATTGATTCTATAGTAAGACTCGGATTTCAGAACATACTTTTAAGTTAAGTATTTAAAAATTATAAAGCTTTATTCAGAAGGAGAGTTATATATACATCTAATTAGAATCACATGGTTTGGATCTCCTAAGACTTTGGTATAAAACAATGGAGCAAAAGTTTCTTACAAAGCTTTCAAATCTGCAAGAACAGTAACCCACTTCATAATGTCAAATCCTTTGCACTCAGAAAAATAGACTTTTGACAGACAGTCTTTCTTATTGCATAGTGTCATGTGACATTTCTTATGTGGGTTAGTTTCATCACAGCTACCTTTCAGTTTTAACCTAATCTTTCTGACTGATGCTTATCAGTTCTTGAAAATGCTGTACAATGATTTAGGCATCTATCAAAGGTTTCATTTCCAGGTCTACATATACAGATTTATGGACCCCAACAGTTGGAGTCGAGCATGTCATACCATGTGCAGCAACACAACCCGGTCTCAATCAGCAAGCGCCTTCTACATTAGTGCAGGACTCACCACGGATGGAGTTCTCCGGGGACTCATGGTCGCTCGTCCTGATCAGCTGGTACGGGATGAGCTTGTGCCTCGTGTGAGGTGGATGAAGTGTAGTGCTCCCTTCTCTCTTTTTATAGGGTTTTACGCCCTCTGTGGTCACTTACGTCGAGAGTGGGTTAGGGGGCGACACCATTTGTGTAAAGGTTCCATCCTCAAATGAGGTCAGAGCAGAACCACCGCTTTATGACGGGTAACATCTGTCTCTGAGGGTAGATGGGAAGGGCAGAAGTTCACGATGCAAAGAAGGATGACTTGTTGGGAGCCGACCAGAGACGCTTTGCTGTGGTTCAGTATCCTGTGTGTAGGGACATATCTGAAGCTGTTGCAGAGATAGGCTCCATCTTTTTCTATTATTTATTTATTTATATTTTATTTTTTTATTTTTCTGGAGTTGAGGACTGAGCTCAGGGCCTTGCGCTTACGAGGCAAGCGCTCCACCACTGAGCTGAATTCCCCAACCCCGATAGGCTCCATCTTAATAGTTCCTGAGTCCCTTGACAGTCTCCTAGTGTCACATGCTTTGCATTTTGACTCGATCTTTCTCTTTTTTTCTACCAGATTCCCTGGCTAGAGAGCATCCCCCCACCAAAAAGCAAAACAAAACAAAACAAAACAAAACAAAAAAACCCAAAACAAAACCATTCAATGTCTTGCCACGTAAACAGACTAACAAAATAAATAACATAACACTGATGGAACACATTCTATTTAACTGACCGTGGCAACTGTTTTCCTTGAGTGCCTACTCTCCACAAGAAACAATCACAAAGTCCAATTAGTTATTAAGGAGTAGCTAGAGACAGGAGGTTTACCGGTTGAAGACAGGACTGTTGCGTGTTGTCAAGAAACTTGCTAATATTTGCTGCTTTGAAGTTCAGTTTCAAGCCTTTCTTCTAAGCAGGAAGGAAACGGAAGTGAAAGAATATGGGGCCATTTGGGCAACGTGAAGAATGAATTGGAAATCGAGATGGAGGCTGAAAGATGATGGAGACACTGAGGCACTGTGGGGGGGGACTAGGAACAGAGGGAGAGGAGGGAACAGAAGGGAAGATGGAGATGGCTCTCTCATGCTGTCTTCCTCTCAGTGAGATGACCTTTGCGGTTAATTCCTTGAGAATGCTTTCTCTTCAGGAATAGAGGATATGAGGACAAGATGGTCAATACGGGGGTCATTAGGTCATTAGATATAGAGGTCATCTGCATGTTGTAATGGTGAATATGGGGGTCACTAGGTCATTGCATATGGAGGTCATCTGCATGTTGTTATGGTGAATATGGGGGTCACTAGGTCATTGCATACGGAGGTCATCTGCATGTCCTTTTTCTTTGCCTCTACCTCTAACGAGTCTCACGTGCTTCCCAGTTCTCAGCTCTTGTCTGACATTCAGCACAAAGCCATGAGGTGAACCAGCAGCTCCTGTTCAGTAGACAGCACTTCCGGTAGGATTGCTGGATTCTGTTTGTGACCTCGTTGTTCTCAAAAGTTGCCGCACCTCACACCTCATTCCTCTTTCCAGGCCTCCTGATGGCTCACAACTCTGACCTTCACCTGCTTTTTTGCACTTCTAATAACCCTGAAATGGTTCTCACGCACACCACCGATTGCCCATTCTTTTCCCATTCTCTAGCTTCCCGAATGAGAAACGTGAAGTCCTTATCTCTTGAATTAGTATTACAGTTTGAACAAATGTCCCTTTTAGCTTTATTCCTACTGTGTTCCATGTTAGGATTCACTGGGTCCTGGTTTTCTATGTGTCCTCTTTCTACAAGCTACCAACCTTCCGTTAAAGTACAGCTTTGGCAACGTCCTTTTTGCCCTATTTATCAGTGTGCTGCTTGTCTTGTAGGATCCTATTCACTAGTTGTTCTGGCGGGAAATAACCTCACTGGAATAACCAGACCACGACATTGGCTTCTTTACGGCTAATGTGTTACTCATTTCCTTAAGTTTTGTTGTATATAATATAACCTTTTATATAATATAGGTCTTCATAGATTACCTTTTTTTTAAAAAAGGATTTATTTATTTAATTTATGTGAGTACACTGTCGCTCTCTTCAGACACACCAGAAGAGGGTATTGGATCCCATTACAGATGGTTGTGAGCCACCATGTGGTTGTTGGGAATTGAACTCAGGACCTCTGGAACAGCAGTCAATGCTCTTAACTGCTGAGCCATCTCTCCAGCCCCATGGATTACTTTTGACTCGCTTGTGGCTGTCTGTTTCTCTTGAAGTGTATACTGTTTGCTCACAGACTTCTTTCTACATTGGAAGTTACTTGAACGCTCGTAGCTATTCTGCTAATTCTTGTGCCAACTGCTTAGAGTTTGGTAAATAGCAGCTGAGCCTTTTTATTGATTGGCAATAGGAAACATTATGTCAGAAATTCATAACCTTGTTTCCTTTTAGAACTCAGCTGCATTCTAAGACACTCCTGGATTGTCTTGTTCCCTGGCTCTATGCCTGTAAGCCTTTGAAAAGTGTATGTCAACGTTGAAGCCTATGCTGAACTCCGAGGAGGATTAGACACTCCTTGTTGCTATCTGGCAAGGATGTGCAGGAGAGGAAGGTGCTTGCTGCCAAATCTGTCCACTGATGATGAAGAGGAAGCTCTAGCAATCCTCCCAGTTGAGTGTCCCATGGTGGTGAAACTCAGTGTATATTTGGGCCTTTGAGAGATGACGATATTTGTCTTAAAATAAAGGGAAGAGAGACAAGATCAGTTTTCACAATAGTGTGAAGATGCTTATTTAGAGATGGAGCTGGTGCCTGGCTTTGAGGAAAACTGATTTCCCAGCCATAAAGACTCCATCTGAAAGTCTTGTCGTTGAAGAAGCAGTTGGGAACGCAAGGGCTGTGCTCGGAAGGTCAGGTTTCTTTCGTGCTTGCCGTTGCTTCAGAGGTAGAAGGAAGGCCATAGTGAGAGCTGGTGTGCTGAGGGCATCAAAGCGATTGGCGTCTTCCCTTTCATTGTGCCTCTGCCTTGCTGAGACCTACTTCATTTTTTTTTTTTGTAGAAGTGCTGTTCTGCTTCATAAAATGAGGTTTTTGTCTCACCTGTTGACCGTGGTTGACTTTTTGCAGAAAGAAAATGACAATGAATAAATAATAGATTGGGAATGAGGAGCTCGCTCAGGAGTGGTCTCCAAGTTTATCGGTCTTGGTTCTCTGAAGACTCAGAACAGCAGCTACAACACTGGGGAGCTATGGGTTTCAGGACCAGGGATGTGTGTGGGAGGGTATGCAACAGGAGGATGCCTGTAGTCAAGTGATGTTTTAAGGGAAGAGATATTTGTGGGCTTCATGAAATCATTAGACCATTATACAGTATTATTGTCTAGCTATAATAGAGGGTAAAACACTAAGAATAATGAAAAATTTCTTACTTTTGTGGACAGATAGAATATCTTTTGTCTCAGTGTGGTGAAAATTTAAGACATTACCAACAACATAAAAACCAATTTTTGTTTCCCACTCAAAAGGCAGGGCTACCATTGATAATCTATTATTTCATTAATTTGTATTCTAGAGTCATTTTCAGGAAAAAAATGACAACAATGGTCTGTATAAAGGAGGGATTTCATAGTTTTAAGTGGTTAATATACATCCTAGTTTAAAGAAGACAACGGCTGTTTGAAAAGGTAGGTGCTGTTTAGTTTAATATGGGTACAATACTGCATAAGGTTCCTTCTCCATTGGCTTTGTGTAATAGAACAGTCCTGGAGAGAGTGTTCTTGGGATCTAAATGTAGGGGCTGCTGCTATGAAGATGCCCAACCTGGACCTGGAAAAATGCCAAATAGACACTTACAGGAAAGGTCTGCTGTTAAGATACAAGAGTATTTGCAATAATGACCTCATGGGTGGCCTTACGGAATGGGTAAAGCCAGGAGCTTATCCAGATCTACATTTTAACTTAGTTTTAACTGTAATTTACACTTCTGAGGACCACTCTGAAAAATCCTGGGATGGAAAGTCCCAGGAATGGGTATCAGATTTTTCTGGAATCTGTGGTGGAGGAAAGTGCCTTCCTCATGGCATATGGCAAATTGGGTTTGATCAGTAAATGACTACTTTAATTGGGTAGGCTGGTGCTTGGGCTGAATGTTTGAGTGTAAGCATGTGGATGCATTAGAAGTGTGCTTGTGTTCATGTGTGTGTGTGTGTGTGTGTGTGTGTGTGTGTGTGTGTGTGTGTGTGTGTGTAGGCCAGATGTGTGCGTTGAGGGCCTTCCTAAATCGCTCCCACTTTTTCTTTTGAGACTGAGAAACTGGTACTTAAAGATTGGCTAGACTGGCTGGCCAGGAAGCTCCAGGGATCCCTCTGCCTCCTGCCTCTGTTCCCTTATTTCTCCTAACTAGGGTCATAAAGACTCAGTTTTACATAGATGCTAGAGCTCCAAACTCAGGTATGAACACTTGCATGGCAGGTATCTCTCCAGCCCCAGAATCCCTTTCTAACCTTCCGATTCTGTTTTATTTCCATAGTCAGCTTTTCGTCACTCTGCATAGCCATTCTTCCCTGATAGAGACCAGCTGTGAGAGGTGCTTCTGCGTACACTCTTCTTTCTTTCCCTATTGGTCATTGACAGCTACCTGGCTGAATTTTTATCTGATTACTTTTATTCAATACAGTTAGGTCATAGATGACCAGACAACTCTACAAAGCAAACCTAACCCATGTGGCTAAAGCTTGTTATCTATTGCACCAGTCACGTGAAATCAGCTCTCTCGGCAAGCTCAAAAGAGTATCATCACTTTGGCAATGGTGGCTTCTCTTAGCACGTCCTATTTGCCAGCCCCAAAGCCCTGAGAATAATGCCTGGAAGCTGAGTAAGAGGAGGAAGACGTGTCCTGTGATGTCATCTCAAAATGACCACACTCTACCAGTGTATTCTCAGTCTCTACCTGAAAATCACACCAGGAAGATCCTTTCTGCTTGTCAGTTTCTCCTCTGAGTAATGAGTACAAACCTCATGGAAACTAAGGCTACTTTCTAGGTGAGTTCCTCACTGGTCTTTTACTGAAACATTGATTTAAAGTGGGTCACAAAACTTTCCATTTTTTTTTTCAATCAAGTGCATTTAGAATCAGATACCTATGCGTTAGGAGGCGCATGCAAATTGTTGGACTGATGGCCCCCGCTTGGGTAATGCTGACTTCATCTGACACCTTTAGAATCAAGGTCAGCGACTGACTGGGTTTTAAGTCTAAACGGATGTCACTGAAGAGTATCGTCTAAAATTAAATAAGTAAACCACACCACACGCTGTGGTTGGGCTATCTTCATTTTCTTTTCAGCAAAATTGCAGCTAATATGGCTTAGACAGCCACAGACTGCATTTAAAAAAGAAAGGCACAGCACATGAACCTGGAAAATGTTGCTAATTGGTATTCTGCTCTTGAAATAATCCCCAGGCTGCTGTGACGAAGGAACAGGTCCAGGAACTGGAAAGACGGCAAAATCAAGACCTTGTGATTTTTGTATTTCTGTGTTTCAAAATCTTTTGGAAGATTTAAAATGCCATGATACAAAAAAAATCAAGTAATAGAAGTGTTGAGTGTGGAAACAGAATCAAAAGTTTAAATCTGGGAAGAGACCCAAAAGCACAGTTCACAAGGGCAACACATCCATATGTCTTTGAGCTTCCTGGAATCCAAAGAGAAGAGAGATGTTCTCAGTTGTGGTAACAGAAGGGAAGACCTTAACAGAACCTTAAAAAGTGGCTCTGCTATTTTCCCTAGCAGTGGTTTTGGAATATAAAATTTGGCAACTATAAAAGATCCTGGCTACCGCACCAATTAAGGGCCTGGTTTTGGCTTCAGACACTCTTAAGATTGCACCCTAGGTCCCTTAGCAGTAGTGAACTGAAGATGATACCGGCTCACTTGTAAGTCAGTTTCCCTACCCGTAAAGTGAAGTTGGCAGTAGAGCTGTGGGCCCATGGTTACAAGAAGTAAGCTCATGTCTATCATCTGACATAGATTCAGTGGTCTGTGGGTGTGAACAAGCTATTAATGTTTATAGATACACCATGCATAAAAAAATCTGTCAAAGGACTCTTTGAGGAGAGACGATCTGCAGATCTGAGGAATCCTAGGTGTTTGTCTGTTAGTATGAATGAGTACTCCCCAGAGAAAGGCTGTCATATGGCCCAGTTGAACTAGACTTCCATTGAATAATTGTTTGTTTTCTGAAGAGGCTATTTCAGATGAAGCATGGTGCTGTGTTCTGGGGCTACAGCAGGCCAGAGTGTTAAGCCTAAGGCTGGTTTTGCAAGAGTAGATATTCAGGGTAATGTAAGCCCCTTATTTTATTCTGTGCTCACTGTACAGTTTGCTGATCAACTAATTAAACAGATTTTGTGTAGATGACCTGGAAAACAAGGCTCTGGATAGCAGACATAAGCATTTCTAGTGACGGATAGGGACAGTCCCTGCTCAACATGATGAAACTGTTCTTTTGGCTTACATATTGTTCCACTGACAAAAAAATGGAGACCACAGTTTACTTGTGTTTAACTTTCATCTATCTATCTATCTATCTATCTATCTATCTATCTATCTATCTATCATCTATCTATCTATCTATCTATCTATTCATCTATCTATCATCATCTATCTATCTATCTATCTATCTATCTATCATCTATCATCTATCTATCTATCTATCTATCTATCTATCTATCTATCTATCTATCTATCATCTATCATCTATCTATCTATCTATCTATCTATATCTTCTATCTATCTATCTATCTATCTATCTATCTATCTATCTATCTATCTATCTATCTATCTATCTATCTCTCTGAAAACTGGCACATTCCAGGAGCTATGGCTATAGGGCTATAGTCTGCCTACCTATGTCCCATCCATACACCCACCAACATATATTCACATTGATATAGTTTGCAAATGAGATGTCCCGTATAAGCTCAAGTTGTGTGCTCCAGTTGGTCATGCTAGTCTGGGAAGTACTAGAAACTTTAAGAGTCATTGAGGGGTGGCTTTGGGGTGTCTGTCTTGTCCCAGACCCTGCTCATCCTCTCAGACACTCTGGCTTCCTGTTCGTCATGCAGCAAGAATCTATCACCTTCTCCCTCTGCCACGATATCTTCCCTAAGTCCAAGAATCATTACAGGAGCTGTCTGAAGCTAGGAGACAAAATAAGTCTCACTGAGAGAGAGAGAGAGAGAGAGAGAGAGAGAGAGAGAGAGAGAGAGAGAGAGAGAGAGAGAGAGAGAATGTTACTCATCCATAATTATAATTATTTGGAAAAAGTCTTTGGAGTGTACCTCTTGTTGGAATCATTTTAAGTGTTGAGAAACAGCTTTAATTCTGCCTTCTCTCTTCTTGCAGTATATTTTACATTTCCTCCTAAAACACAATGTGTCTCTGTATGTCTTCTCTCTCTCTTTATGTTTCTGTGTCTGTCTTTCTGTCTGTCCCACCTAACCTTTTAAGGAATGGATGGACAGTAGACCTGTTAACCAATTATTTACTGATTAATACCTTTACCTTATGTCATCATCCCACAGCAGAAACAAAACTAATATCTGGGTATAAAGTAGAATTATTGTCATTTTTACCTTTGCATAGTGACTCAATTTGGTTGTATAATATTGTTGTGAAGACTGAAATGTAAAGAAAGATAAAGAACATTCTTGGTTGCAGAAATAGAGCAGATTTTGTAATTTTTAACACTGGAAAATTATGACTAATTTAGGCTTAGAGGAATGGCTCAGTGGGTAAAGTGCTTGCTGTGAAAGTTTGAGGACCCAAGCTTGAATACCCAGCACCCACAGAGTGTGGTGTTGCATATTTGTAACCTCAGCACGGAGAGTAGACTTTACAGGCAGGAAGATCTGGGAGCTTGGTGGTCAGCCATTCTAGCCAAAATGTTAAGCTCCATTCAGAGACCCTGTCTGAAAATGTGAGGGGACGTTAACTGAGGAATACACCTGAACTCAGTCTCTGTCTTCCTGAGGACCTTCATGGACAGGGTCATGCAATCCCAGACACACATATAGCCATGGGAAGACACACACACGCACACGCACACGCACACGCACACACACACACACACACACACACGAACACACAGACACAGACACAGAAACAGACACACAGACAGATATGGAAAGACACACACAGACATGGACATACAGACACAGACATGGAAGCAGACACATAGACACATACACACACATGGAATACAAATACACACACAGACACAGATATACAGACACGCACACATACATGGACATACACACAGACACACACAGATACATGGACATACACACAGACACACACAGACACATATACACATACACAGACACATGTGTACACATACACAGAAGACATACATAGAAATAAACACACATAGACACAGACCTGCGCACGCGCGTGTGCGCGTGCGCACACACACACACACAGTCACACACAAGTACACATACAGATACATACAGGCACACAAACACACATACACACACAAGTGCACACACAGACACATATAAACATACACAAAGACACATACACAGACACATCTATAGGGACATATATTGACACACACATATACAGAAACACACACACACACACAGATTCATACACAGGAACACATACCAACCCACACAATTATGCAGATACACACACACACAGACACAAACATAGACACAGACACACACACTTAGACAAACACACACAGACACAGACATACATACAGACACATAGACACAGACATAGTCATGGCACACAGGCAGACTCACAAAGGCATGCACACACACACACACACACACACAGACCCATGCACACAGCACACATAGATAAACGGATATACAGACACTCATGCATACAGACACACACACACACAGATACACAGAGACTCCCACACAGACACAAACAGAATACAAACAGACACAGACAGACAGACAGATGACAGACAGACACACAGACACAAATTCTATGCATACAACACACAAATACCATATACATACCACACACATACAGAAAGAAAACCATAACTAATTTAAATAATGGCTTGACCTTAGAAGTATTGAGTTTCAACAAAAACAAAATACAAAACAAAACAAACAAACAACAAAAATTTCCAACTTGGTGGCAAGGCCCTCAAAAAACGAGTTGGAGAACATCTGTAGTTAAAGTAACAAGAAATGGTTTGTTCTGTGTTCAATATTTTAATATGTCTAGCAGACAGATTACAAAATGAAAGATTTCTGTCCACTTCCATACTACTGTCTGATTTGTACTTTCCCATGGTAGAGAAGTGAGGAAATATTTTGGTTTAAGATTCGTCCCTGAGACAGGGGTCATAGTTTACTTAGACTAGCACTTGCTGTGCAAGCCTGAAGATCTGAGTTCGATTCCCAGCTCCTGCATATGATGCTGGGCGTAATGGCATGTGCCTGTAATCCCAGTGCTAAAAATGGGAGACAAGAGGATGTATGGGGCTTTCTGTGACCAGGCCAGCAAGTGACCCCACTTCAAAAAACACAGTCAACAGCTCCCCAGGAACAATACCTCTGGCCTCTACAAACATATGTACACATGCACTCACACCAGCATCCCTCCACCCCTACCCCACGAAGACACTTTCCTACCAATTTTGCTTGGTAAGAATGGAAATTGTATGAATGTCAGTACTTTTCTCTGAAACTACTTCCTCCCCTAACTAACTGGAGCTAGAAATGGCCTCAGCGGCCACATAGTGGTTCATAACCAGCTGTAATTCCAGTCCCCGAGGATCCAATGCTCTCTCCTGGCCTCTGAGGGCACCAGGCATGCACACGCACAGAGACACATACAGCAAAACGTTCATACATTTAAAATAAATGGAAAAAATAGAACAGGGCACCAATTGTTAGTTTTTATTTGACTGGAGAGTGTTTGCTCTTTGTGTACCATCTCAAGAAGGTTTGGTAAATGCCTGCACCTAAATTCTTTCTTACTGAAGAAAATCATGACCACCCCAGCCACGCCCCAGTGTTTTATAACCGGTAGAGTTAATGTTATGAAATTATTGCCTTAGCATAACCAGGTTTTGTAGCTTGTGAGTGTTTGCTGGTGTATGTTTTGGTGGACATTTCTGCTTCCTCTCTCTCCGTCGGGAGCCATGGGTTGAGCCTATGTTCAGCCCTTCCTTTTCAAGTTCTCTGCATCATCCAGTGCCTTTGTCAACTTCTGAAGCTCTTCTCTTTCTTTGACATGAAGCCTCTTTCTCTCTCCCTTCCCCCCTCTTGTGTGTGTGTGTTTTAGTGTGTTTAATTAGCCTTATACTTCTTCAGGGTCACAGAATCAGCTTTTAGTTCTCCATTTTACCCAGATGTCACTAATACTTTTTGAAAACTTAGTTTTGCAGCTGAATTTATGAGTCTCCAGCAAAGACATTGTCTTGGTTCATTCTGTCTATCTTATGGATTGCCTCTTTCTTGCTTTTATCGTTGGTTCTGTCTGTGTTGTCCACCATCCATCTATCTGTCTGTCTATCTATCTATCTATCTATCTATCTATCTATCTATCTATCTATCTATCTATCTATCTATCTATCTATATCTCTCCCCGCCCAATGTCCTGTTCTGACTTGAAGATGTTTCCTCAGAAATAGAACATTATACTCATGCATTTTTAACAATTGGAAAAAAACCGCAGAGTCAAGCTTTTGAATATTAGACTAGTATTGGTTTAAGTAAGCTTTATGAACCTAATTCCACAATTTAGATGATAATGGTTGAAGAGAAACTAATTTTGAGAACTTTGAGACTTGTATTTTAAATGCACCTAGAAATCTGCATATATATACCACCATTTATTTAATTTCCTGTTGGTGCTTTTAACATTCATTCTATGTTAATGAATTCACCGATAAAATTATGTGCTAGGTCTTTGTTTAAACACATATTATCACTGCGGGGCACAGTTGGCTTTTCTATCATGCCCTGTGTTTTGTTGGAAAGTAAGGGTGGATGTTCTCTGTGATAGAAACTCAGTTGGGCTAACCTGAGCAAAAGTCAGGGATGAATTGTGAGGGGACAGAGATATTAATGAAACAAGGGGGAAGATATACAAACAGGGATTCAGACCAGCACCACACACAATGAGCTAAAAACACAGTCTCTCAACCCTCTCTTGTCCTCAACTCTATTCTATCCCCCTGAAAATTCCTTTATCTATGCTTCTGACATCCACATTGACCTACTAGCCATGCCTCCCAGCTGTGGTTGACCAGGATCATGTAATAACAGCACAAATGAACCTGTAGAGAAGAACCTAGCCTTCAGGTTGGGATAGCCCTGCTCCTGAAGGAGAAAAAACATGTTCTGACAGACATGTGATGTATATGGATTGTGTATGTACTGTAAGTCACTATCTTTTTTTTTTTTTTTCCTTTTTTTTTTTGGAGCTGGGGACCGAACCCAGGACCTTGCGCTTGCTAGGCAAACGCTCTACCACTGAGCTAAATCCCCAACCCCAGTCGCTATCTTTTTATGAGAAAGGAAAATCAGGTAGCTGCAGATGCCTAACTCATTTCTTCATGCCACTAAATCTTGTCCAGCATGCCTTTAGCTCCTTGCACTGCGTTAGCCTTCCTCAGTGTAAGTGATTGCTTTTGTTCTGTTTGTGGTATCATGAATTACACATATGTGCCTGTTAGCTATCTCTTCTGGATGCTTTCCCTGCCTGAGAAGGTTAGATACGAGGTTCTATCTCTAACCTTTATGTGCTTTATGAACTGGGTGTGATGACTCACACCTGTGACTCCAGAAACAGACATAATTAACCAAGAGGCTCACTATGTGTTTGAGGCCAGCCTGGACTATCTAGTTTTAGGAAAGCCTAGGATACAGAGCGAAACCTGGTTGCAAAAAAAATGAAAAAACAAGCAAACCATATTAGTTATGCGCTTTATGTAGGCCTGGAAAGATCTCTTTGAATCAAATCCATATGATTTTTATGCTTTCATTAGGTGAAATCTGCTGTGTAAGCCTTTGTAACCAAATGTGGGTAGCTTCGTACTTAGGAGTGATATGCAGGGGCCAGGGCCCCATCTCAGCTAAATGCAGCCTCTGTTGGAGATGATGAGTAGACAGCCATGGAGGAAGTGGTTGAAACTCTTGCCACAGGTGGGAAACTCATCTCCAGCCAGAGAGGACCTCAGCCATGTGTTTGGTGTATACATAGTAGAGTTTATCAGACGCTTTGGTTGGGGAAGGGAACCATGATCTTTGCAAAGATGGTTACGTGCTGGCTATTCCAATTGTGGAACATAATTTATCTTCCTCCCCTCCTCCCTCCCTTCCTCTCATCTTCCTCCCTCCTTCTTCCTCTCCTTCCCTCCTCCCACTCTTCCTCTCTGCTTTTCTTCCTTCCTTCCTTCCTTCCTCCTTCCTTCCTTCCTTCCTTCCTTCCTTCCTTCCTTCCTTCCTCCCTTCCTCCCTTTCTCTCTCTCTCTCTCTCTCTCTCTCTCTCTCTTTCATGTCTCTTCTGTCTGTCTGTCTGTCTGTCTGTCTGTCCCTCTGCCCGCTCACCTGCCCACCTGTAGTTGATTAATCCACTCTACCCACCCAGCTGTGGCAGCGCGAGTTCCTTGCTACTGCCCCAGTGTTGTGGATTCTCAAATGAAAGACACACGTACACAGTCTTATATTTAATATACCTAAGCAGCTCTTTGGTGGGACCACTCCCAAACCTTCATGCAGCTAGCACACTCTCCCCTCTGACAGTCCTAAATTAGTACTTACTAAGACATATGCTCTATCCTGGCTGCCTCGGCCTGCAGTCTTCCTGGGCCATGATCCTTGACTCTTACATTTGGGTGTCTCTTTGTCCTGCACTTCTCAGTCCTTATCCTTCTGCTTCTCTGACATGATGGTACTACCTCTTCCTCCCTCCTGTATCCCTTGCCCAGGAATCCTAAAAGTCCCACTTCTGTCTCCCTGCCCAGCTGTTGGCTGCAGGCAACTTTATTTACCAATCAAAGTCAACTGGGCACAGGAACCTTCAGCATCTTACACGCAGACATGTGGATTCCTGTGTAATTTTGGGGGACCTAATTAACAATTCAAATATTAAACCAAATCCGCAACACCCACCCACCAGTTTTTCCCATTTCTTTGTTGGTCTGGCCAGTATAGACAACAGGACAGGATCCTGGAGGTCACGGTTTATAGGGCATATCCTCAGTCATCACAATAATGGACGTTGTCTCACACTGCAAGCAGTCTTGTGAGGCTCTAGGAGCCTTTCTTGGGAAGCTGCAATCTGTCATCCCTAATTTCATGTAGTTGCAGATGAGAGAAAAGCACGTTAGGGCTTGCTGCTGAGGGACTTTCTCAGCATCAAGATGGGGACCAAGGAAAACGAACTCTGTTAGTGTTTGGCTTGAGGACTGGGGCCTAACCAAAGCACAGCAACCTCTAACTCTTGGGCTCTGCAAAGGAAATGACAAGCCTCCTACCGGAGCCTGTTTGTGACTCTGTAAAAGATTCCCTAGGTGCCTGGATTTCAGAAGGATGGCAGGTGCTGTAACTATTATTTCCTCAATGGAGTTTACAGGCCCGCGTACTAGACTCAGAGACATAGAGGGTTATAGATGGAGGTAAATCCTCCACCAGTATAGTGGGCATGCCTTAACTAAATGTCCCCCTCTCTCACTTGTCAGGGACCCACATTGTTTCCCTGGAACACAGGACCGTCTTCTCTCTCCCTGTTACCTGGAATTACAGACAGCCCAGACTACCCATCAACTAAGTGCCGTGAAACCTTCCCCTTACTATATGAATGGATCCTCTCTCTACATGTGGGTGGGAAGTCTCCTCAGACCCCCTGCCACGCTGTTGTTTGTCTGGTTGATAGTTCACGGCATTAATAACTCATCCTCCATGCTCTGGTCTCCTGAGACCAGGAACCAAGCCAACGAAGCCCCCATTGTAGAGGCTGTGAATAAAGAACTTGCCTCACCTGAAATATGCCTCAGAAGCTGGCCCTTTCAAAACAGACTTTTCTTCTTCTCTGGTGGATCCATTCCATATCTGGTGCAGACATATATTTATTTATTAAAGTAAAGTAGTCTAATTGGAGTCACGCAAACAGATTATAATGCTCCAAGAAGCAATAGGTGGTCTAAACAAAGCCCAGTGCCAGCTGTGGATATCATCCTTAAGTTGGCATTCGGGAGGGTCCAAGAGACTCTTAAGCCAATATAGTCTATTTGCACTGCTTTCGGTTACCCATAACAAGACCGTAGTGTTGAATATACTATATATTTTGGTTATAGGACCAAATCTACGCATAGTTGATCCTGACTAGGAAGATGTCTTCCTGCTGGCTAGTTTAGTGGTATGGGAAGATGTTGAATACATTGCTAGTGGAGGGGTTCATCAGTGGTCTTACTTAGCTGTGAACCCTGTGAACTACAAGAGTGACCAGTATGGCAAAATATGCCCAAAGATACACTATTAGCAAGGATGTTATGGGTTATGGATAACCAATGACTTTCTGAATTAAGGCTTGGTCTGCAGGAGAAAATATATCCCTGTTAGTGTAAATGTGTCCAAGAATATATGCGTGGGAGTTCACAGGTCTCAGGTGTGAGCCTACTATTAATACTACTAATAAAGTACACAATAAACATGGAATCAAACGTCCCTCTAAATTTGTATCTACAGACCCATAGATTAGTGCAGTTGTCAGACTCTTTCTTTGTAGAGAGGACTGTGGCTGACAAAGCACTCGCAACTGATCAAAGTTCAGAGAGCAAGGGTCACAAATGGGACCTCACAGTCACAAAGGGGACATCTATATCATAACCCCTACAACCAAGGTTCATGGGAACATCACGGAAGAAGTTCAGATGTTGGGAAGAACCCAAATGAAACAGTTTTCTGGATAGGCTAGGACCGCTTCACTCATGAACACACCCATTCTACTAGCACAAGATCAAGCCAGGCAACATTCGAGCATGGTGCAGGGAGAGGCTCATGGGCCTCCACCACTAAGTGAGGAGCTATGGACCATCGATGGCTTCTCTGGGAAGGAGAGTCAGTTTACTTTAAGAGCATGCCTCTTGTAAGGTGACCACACTCTAATGGAGGGTTCCACGCTCATGAATGTGCAGTACAAATTGGACTGAGTGGGTTATGTTTAAAAGAAAAAAAGTACATGAGGTTTAGAGAGGGTGGCAAGATGGAGGATGGATCTGGAAGGAATGGATTATGAATTTGATCAAAATACACTATATGAAAATCTTAAAGCATTAATAAAATATTAAAAACACAAGAGGAACCAGGACAGTATGCACCACAGTGTGTTCATAGGGCAGAGAAGAGAGAGACCAGTTTCTATTTTCTTAAACCCTGGGGTTGCAGACTTGACCAGTAGCTGCCCTTTAAATGCAAGCCCAACTGCAGTTCTGGGTATCTTTTAGTTGGTTACCCGTGCTTGATGTTATTTGTATAGAGGAAGTGCAAAGCGAATGCCGTTTCTACATGCTTTGTAAAGCTATAATCTCTAGAAAAACGTTCTGAAAAAAAAAAAAAAGGAGCATGTTGGTCACTTTTATGTCAACTTGACACAAGTTAAAGTTATCTGAGAGGAAGGAGCCTCAATTGAGAAAATGCTTCCATAAGATGTGGAGCTTGTCTTCCTTGTGGGTCCCCCAACAACTGGAGCATGGGCTGTCCCTGACTTTGTTTCCGGTCTGTTAATCCCATTTCTCTAACTCGGCTGCCTTGTCTGGCCTCAGTGGGAGAGGATGTGTCTAGTCCTGCAGTGACTTGATGTAGCAGTGTGGGGTGATACATGAGTGAGGGAGCTTCCACCTCTCAGAAAAAAAGGTGATGGGGATTGGTAGTCTGGGAGGAGAGTGGGACTGTGGTCAGGATGTAAAGTGAATAAATAAAATAATTAATGAAGAAAGAGGATTGGGCCACAGGCAGAATGTTTTCTTCATTAGTGATTGACGGGGGAGGAACAGGGCCACTGTTGGTGTGGCCACCCTAGGCTGAGCAGACCATGGGGAGCAAGTCAGTAAATGGCACTCCTCCATGGCCTCTGCGTCACAGCTCCTGCCTCCAGGTTCCTGCCTAGTTTGAGTTCCTGCCCTTACTTGCCTCAGGGATGGACTACGGTGTAGAAGTGTAACCCAAATAAACCCCTTTCTTGCCAACTTGCTTTTGGTCCTGGTCTTTCATCACAGCAATGGAGACCTTAAGTAGGATAGCCACCAATAACGTCAGATACCTTTATACTGAATATGTAGAGTATTGGTCTAGCTCCTATAATTTACTTTTCTTTGAAGTGATACAGCTGGGAACTTCTCTCATGTTTGTGTGACCTTCTGTTTTCTTTCTTCTTTTAGTTTTATTTTTCTTGGATATTTTATGTATTTACATTTCAAATGTTATCCTCTTTCCCTCCTCTCCCACACCTTCTCCCCCCTCCCCTGCTCCTATGAAGATGCTCTCACTCCCACCCATCCCCACTCCCACCTCAATGCCCTGGCATTCCCCTACACTGGTGAAATGAGCCTTCACAGGACCAAGGGCTTTTCCTCCTATTGATGCAGACAATGTCATCCTCTGCTACATATGTGGTTGGAGCCATGGTCTCTCCATTTATACTCTTTAGTTGCTGATTTAGTCCCTGGGAGCTCTGGCAGGGGGAGTCTGGTTGGTTGATATTGTTGTTCTTCCTATGATGTTGCAAACCCTTCAGCTCCTTCAATCTTTTCTGTAACTACTCCATTAGGGTCCCCTTGTTCATTCCATTGGTTAGCTGCAAGCGTCCTCATCTGTATCAGTAAGGCTCTGGCACAGCCTCTCAGGAGACACCCATATCTGGTTCCTGTCAGCAAGCACTTCTTGGCATCAGCAATAGTGACTGGGTTTGGTAGCTGCATATGGGATGGATCCCCAGGTGAGGCAGTCTCTGGATGGCCTTTCTTCAGTCCCTGCTCCACTCTTTGCCCCTGTATTTCCTCCTGTGAGCATTTTGTTGTCCCTTCTGAGAAGGAAGGAAGGATCCACATTTTGGTCTTCCTTCTTCTTGGAAACACAAAAATCGCTTAAAGAATTACCCTTATGTTTTCTTCTGTGAGTTACCCGCTATTTTTTTGGATCTGTAAATGTATAACAACGTTTCCACGACGCTAAGCATTAGCTGTGAGATTCATCCTATGTATAAGGGGGTGGACCCAGTGTGTGTGAGATGGTCCTGGTCCTAAAGGTAAATCTATTAACTGTGAGTGGAGGAAATCTTTAAGTCTGGTATTGGGGCGTATGTCTAGAATCACACTCAGGAAGCCAAGAAGGAAGGAATGTGAGTTCAGGGTCAGCCTGGGCTACACAGCTAGACGCACTTCCAAAAGACAGCCAAACAAACAGAAACAATATCAAAATTTAAAAATGGAGGGCGTGCAGGTGAGCCAGACCCAAGGGCATGAGGACTGGCCCAGCTCCTTGCTGGGTGCACTTGGGAGAGTGGCCTCATGCAGAGCTAGTTCTAGAGGCATGGGTGCTGGGGAGGGCATGAAAGCAGGAGAGCTGACCCTGCCTCCGGCTAGGCTAGGCATTGGATGGCCTAGCTGGAGCAGCGCTGGAGAGCTCCCCCTGGTGGTGTGGAGAAAGAAAGAGCTGGCAGGCTGACTATGCGAGCCCATCCAGGCCCAGATTCCGGGCTTTGAGTTGGCCCATCCCAAAATCTACGCCGTCTGTGAACCGTTGGAGCAGATGAAAGGCTGGCCCTGCTGATCCAAAGCTGAAGGATTCCTCCATGACACAATGCAACAATAGGATAACCAGGATGAGTCCCGGTGAGGGTCCAGTACTGATGGTGTCACAGAAACCAGAGATCTAGAGCCAGACCAGTGACTCATTGCAAGGAACATTTGCGAGTGAAGATATGTGGGCAGAGGGGTATACCATGGGACACACCGTGACACTACTGTTGCAGTTGCCAATTGTCCTCTACTCAAATCTTCTCGGTAGCCTCTCTGCGCGCTCCCTAATACCCGCTCCAATGTTCTGGGTTCCCGAACGAAAGACACATGCGCACCACTCCCCATGGCCTTATATTTTAATATACATTAAACTGGTCAATGACTGGGCCACTCCCAAACCTCCACGCGGCTAACACACTTTCCCCCAATATTCCTGAGTTATTACTTACTAAAACCTGTATTTCATCTCTGATGCCGTAGACCCAGTTGGGGGCTCTCTTCAACTCTTACATTTGGCTGTCTCTCTGTGCTGTACTTCTCAGGCCTGGTCTTTACTCTTTTCTCAGCATGGCAGTTCTATCTCTTTCTTTCTCCTTTGGTCCCCTTGCCCAGGAATCCTAAAGTGCCGCTACTGTTTCCCTGCCCAGCCATTGGCTGCCAGCAACTTTATTTACCGATAAAACAAACTTAGGGGGTCAGGGACCCTCAGTGTCTTAAATATGGATTCTCCGTTCAATTTTAGGGACCTAATTAACACGATACAAGCGTTAGACTAAATCTACCGCACACGACAGTTTCCACGATGAGATGCTTTTTATGCTTTGTTTTGTTTATTATTTCTTTTTGCTTTTTTTTTTTTAATTTTCTTTTCAGCGGAAGGTTGCAAGGGCAGAGGATGGATATGAGGGACTGGAGAGATGAGTGGGACTGGGGTGCATGAGGTGAAACTCATAAAGAATAAATACAAAGTTTAAAAAAATAGAAAAAAGAATTAAAAAAAAGAGGAAAAGTGAAAATATAATCTCTAACGTGGATCAACTGAAAGCGAGCATGTCGGAGTGACCGTCCCAGTCCACCGGACTCTTACGATGCCCCTGGGTCTTAGCGAAGTAGTGTTGGCTACTCTCCAGGTTCTGTGGTGCATCGGTTGCTGTTCTGTGTTAACCTACTGACTACCTTGGACAAGATTCTTCCTTCTTCTACTGTCCCTATTTTCAAGTGAGAAAAATGGTGAAGATCATTTGCTCAATGTGCCCTAGGTCACATTGCCAAACATGGCTTCAAAGTTGTTGTTGTTGGTTGGTTTGTTTGTTTGTTTTTTCCAGAGCTGGGGACCAAACCCAGGGCCTAGCAAGTGCTCTACCACTGAGCTAAACCCCCAATCCATTGCTGTTGTTTTTTAATGCAACGATTTGCACGAGGGGATCTCACTCCACCTCTAAGCTGCTCTGGCTTCCCACACAGAAATTTCATTAAGACAGGGCACATAATTCTGTTCTGAGCCCTTACCACACCGAGTGTTTCTTCTGCACACTTTGTACAAAATTAAAGAGTACTTGCATAGCTCATTCTTTTCTTTATGGAATAGGATCTAACTTTTTATTTTGAAGCAGTCATTTTGGTTTAGAATGCAAACTTTGTTATTAATGTCCCAGCCATAGACATCAAACTCAACAACCCCTCTGCCCCAACAAGGAAGTTGAAAAAACATTAACCAAAAGAGCAAATGCTAGATACTCTAGAGTCAGAATCCTGTGACATGCCATCCTGCCTCGGTACCCAGAAGAGAGTGTGAGACTCTTCAAGGTTTCCAAAGCTTCGGGGAGTCCAGGGTCATTTTGAGACCTCCTTGGGGTTCTGCCTGGTGGTTTCTCTTGGTGTCCAGTGGTACCTGTATCTTCCCCAAGGCTTGCGGGCTTGAGGCTTAGACCCCTGCTTGAGCATTACCTCAGTCCTTTTCTGGGAGAACTAAAGCGTAATGCATCCTTTTGTCAGTTTGAGTTTGTCAGCCAAGGCCTCTAGAGTCTCGTCCTAAGGGCGGAGTTCTTTCCGGAAGTGCTTGTTTAGTTCCAGGAACTGCTTATAGGTGAACCTAAAGTTTCCATGACTGTAGGACAGACTCGGACTTGTCTCCATCTCAGTTTCTTCTATCTTGGCTGCAGTTCCCTTCTTTGGTTTTGCATAGCTCTTTTTTTTTTTTTTTTTTTGGATACCTTTTATTTACATTTCAAACGTTATTCCCTTTCCTGGTTTCCTGTCCATAAGCCCCCTATCCCATCCCCCCCTCTTCTATAAGGGTGTTCCCCTCCCCAAACACCCTGCCCTTCCTGCCTTGACAGTCCCCTACTGGGGGGTCCAGCCTTGGCAGAACCAAGGGCTTCTCCTCCCATTGGTGCCCAACAAGGCCATCCTCTGGTACATATGCAGATGGAGCCATGGGTCTGTCCATGTGTAGTCTTTGGATGGTGGTTTAGTCCCTGGGAGCTCTGGTTGGTTGGTATTGTTGTTTTTATGGGGTTGTAAGCCCCTTCAGCTCCTTCAATCCTTTTTCTAACTCCTCCAACAGGGACCTCATTCTCAGTTCAATGGTTGGCTGCTAGCATTCGCCTCTGTATTTGTCACGATCTGACTGAGCCTCTCAGGAGATGGCTATCTTGAGTGTCTTCTCTGGCTGGTGGTTAAGCCCTGGAGGGGCAAGCAGTTTCCCAGTATTGTTCACATAACGCCTTGAGCATTTATCGTAGACTTGTGGCCATCATGAGTGCATAGAGAATGAATGAGCGCATGAGTGAACGGATGGCTTTCATTATCATCTTTCAGTTGTATTTTGCTTCAATATAGATCCATGCTTCTGGTTGCCCACATCACGGCATGCCAAGTGGGGAAAGAGCCATCCAGTAGCTGGCAGTGAATGAGTCCACAGAACTTGCCTTCCATGGGGTGAAGGTTCTGTCCTGACCCTTCCAGTTTTCACCCACATTTCCTCCCTCTGTCACTAAGGGCATCTCTGAGGCATCATGCAAAATCTGTGACCGTGGGCTGGCTCTCTTCCCACCAGGAAGTGCACTGCTTCTGCTAGCTTTTGATCACGCAACTACTGTATGAGTACGTGTCAGGAAGCATCCAGCCTGCTCGTAAGTGACAAGGCACACGCAAAAGATTAAAGCTATTGGCCACGGTTACGTAGTTTGTAACTGACAAGTTTCTTGCTGTTGGACACCTTGGCTGTCCTTTTTGCTACAACACGAGGGATGTAGCTGTTTGAGCTATGAAAATTTGAGCCTCTCTTTGGGAGCTCCACTATCTCAAATACCACAAGCCCGAGGATGTAGTGTCAAAAGGTGTGTGCAAAGGTCCAAATCCCCCATGAGTCTTTGAATGTAACCATGAGGAGGAGATAAAATGTGGGCTACATATGCCATTTCACTTTTTTTTTTTAAGTGAAAAGAGACAGGCGAAATGAATTTACATACATAATTTGATATGGGCTCACACTGTAGCCCAGGCTGGCCTGGAACTTCTCTCTCTGTCACTAAGGGCATCTCCGAGGCATCGTGAAAAATCTGTGACCATGGGCTGGCTCTCTTCCCACCAGGAAATGCCCAGCTTCTGCTAGCTTTTGATTATGCAGCTACTGTATGAGTACGTGTCAGGAAGCATCTAGCCGCTCGTAAGTGACAAAGCACACGCAAAAGTAACAATACTGATGTCGTAGCTTCCCGAGTGCTAGGATCATAGGGGTAAGTTAAATAATCTAAAACACTATTATTTCAACATCTAATATGTCAAGTGTCACAATAAAATATTAGGAATGACAGCTGGTCCTAATTCATCTACTATCATACATCTTCTATGAAGGAGTGCTTAAAGGAAAGTGTCTAACTGAGATGGTACCTTGCATTTAGCAGAGAAATGTTTTGAAAATGCTCTGATTTAAAGTTAAATTTCCACTAGTTAATATTAACTAAATTTGAAGTTCAGCTCCGCGGTGTTATCAGCCACCTTTCAAGTGCTCATAGGCACACATAGCTAACAGCTGTTGTGCTTGCCACTCGCTCTAGAGACGTCATTGACGGATTGACAGACACCATTGAGAATATAGATTTTAGAGAGAATTTATTTCTAACAAATAGAGCTAAATAGAGTTTACTACAAGTCAACGCTGAAGAGACAAGTCCAAGTACTTGTCTTGGATATGAGACTGGGCTTTCACTGACTCCCATCATGCTTCAGGGTTGGTTTCTTCTTCTTCTTTTCTTCTTTTCTTCTTCTTCTTCTTCTTCTTCTTCTTCTTCTTCTTCTTCTTCTTCTTCTTCTTCTTCTTCTTCTTCTTCTTCTTCTCCTCCTCCTCCTCCTCCTCCTCCTCCTCCTCCTCCTCCTCCTCCTCCTCCTCCTCCTCCTCCTCCTCCTTCTCCTTCTCCTTCTCCTTCTCCTTCTTCTTCTTCTTCTTTTTTTGAATCTACAAGTGATATAGTCAGTATCTCCTGAGTAGTATTATGAAAAGTATATGATTTATACACTTAAAACTTTCAACATGCACTCAGAAGTATCACTCTGATTTATAACACTAGCTATATCCAGTTTCTGATAGCCAAGACAGTGTGTCACTGTCTATGAGGAAGACGATCCACACGAAGCACGATTAGCATCTTTTAGTTTATGCTGAGGTTTCAGTGGTCCAGGGACAGCCTTTGCTTGCTTCTTACCATGCCTTGAGACCCCTCCCACAGCCTTTTGGCTACTCTGTACTCCTTACAGTCATAATACATCTCTTCCCTCCTCTGTAAGGTCTCTGGGCTGACTCCTATCTCTTCCTTTGTCTGTATCTGAAGTTGCTGTTCTGGTCTTCGCTTGCATCCTCAGAACCTGGCGTATTTGCGTAGCGATAAAAGCACTGCTAGTGGTCCTTAACGTGTCTGAGCACTCGCTCACTGTTAAACTTCATCTTCATTCATGTTTTTCTCTCCGGAAAGGTGCTATTGCTTCTATCTCCGCAGAGGAGGGCTTAACAGAGGTTTAGAAAATCTAGGCTAAAGGGTGACAAGTGGCAGAGACAGAATTTGAACCTAGCCCTTCTTATTCTGATATCTCATTCTCAGTGAACTTGTAGCGTGGGCAGCCTGCGGCCCTGCGGCTGCGGCATATCTCAGACCTACAAGGCTGGGGTGTAAGAACTCAGGAGATTGTGTGTTTTCTTTTTCCATGGCCGTATTGTGTGCTAAGCTTTCCACCTCTGCTCTCTTGCTCCGGTAAGGCCTGTGCACGGCCCCCAGCAGAGTCATTTAAGGCAGGAAGACCAGCAGGATTCTCTTTCTTGGGGTCACCTCAGGCGAATGCCAGCCTCTGTTCTGTATGAACCCTGCTGTTTGCTTTTTGATGCCATCTCTCTGAAGGCTTCAGCTGATGGCTGTTGTCAAGAGCACAGAAATGGGAAGCTGTTGTTTAATGAGGTGGAGTTTCAGTTTTGTAAGAGAAGGGTCAGAGGGTCTGTTATCGGGCTGGGCTTAACAATACTGATAAAAATGGTTAGGGCAGGAAATGTCATGCTGTGTGTTTTTACTTTTTTAAGATACAGAAATTAAATATAAACCCAAGTCATATAAGACTGTTCTCTGGATTTTTTTTTTTGATGTTGTTGTTTTTGCAAATGTATGGAGTCCTGTTTTGTGACCAGCTGCCTCTTCTAGTGGACATATATCTATGGCGAAAAATCTAGTTTTGGGGGAAGTCCTATAATCCTCATCTCTCATTGGCAATATTACCTCAAAGTGCCTAGTAATAACATACACAGTAATAATGTGTTCTTTGGTGTCGAAATTCTCTTTATACATCTTAAAGTGGTCATTACTGGGCCTCTGACACGACCTCTTCAAAGTATGGCACCCAGTGCTTTGAACTGAGGGAGATCAAAAAGGCTCAGGAGCAGGGTCTGCCGATCCTTCCCTCTCCCCTTCCTCCTAATCTGCTTTTTTCTCTATATGGATTATAAAAATCATAATTTCCTTTTCTGTAGACCAGTTACTGAAACTAGAACCCCCTGCCTCTGAAATAAAATGGAAAAGCCAGAAAGGTCTATGATTTCTTCTTTTCTTTACAAGGTCCTTAGGTGTCCTGTTCCGGTGGGAAGGACCATGGTACGAAGAATCAATCAGAACAAAGGGACCTCTCTGCGTAGCCATTCTTCCGATCAGCTCATTGTTGGGCCTTGCTAATTAATGTCCAAGTCTACCATGGTCCAGTTAGCCTTCTGAGCGTGGAACAAAACCCGGCACTCCCTTTACAAGCAGAGTTTCTCCTTTTCTGACGTTGTCGGGGGAGTCCCAAACCATCCCTCTACCCTATACCTGCCGACTGTCCGGCCTTGGTGAGATTACAGGTTCGGCTTCCTTTCTCGCGATGAGAACCTGTCCAGCAAGCAACCGACGAGCCTGGAATGCCTCTGCACGCAGATGGGGTGTTCACAGAGCTTTAGAGCGATAGCCAATGATTTCCATTTATCCTGAATTCCTTCCCACTGTTCCCACTCCTGCTTCCCCTCTAATAAAGGTGTGTGAACAAGCCCGCCCCAGTAAAGAAACATGCGCTAGCTACGTCTCCCAGAGCTGTTTCATTAGAGAAGGACGCTCTTCCTCCCACCTTGGCAATAAGGCGAGGAAGGCTGTTGTCACTCTCTTTCCACGAACTTCCGGAGGAAAAACGAATTGATTACTCCAACTCCTCAAAAGGCTGTCACACACAGGCTTCATAGATACTCTGAAAAGTCACCCTTGAGGCTTCAAATGAAGGATTTTCTCTTGGGTCCGAGCTTTCCTGTTGTCAACTGCTGTCATCTGGTGGCAAATTTGAGGAATAGCAGAAGCCATCAGTACAGGGACCGACTTGTTCTTTTCGTGTTTGTGAACGTGCACCTCCAACATATGAGCATTAGGTAGCTCTTGACAAAGCTGGAATGTATTAGCACATATCCTCTCAGCCGTCTCCCGGCTATAACACAAATAACTAGTACTTAGCAAGCATGTGCAGGGTCATCGTAAGTGCTTTACAAGGATTGCGGTTTTTTAATATTTATGAGACCCTGTGCTGACTAGTTTTATGTCAACTTGACACAAGCTATAGTCATCTGAGAGGAGGGAGCTTCAATTGAGAAAAAGCCTCCGGAAGATTGGGCTGTCAGCAGAAAGCTTAAAGGGCATTTTCTTAATTAGTAATTGATGAAGGGGGATGGCAGTCCTGGGTCCTACACTAAAGTAAGTTGAGCAAATGGTGGTGGTGGCGGTGGTGATGGCGGTAGTGGTTTGAATGAGAATGACACCCATAGGTTTACATATTTTAATGCTTGGTCACCTGGGAGTGGAATTATTTGAAAGGATTAGAAGGATTAGGCTGTGTAGCCTTGTTGGAGTAGGTATGACCTTTCTGAAGGAAAGGCATCATTGTGGGTGTGCTTGAGGTTTCAAAAGCCCATACCAGCTCTAGTATGGATCTCTCTACCTGCTGCCTGAGGATCAGGATACAAAGCTCTCAACTACCCCAACAACAAGTAAGACAGCCTCTAATTAATCTTTCTTATATAAGCATTTCCTGGGTCATTTCATAGCAATGGAACACTAATACACAAGCCAGGAGGAGCGAACCAGTAAGCAGCACTCCCCTACAGCCTCTGCATCAGTTCCTGTTTCATATATATATATATATATATATATATATATATATATATATATATGACTGAAAGGAGTGCAGAGATCTTCGTTAATGGAAAACCATTGCTTTTATATTTAGAATAGAATGGTTTAGACTTAAAGTAACATGTTTTCATAAGACCTGTAAAACTTTTCTCTCTTTCTCTTTCATCTCTCTGTGGTCAGTGAAATAGAGACAATAAAGAGAGAGGATCCTATATAATTCATTTTGAAGTTCATACCCACACTTTTTGTTTACTAAAAGCACACTGATAATTTTAGACATATTTGCACTCTGTCGTTTTTGCCATATTATCTCAATGATGCTGTTGTATGTTTATAGTACATAAAGTATTTTGAGTTTTAGTCATGGGTGGTAAGTTTATTCCGAATACTGGAAATGACTTATTTCTGACACCTACTGTACAGCAGATGTCCTATAACTGACAAAGGAACCCAAGTGTCCTTGAGGAAGGAGCATGCTAGGGGAGGAGCTTACTTTTGGTCCTACTGAATATTCACTTAAGTATAAAGTTGTCCTTTCACTCACTGATTTCCCCAATTTTAATTACAGAAAATCAGGGCTGGTAAATGAAATGGCTTGGGTGTATTATAAGCAGTTACTTGGGAACTCGGAAGCTCTGCTGTCCTAACATTTTTATTACAGATCTCCAAAGCTCAGCATCATGATGGACATTCTACAAGTGCTCTGTGCTTTTAATTGTTCGACTTTGGGCAACTCGCTTTCCTTTCACTTTCCGGGTTTGTATGCTGCTGTCTCCCACTCCCGCTTGCACAAATGAGATGGACAGACTGAGGGGTGGGAACGAAAGAGGTCTTGGGGTGGTCCAGTAGGTCCAATAGTAGAAAAGGTATGCATAGGCGCACATGCACACATAATACGTGCACACACACATACACACATACACACATACACACACATACACACATACATATATACACACATACACACATATATACACATACATACACACATATACACATACACACATACACTCACATACACACACGTACACATACACACATACACGCACACATACACACAGAGCATGCATGCAGTCACTATCACATAAGATAGATATCTTGAAGACAAAGACAGAATATGTTCAAAGTTCTTTTAAAAATTGTGTGTGTGTGTGTGTGTGTGTGTGTGTTCAATGTGTGTGTCTATAGTGTGCAGCACATGAGTGCACCCGTGGAGGCTAGAGGCTGCTTTTTGAATGTCTTTCTTTATTACCGTCTCCTTAATATTTGAGACAGGGGTCTCTCACTGAGCCTGGGCCTCACCATTTTGGCTGAACTGGCTGGCCAGTACGTCTCAGGGATCTGCCCTCCGCCCAGCCTTCAGTTTTCTTCTTCATCTGGGATCTCAGGGGCATGATGCCAGGGCAAGCTGTCATGTGTGATGTGGTAGCCCAAACTCAGGTCTTCCTGTTTGCCCATCAGTTACTGTACGCACTGAGCCATCCCCCCAGCTCCCCAGTCTTCATGAACCTCCCTTATTTTGGATTATAGCATTGAACTAATCAGTCTCAATATATTAAATGCTAACATGGCTTTTATTTTTTGAGGCACCTCTTTCTCAGGCCCTCTTCCTTTCCCATTGAACCCCCATATCCTCTTCTCATCTGCCATTGAACCCCAAGAACGTGTTAAAAAGAACCTAATGTATCTGATTTTGCTTGCATGACTTCTTGCAACTCAAAAGATGCTGTGCTACTGATCTCCCCATTTTTCCTTACTTCCCCCAGGATGATGTTGAAAGGGAAGCCAAGTTGCTGTGTACTTTGTGCTGTGTGCTTTGTGTACTGTGATCTTTGTATTTTACCCCACAGTATTCACCATCCAGATGCCGTTATATTCTTCTAGAGATGAACTTCAGGCCAATGCAGTAGAAATAACAACTCAGTAAGTAACTGTGCACTCCTACAGGCCAGACTGAGAATTTCTTGAAGTTACCATGTACAGAAGAGTGGAAATCTTGACTCATATAGTTTGGCTCTGTCTGTCAACACATACCAAAAACATGTCTAGTTGACAGCTTGCTAAGTCAACCTGAAAACTGAGATTTTCCTTTACAAGATATTAAGGCTTGCCAGAGAACCATAGCCATCAGTTGTGTTGGTGTGATATGGATACTAAATTATTGGACAATTATTGGTGACTCAGAGGTATTCCTGAATACATAGGAAAACTTAACATAAATGTTGTTCTTTGAAGAGTCCCATAGGTCAGTGGAGAAACACGACATAGCAGTGAATTTAGTTTCAACACTTGGGTTCCACACACACTTTAGGTTATTTTTAAAATGCCTTGGCTACCTCAAAGGTTGGGCACTCCTAAACCTTCCCCTGCTACCCCAGGCCTAATAAGGGAAGTAGCCAGTGGCCACTCACATGAAATCTCACATGACTTGTTGGCTTTAGCTCCTGCTGCTTCTGCATCCCATCCTTCTACCCTGGGTCATGAGGATTTTGTCCCTTTCCTCTTTGTATCCTTCTTTCACAACTGTAAGTGTCCCACCCTGTGCCCCAGCCATTGGCCATTGGCATCTTTATTGATCCATCAAAAACCAATTGGGGGACAAGGAACTTCATTGTCTGGACGCACAGATTCCCTATTGAGTCAAATACTTAGAACCAATGTCCAACAACATGATGCAGATAAAGTTGCTTCTTATCCAAAAAATGAAGGCAGACTCTTCATCTCCCGTTAAACATAGACGTAGGCTCCGTGTAGACATTTGTATGTGAGAAGGACCCTTGTGCAGTCTGTTGAATAGCAACTCCGGCCCCTTGATCTGCTTGGAGTAAAACACTTCTTAAAATCTCTAACCATGAAGCAAAAACAATGTGTATGATTGAAAGAAGATGATAGACTTCTTTTCAACAGCCACACAGAGGGAAGTGTAGATATATAAATATGTCTGAAATTATCAGTGTGGCTTTGGTAGACAAAAAGAATTGGTGACAAATTTTGAAATGATTCTCTCTCTCTCTCTCTCTCTCTCGTTAATGGAAAGAAGAGAGGGACAGGAAAAGAGAAAGGAGGAGAGAAGAAGGGAGGAAGGGAGGAGGAAGGGAGGAGGAAGGGAGGGACAGAGAGAGGGAGAGAGGGAGGGAGGAGGAGGACACTTCCAGGAAATGTATTACCTTTAACTCTCCATTCTCTTCCAAATATAAAAGCAGAAACTTTCCATTGACAAAAGGAAGGGATTCAGAGATTCTCTCAAAGTATGGAAATGATAATCGCAAGTTTAAGCAATGCATTGATAATGTGCACTAAATCCAAGCACTGAGCATAAAGGAAGAAATCCTCAGAGGTAACTAGCCTGAAACGAGCTTTTCAAACTTAGTTGTAATCACACGAAAACAGCAGGGAGAATAACTTGGCACATACCGATGTTGAGTGTTGCAGCTGGGAACAGCACATCCTTTCCCATATGCTGATCCCAGATTTTAACGTTTAAAGTGTGTCTCTGTGTGTTTGTGCCTGTGCGTGTGTCTGTATAATGTGTGTGTACATGTCTCTGTAGGTATATGTGTCTCTGTGTGTCTGTGTCTGTGTGTGTCTCTCTGTGTGTCTATGCCTGAGTCTTTGTGTGTCTGTGTGTTTGCGTTTGTGTGTATGTCTGTGTGTGTGTGTCTGTGTCTATGTGTGTCTATGTCTTTGTGTGTGTGTGTCTGTGTTTATGTGTGTCTATGTCTTTGTGTGTGTGTGTCTGTGTCTATGTGTGTCTATGTCTTTGTGTGTGTGTGTGTGTCTGTGTCTATGTTTGTCTATGTCTCTCTCTCTCTCTCTCTCTCTCTCTCTCTCTCTCTGTGTGTGTGTGTGTGTGTGTGTATATATGTGTGTAACAGGGGAGTAAGGGTCTTGGAACTGACAAGGGCGCTATGAGTGAGGGATACCGAGATCTTAAGGAAAGCGGGTATTAGAATATATGTGAGTGGGGGTGAGGAGCACTGCAGAGAGGAAGGGTACAAGCAGGGAGTGGGGAGGGGAGTGGAGGCAGAGGGTCAGTATAAAACAAAGTATTTGCTAAAATGCCACCATGAAATCCATCACCTAGTATGTGAATTAAAAACAAAAGAAACAAAATCAAGCAAAATCTCAAGCACAATCAGAGTTTTCTTCTGACAAATCCCAGATAGATACTGACCAGTTTCTTAACATGCAGTCCCCTGTGCCTGCCTCAGCTTCTTGTTTGCCTGTCAGCCAGCAGGCCAGGAAGCAGAGAGAACTATTTTTAAAGCAAAAAAATTGCTTAGATTTTCCAGATGCCCTTTCTGCACCCATTGAAACATTTCTGATTTTACCTTTTAACTCTGTGGACTTTGTTTGGGGAGGGAGTAGGGATCAAACATAGGACTCTGCACAATGTTTCATAGTGTTTTACTCATTATTAATGGGGTACATCACAAGGACAGGCTACCTAACATTGAGTTGTCTTTACCATGTCTGGGGAGGGAATCCACTGCGCCAAGGCTTTGATTGTTCTATTGCCTTTTGCATTTAATTTAAAATACTTTATCTGGGATTATCACAATTCTATTCAGAAATGGAAGTAAAAATAGAGGGGTAGAGAAATGGCCCAGTAGTTCAGAGTAGTAAGCTGCCCTTCTAGAGGACCTGGCTTCAATTCCCAGCACCACATGGTGTTACACAACTGTTGCTACCTATAGTTCTAGGAAGTCTGATGCCCTCTTCTGGACTCTGTAGACATACATATGGTGCACAGATATAATACCTATGCACATAAAATAAAATAATAAAATACAATATAAAAATTCATATAAAAGAATGAGTTTCATCGTGCATTTTTTAAAAAAGATTTATTTTATCTGTATGAGTACACTGTAGCTATATACATACATACAAGCTTCATACATACAAGAAGAGAACATCAGATCCCATTACAGATGGTTGTGAGCCACCATGTGGTTGCTGGGAATTGAACTCAGGACCTCTGGAAAAAGAGTCAGTGCTCTTAAGCTCTGAGCCATCTCTCCAGGCCCCTCATCACACATTTTTACAAACATATGCGATGCACGCTGTTCATCCTGCTCTACCCCTCTTGCCTTCTTCTCTGCCATTAGTTATCTCTTCTCCAAAATGGGTTTGCTAAGATAGACTTTTCTTGTTTGGACGCTCTGTTGTAAACAGTTTTAGGATCAATGTTATACTCTTGTTATTCTCCTTCACCCGGAGAAGCGTCTTGAATTTGGGTGAATTTACATAATCATTTACAATTTTTTAATGTCTTCTTGCTTTATTTATTTATCACAAATACTTTTACGAGACGTGGTTGTTTGAATATGCTTGGAACAGGGAGTGGCACTATTAGGAGGTGTGTGGCCTTGTTGGAAGAAGTGTGTCACTGTCAGGATGGGCAATGAGATCCTTTTCCTGGCTGCCTGAGGATACTGAGTCTTCTGTTTGTCTTTGACATAAGAAGGCAAAATGCCTTCAGTACATCTTGCCTCCTTCAGCAACATGCTTGCCTGTATGCTGCCATGCTTCCTGCCTTGATGATAGTGGACTGAAATGCAGAACCTGCGAGCCATCCTCAACAAAATGTTGTCCTTTATAGGAGTTGCCTTGGTCATGGTATCTGTTCACAGCATTGAATTCTTTACAAAACCAGGAGGAAAAAAAAATATGTGGTCATTTTTTTCATGCTGGGAACTATTGGTGGCCTGTACCTTTTCTTGGACATTCATTGATGTCAGTGTTCCTCTTCATAGATATCACTGAAATCCATAGGGTGTGAGGGCTAGAAACTTGCTGGGGAAGTCTGAAAACTGTGGCTGAGGAAGTAGCTGCGGAAGTCTGCAAACTGCTGCTGACCCATTGCCCTTGCCTCAGGCCAGGTGGAGGGGCAGCTTCTGAGGCCTGGACTTGCCTGGACTTGCCCAGTTCTTGGAAACAGAGATTTAGACCTAGTCTCTTTAACTGCCAATTTGAAGCCTATCATGGAATCAGCCCAGCCTTCTCACTATAAATTACGACATTGGGTGCTTTGGGAATAACACTCAGATTTTTAAAATTGCAACCCTTTAAGGAAGGAGAGTTGTGTATTTTAGTCTAGTAAAGTGTCCTACAATGAGGGGCTTAATGGAGGCACCAGCTAATACTCATGTCGTGAGTCACTCCCAAGATACTGTTAGTTTATGCTGTTCATCTGTTTCTACTCTTTTTCCCCTTGAAGCCTGTGTAGATGAGAGATTTGTTGGCCTAGTCCCTTTACCATTATAGCCACTGTGAAGCCTGAAATCTCTGCTGGAAGGACTCAGTGATATTCTTGGAAACCACAGAGGGACTTAAGACTAGGTGGAAGTCATGGGCACTGAGAGAACCTGGGCTTCTTCCCAGGATGAAATAAATTCATAGAGTCAGTGCCATGTATGAGTCCGTGACCAGCTAAGATTCACAGAATACAGTCTGGGGCCGCTGGGCAATCCAGTGTTGGAAGCAGGTAGCGGGTATTAGCTTACAGACAATTCCACTAGACTCCTCTTAGGAACATAGAAACAGCTTATATCATCACTTGCTTCTAGGTCTCTCTCTCTCTCTCTCTCTCTCTCTCTCTCTCATCTCCTAGTCTCTCTCTCCTCCTTCACTCTGTTTCTGTCCCCATGTGTTCCTGGTGGGCTCTTTTCCCCCGTCCTTTCCCCCTCTCTCTCTCCTCCTCCTCTCTTCTGTCTCTGTACCTCCTTTCTCTGCCTTACCCCCATACTCCCGCCACACCCAATAATAAGTTTTCTTTATACTAGGTCTGTCACATGGTGTAATTCCCTACAGGACATCTTGGTTTCTGAAATACTCCCTCCATCAGCATTCTATATAATACATACCATTTATATCTGTATCTATATATCTCTTTTTATATATACTGCTGTTTTATAAAACACAGGGGAGAGTGAAGGCGAGAGGAAGAACTCAGTTGACAGAGAAACACTAGTCACCCATACAGGATTCTACAGTTTTTCTCTGCACAGCGAGTTTCCTTTTGTAAAAATTTGCCTCTTCAAATCGAGTCTCCTCCAGGGTATTGGAATCCTCTCTCACTGAAAGGCACGTCTGTGCCTCATTGTTGCAAACAGAGATCTGCCGTTTAGGAAGCAGTTGTCTCCTGTCTACAAATGCCCCTGCCAGCAGACACTTGTTTGGAAAACACACAATTTCAAAATACAGTATTTTCTTTCTGCATCGAAAATAATTTACTTTCTGCATCTAGATGTGTATCAGTGGTAAAGAGCGCTGGCTGCTCTTGCAGAAGAAGCGAGTTCGATTCTCAGCATCTACATGGTGCCTCCAAATCATATCTCACTTTTGTTCCAGGGGCTTGGAGGTCCTCGTCTGGCTTCCCTGCACACCAGGCATGCAGTGCACAGAAAGACATTCAGGCAAAATGCTCATACATATAAGATAAAATAAATCAAAATTTACTTCCGTTTCCTTTCTCTCTATCTGAAACTCTTCCATACCATTTCATGCCATTTCAAAGGCTGGAAGCCAAAGGAATATCTGTAATACAAGAACTTTTGTCCATTTACATTTTACTTTTTTTTTACCCCCCCACTTCTTTGGACTTTAATTTTCTATCCAGGGTGGAGAGAGAGAGAGAGAGAGAGAGAGAGAGAATGAGAATAGGGTGGACAGTCGGAGAGGAGGGAGGAGCCCTTCTTCCTGCTGTGCAGTGTGCCTGTCCCTTTTTGGCAAATGCCCTTTGCTTCTGCACACATTCCAGCTTGACCGAGTCGACAGAGCTGTGGATCACCGTGCTGCTGTGTTGGGTATCCTAGGTTTGGGAGCTCAGGAAAAGCCTGTCAACAGGTGGTGGTTCTTCTGAAGTGGCATTTCCCCGTCCTCCAAGGTGCTCGCAGTTGCTGTAAGGGAAAAAGGGATGGAAAGATTGGAGGTGGGGGAGGCCGCTGGCACATGTGCTGAACAGCTGAGTCATGCAGGGTCAGGCCGTTACGCCGACATTATTTTGAGCTGAGGCTACTGGATAGAATTTCTCCGACTATGGGGACGGGCACACAGCCTCGTGGAAGAAAGTATGCTCAATTCTGCAGATGATACCATCCGTTGGAATCCGCTCTCTAGGGGACACTGACACATGAAGCTCCTTCCTTTGGTAGCTCCTGGGGTTCTGAAACATTGCCCCAGATTTCATGAGTTCCATTTGAAGGGATCTTTAAATTTACATTTTGAACACACACACACACACACACACACACACACACACACACACAGAGTGCATTGAGCATTTTCCTCTGGGCTCCCCTGTCACAGCGTACCACCATGCCTGTTAATTCCCATTGTAGTTCTAGATAGTTTCCTATCATGCATACTTCAGTGATTTTATGTATCTAGACACAATCTGGGAAGATTCAATGAGAGAAAACAGAATATTTGCCTTTCTGAGACCAGCTTACTGTGCTTATTACGATTGCTTCCAGTTGAATCTATTGTCCTAAAAACAGTATGACTCTGTTCTTTATGGCTGGATACATTTCTATTATGTATACAATACATAATCACCATGTTTTCTTATTCCCCTTGTGTTGGCCACCTGGGTTGGCTCTGTCACTTAGCTTTTGTGAATAGTGCTACCATAAACACTGACATGCAATTCTCTCTGGAATGTGGGGACTTGGAGTCTTTTGGTTGGATACTCAGGAGTGGGACAGTGGGATGGTTGGGCTACGTAATAGATTTTTTTTTGAGAAATCTGTATTTTCATCTTCACAGTGGCTAGATTAGTTAATATTCCCAACAGTATATCAGGGTTTAGTCTACATCTTTGTCAACATTTTTTTCTATTCATGTTACTTTTTTTCTACATGGTTGCCATTCTGATAGGGACCAGGTTCATGTTCTTCTTATGACTAACGAGGATGGATATTTTATCAGTACTTACTAGCCACGTGCATTTTCTTTAAAAATATTAATTTTCTTAGCTTATTTATTTATTGGGCTGTTTGATCGCTTACTATTTACTTTTGAGCTCTTTGGTAGCCTAGCCACACATAGGAGAAATGGGACTAGGTCCTTGTTTTTATCTGTGTAGAAAAATCAATGTATGGGATGGGAGAAGAGCTTTGCAAGTTCTCTATTTTAGAGAGCTATTGTAAAGAGACGATGGCTATAGTTCAACAGAAGAAACAGGTGTGAATGTTTGGCTCTTTTTTTAAAAAAACAAACGATTTCCAGTGACTGCCTATAAGACCTTCCCTGTGCTCTCTGGAGGTGAGGAGAGATAACTGGGGCTTTAGGGGACAGAATTCAGAGGAGGTACTGTTACCATCTGGGGGTCTCAGTTGGGTTCCTTTTCTCTGTTAAAGAATTAAAAGGCAGGACAGGTAGCAGTGGAGAAATCTCAAACACAGCAGACAGAAGCAGAGAGATTTGGGAGGTGAGGAAAGACTTTTACCAGGGGAGAGGAATCACAGTAGGCACGCAGAGAAAAAGACTTTCTGCAAAGCACAGTAGGGGAGGGGGGGGGGGTAGAGTGCGGGGTGGGGAAGGAACACAGTGGAGCAGAGAGGGGGGAGGACAGGACAGACAACTAGGGAAGCCAAGCTTTTAAAGTCTTTGCAGGGTCTTTCTCCCCTAATTCAAGGTTGGTCATTTTGAAGATTGACAGCATAGCTGATTGGCCCATGATTGTTGTGTAATCATTCCTTATCTGGCCTTGAATTTGTTAAGCCAGTCCATCAGCGTGTGGCTTACTGGCAGGAGAAAAGGCCCATAACGCCTTTGTTTTAAACTGATGTCTCAGATTAGAAGGCAAGAGAGATGCTGGCCATCTTGGGAGTTTATGCTTCACTACCTAGCAGTGACTCTGCTCCCTGTCCCCTGTCTGCCTAACCAGGAGTCGGTTTAATAGCTAATACCTAAGCACAGTAAATGTGATTAAAAAGCCAGTGGCTCTAGGCCCTGGGCTGGGGGTGCCCCGTACCTAATATTGTTTTGCTAAATGGATCTGTTATTAACCTTCTTCATAAGTATTTATATTTTATACCCACAGGTTAGTGCAGCCTTGGCCCTGGCCACGGAGCTTCTGTAGTGAGCAGTTAGCAGTTAAAGCAGTGACTCAGAACTGGTCTAAGTGAGTGCTCAGTCCTTTGGAATGTCTCCACCAAGCTCAGGGAGAGGAGACAGAGAGGCTGGAGGAGCTGGAGGAGGTAAAGGACTGCTGTGGAATGCTGTCTTCTGGACACAACATGTCTGTGGAATTCCTGGATGCACCATAGCTCCATGATCTGTACAGGAAGCAGCACCAGACTGGACTCATGGATTACCAGAGAGAGGGAGGGGGGGTGGCGGGCCACAAAGAGAGAGCTACACAGAAACACAGAGAAAGACACAGAGACAGACAGACACACAGAGAGAGACACACAGAGACACACAGAGTGACAGAGAGACAGACAGAGACAGACATAGAAACAGAGAGATAGAGAGAGACACAGAGACAGACAGACACACAGAGAGAGACACACAGAGACAGAGAGACAGACAGAGAGACACACCAAGAGAGACAGAGACATAGATAAAGAGAGACAGAGAGAGAGAGACAGACACAGAGACACAGAGACACAGAGAGATAGAGACACAGACATAGAGGCAGACACAGACAGGTACACACACACACACACACACACACACACACACACACACACACACAGAAAGGAAGCACATCCTTTGTCTCCTATAAATGATGATGGCTTATTTATGCTGCCTTGGCACAGTCCAGTTTGAGTGGTGAAGACAGCCTTTTCAACCCCAGGTTTTCATGCAGATAGATACATGTAAGGAAATAGAGCACAGTGCTGAAGACCCATGGCTCTTGAACCCGCTTAGCCTCTTTCCAGAACTAGCTGAAAAAAGGAATGTATTGTGGTGGTTAGTTTTATATGTTAATTGGTCTGGGTTATGAGGTACCCAGGTGGTTGGTCAAACATTCTGGATGTTTCTATAACATTTAAAGTGATGAACTTTTACTACTTATTGTGTAAATAGGCTTTATCCAATCAAAGGCCTGAATAGACTAAGACAGGCTAATCTTCCTGTGAGAAGAAACAATTCCTGCTGTGTGACCATGCAGACAGACAGACAGACAGGCAGACAGACAGACAGGCAGGCAGGCAGGCAGGGACATAGCCACATAGCTACACACACACACACACACACACACACACACACACACACACACACACACAGAGTCACACAGTCACATAGCCACACAGTCACATACACACATATACACAGAAAATCACAAAGAGGCATATACAGACACACACACAAGCAAACGCAGACAGGCATGCCCACACATATACAAACAGACACACCCATGCCCTATTGGTTTTATTTCTCTGAAGAAATAGTGAATAATTAAGTGTTTTCTCTAAAGAAACCTCTTGGGTAAGGTTCCTCGAGTCGAGCTCTGGATTATCAGGAAGCTTGGGACCGAGTCTCCATGTGCTTCTGTATTTTGTTACGCTTCATAAGTGAGCCTCTTATTTACTTTCTGTTAAGAAAACAAGTATTCTTGGCATCTCAGTGGAAAGCTCTGAGTGTATCTTGCTAGATATCTATGAGAGAGAGAGCTGGAAATTATTTGGGGGTGGATAACATGCAGCTAATGTAAATTTTCCTCAGAAGAAACTTACACAGGGAAATGGTTAACATGAGGTTACATAGGGAACAGACAAATGCCTTTCTGTTGAGAACATGTATGGAGTTTCTTTCCTTAGAACACGAGATGCCCAGGGCGGTGTCCATGCTGGTCTTGGATGGAGTGGGTTTGGAGTGATGTCAGCCATCTTCTTTTAGAATCTGCCCTTACAGTGACACAGGAGAATTGCACTCGGGAAGTCAGTGCTAGATCTCAGCACTGCATGAGAGGAGTATCTAGCTTGAGGGAAAGACATATGTAGGGCAAGTGCAGATCTGGTTCAGTTGTCTCCAAACTGCATTTCCAGTGAGGATCTTTTCTCACCTTACATATTTTTTTTTGATTGGCTTGGATTGTGGATGGCAATCAACTATGAAAAATAAAACATATTTGCAAAAATTCCAAGTCTAGCCTAGAGGCTTAGGCCTCTCATCCCAGTACTTGAGAAGTGAAGGCAGGAGGATCAGGAGTTCAATACCATCATCAACTACATAGCAAGTTTAAGACTAGCCTAGGCCACTGGAGTCCATGCTTAAAGAAAAAAAAAATAGGGAAAATCTTGAATCCTGGTATGGTGATTTATGACTATGATCTTGATGCTTGGAAGACTGAAGTAGAAACTCAGAATTTAAGACCAGCTTGGATCACAGAGCAAGTTTGTATGTCCAAAAATTTCAAAACACTATTGCCTTAATGACAAGTGTGATACCCTGAACTTAAATAGTATGTAAACTCAAAGAGTGTTTTATTCTGCAGAAATCCAGCATGCTGGGATCTCCCATTTCCAAGATAGAGAGACAACCAAGTGAGCTCGCAGACCTGATTTAAAGTTCATTATGGGAATTCCAGGGTAGGTGTCTTACTCTATCTCTAGGCATCCCAGAACTACTACCTGGGCATGGTGGCTGAAACTGTTTTTGAGGAATCCCAGGTGGATTTTTTTTTAAAAAGTAACTGACTGGCCTGGGCTTGCCTGGACTTGCCCAGTTCTTAGGCCTAGTCCCATAAACTGCCAATTTGAAGCCTGTCATGGAGTCAGCCTAGCCTTCTCACAAGTACTGTAGTTGAATTGGGCAACAGTGGGAAAAGCCAGAAAAACCTTTTCTCAAAAGTCCACAGTCAGAATATTTACTGTTGACCTTTGTCCCTGATTGGTCCATATTTTTCTCAACGTACAAATGCATATATTAACAAGCAAGCAAACAAACAAAAGGGTTCATGTTGGTTTACTTTGTGGATCAATGATAAGTCTCATCTGTCTTGATATAAACTCCAAAGTGTCAACATGTATAAATCTGCCACTCTGCCACTCAGGACTACTTCTTCTAAGGATGGGGTCTGCTGCTAAGTACCATAGCTTAAAAAGAATGCAAGATAAGATAAATTGGCTTTTTGAACAATGGAGAGCAGGACTTAAAGACTTCAGAAACGCTGAATCTTTTTTCTTATTTATTCTACTGTTTTATCCCTCTCCCTTACTGAACACTGGGGGAAACACTGATAGTAGTTAGAGTCTCCCCCTTTGCATGCTAATGTCTTGAGAAGTATGTCTGCCTTTTTAGAGACTCCCCCTATTTTTAGAGACCCCACGTCCAAACACCTTCTCAGGGAGTGTTTATATCAGACAGTGCCAAGGAGTTATGGAGGATGCTTGTGGAAACCTGTTGTGTGGAGGGCTGAAGGGCGATTTCGATAACAGTGGGCACAGCGGGCGGGGGCACAGTGTTAAGAGAAGAAGAAAGGACTCCGTTCTGGGATGATAATGCTGTGTATTGAAGTGTGATAAGCCAGAGCAGATACAGCTTGAGAGTTGCCTGTTGGTCCTCAGGCTTATCAGCGTTGGGAATACTGCGACTTGGCAAGCCATATATAGATTGGATTTGGATCGCCAGAATCCACATGAAAACACAGTGACACAGGTCTGTAATCCTTGACTCCTATGGGAACATGTGAGGTGCAGAATTCTCAGAAGTTCAATGGCCGGCTAGTGTGGGAAACCATGAGAGACCTTTCCTCAGACACAGCGGTTTGTTCTCCAGCCTTCATATGTGCGCAGTGGCACGCACGCACGCACGCACCCATGCTCTTACACAAAAGCTTCTATCACCTCATATAGATACAATGCAATACAAACACACACAATTTTAAAAAGGAAAAAAGAAACTCCAGGAAGAGTGGTCCACATCCCTAACCCAACACTTGGGAGGTAGAAGCAGGGGACCATGAGTTTGGAGGCTGAAGCTACAAACGAGACCTTGTAAAATAAAAATAATAAAAAAATGAATTCTTTGATGAACTGCATGTAATGGAATTTTCCTCTTCCTGTGACTATTCTCATCAACTCCTCTTGGGCAAAAGCCCTCTCAGCATGTTTATGCAACTATTTTCGTCCTTCTAGAGCTAACTCTTGCCAACCATGGGGGATACCCCGAGTTTCTATTCTACCAGAGTGACACCATGCCCTGCCGGTTAGAAGCAGCATGGGACTGATGCCTATGCAGGAGCACACAGGAAGGGCCACACACTGACAGTGAAACCACACACCCCACAGGGTGGCTTAACCTAGATTTCTGCCCTAAAATGGGGCTGTGGCAAGATCAATGGCAGCAGCTTGGGACAGGATGCCCAAATATTTGATTCTGCTGGATTTCTTATTGAGGGCAGAGTTTGGTTTTGAGGAACTTTTAGACAAATTTACCAGAAAACATATGCTCTTAGAAGTCCCACCTGCTACTCTGGTGGTAAGTGGGAGCCAAACTCCATTTGCTCTGTTCCAAGTCTTGTGATGATTAAGCAGAAACTCGACGCTGTGACATAGCAAGGGGCCAGTACATTACTTTGGCTTTGGAGTCACACTGTGACTGCAAATGATCCCATCTTGAAGGTCCCATCTTCAAAAAGTGTTTTGACCAAGGGTAGGGGGATGTTGAAGATGATGTTCAGCCTATTTCCTAATACTTCCAAGAAGTCTTTGACCCTTGTAACCAAGATACCCAGTAAGTAGAGGCATGGCTCTCTTTTCCAACTCTAGCTGTGTGTGGGTTGGTTTCTTTCTAACTTATTTAATCTTAGCTTTATAAGGTCCTGTCTGGCTGTATCAAGCACTTTGATCATAAAACCCCACATTTGTACATGACCTTTTCTTAACTCCTCTGATGCCTATCTCAGTCACCATACATCTAATCTTTTTTCTAAAAAAAATTAGATTTATTTTATCTTTTATATTTATGAATACTTTGTCCCTATGTGTGTCTATGTACCAAAGTGGTTTTTTAAAATATTTATTTATTTTATGTGTATGTAAATGAGATATGAGCACACTGTCTACATGCACAACAGAAGAGGCCTTCGGATCCCATTACAGTTGGTTGTGAGCCACTACGTGGTTGATAGGAATTGAACTCAGGACCTCTGGAAGAACAGCTAGTCCTCTTAACTGCCAAGCCACCTCTCCAGCCCACACACCTAACCTCCAGATACCAGATTTCTTCCCTCATGGATAGACAAGGTCCCTTCTATTCAGTTCCTCCAACATTTGATCATGCCACGTCTGTTTGTATGGGATTGAACCTTTCTGTTCTTTCAGGTACATTTCGGGCTAGAGGATCATGGCGACCTCCAGATCTTCTTGCTTCCACTACTGGTGAGTGGTACACATGTCTAGCTCTAGGTAAAGTTCCATCACACCACAAAGTTGGGGAAGGAGAGAGAGGGCTGCCACCCACTCTCTTACCTCTAACTGGTTTGCGCACAGGTTCTGTGTATCTAACAAGTTCATAGAAACCTCCCAGTTCTACAGTTTATGTTGAGAATAAATAAACGACAAATGTAGTCATTTATTAGGGAAAAGTTTATTGAATACCAATTTGGTTTTAAAAGCATTGTCAAAGAGAAAAACCTCATTGTGCACCCTGTCCTAATTTTAGACCTTCGTACATTATTTTCACTCTCTACGTGAATTCTCTACAATATAGGTAGTATTGATGTTTCCATTCTTTCTGTGAGGGAACAGGTTCAGAGTAGAGGGGCAGGCAGCCAACTGCAGCCACGTTTCTTCTGTTTGCATCTAGAAAACATGCTTCACAGCCTCACACACCCAGAAGGCTCTATGGCTATAGAGCAAGCTCGATGCTGTCAGGAACCTCTTCCCACGTAGTAGAATCTCACGTGTGAAGTAATTTTTGGCAAAACTTACTACATACTGACAGTATGCACTCGGATGAGTGTATCTTGCATGCTGGTAGAATCAATAGCCAGAATATAAATGTACTGACATAAATATAACGTTTATTTTGGCAATTTTATCCTTTAAAATGTGTTCTTCCTCCTCAATGCACCATGCCTCTGGGCACGACACCATCATTGTCATAATAGCAAGCTATGCATTCCCTGAATGCTTACGGTTGGTTATTTACTCACATTGTCTTAAAACAATGATGTGATTGATCAGGTCACTATTTCTATGTACTGATGAAAAGGCAATTAAGGTTTTAACAGAGGTGACTGAGGCTATTTGACTGAGGTTAGTTATGAGTTCACATCATAACTAATACACAAAACGGGAAGGGTTCAAACAGGAAGACAGGGATTTACCTTAATTACAGATACCAGCTATGGGGAGTTGGGTAACCTCCTTCTGTGTACTTTAATTTCAGTGTAACACAAAGTTCTGGGCTTCATGGAGAATGATGTAGAACATCACAGGCAAATTCAGTATATATATAATATATATTCATATATGTCCACATATATATTTGTCTATATCCATCCATCCCACACATATATGAATTATATCTTGGACTGAGCATGTTCCAGCCTGCAACTCCATTGAGTTGTGCTGTATTTCCATGGTCAGTGGCCTTCCTTATGCTCTGTGTCCTTGTGGGCAGAAGACCTGTCTCCTATGTACCATATTCTGCCACTGGCTGGCCTAAGGCTGGCCCAAGCTGCATCCTTAGCATCATCAGTGGGTGTGCATGGATTTAAATGTGGACACAAAGGCAGAGGATTCTGTGTGTTGAGCATGAGACCTATGATCTCTTTTGAACCTGGGCTTTTTCCTTTCTTCTTCCTTCCTGAGAACATGAAGCTATCAGGACAAAACCAGAATTGCTTTTCATAAGCAAGATGGTAGCAGCTAATTTCTCTTCTCTTCTCTTTCTCCAAAGATTGGGCTTTGCCAGCCCTGCTGTAGCTGGTTGAAGGGGACCAAACCTCTCAGGAAGACGGACTTGGTTCCGTTTGACCAGCCAGAGCAGGGGGCCGCTCCCTTGGGAGGTGACTGCAGCGTCTAGTGTGTGAAGTCCTTGGAGTGTTCGAGCATCGCTTGTCCAAGCCTGTAACAGAGAGAACACATTAGCATGAATCAACCCCCCAAAGAGTACATTACCCTGACTAACCTCTCACACGACTTGAGAGGAATCTCACAAAGTCTGTATTTTGCTTTCTAGCTTTTATTTATTCACTTTCTTTAGCTCTTATTATTTTTCTCAAATTGGAACATTAGGCACCAAAATGGAATACAGTTATAGAATATGGAAAAAAAACAATAGAAACTCCTTTCTTTTATATTCCAAAATAAACTTGACAAGTGTATTTATATGCATATGTAAATGTGCATTATACAGTCCTCTATGAGTGTATCATGTTTGCATTAAAAATGAAATATAAGTAGGTAGGGATAATATACAGTAACTACGATACTAGATTTTTAGTTTTCTTGTCATCTAAATGTTTTTCTTTATAGCTTTTCTCATTAATGCATGTTTGGAATCAAATATATTTCAATGCATCATATTATATATATTTATCTTCGGCTTGTTAATTTTACCTTACACGATACCTGTAACATTCATGCATATTAAAGTGGCCATTGCAATTCAGTAATTTACATAGTTTGATAGTTTTTATCATGTAAATATATTCTCTTCATTCCTTCTCCCAGTAATAGATATCACAGTCCTTTGGTTTGCAAGAATGAATGGAACTGACTCTGGTAGAGTCTACTGAGGGGGACTGAGGCATTTTTGGCTCTTGCAGATCATGAAGAAGCCTGGATTCCAGTAGGTAAGAACCTGACGAGTTGACCTTGTAAATGAAAAGTACCGTTTACCATCCCAAGATACACAGGAATGGGGCCCCAAAACTCACGACCTACCCTGCTTTTTGAGTACTTCCGAGGCATCTAAAGTTTGAGAACCATTGAACTAGAAGGGGTATCCTCTGATTTTTACTTGTTAATAGTGACGTGAGATCAAGTGTGGGTAAGAAGGGTACCTTCACAAGGTACAGGAGAGGAAAGACATAGGCAGAAATGATAGTTTGAGTGCTTTGCAGAAAACCAGTTTTCTCCCTCGGGGCTAGTTACTGGCTAACATTTACTTTTCTTCTTGATAAATAGAAATCCTTGAGAAGAAAGTGTGGCCAGGCAGTGGTGGCACGCACCTATAATTCCAGCACTTGGGAAGCAGAGGCAGGTGGGTTTCTGAGTTTGAGGCTAGCCTGGTCTACAGAGTGAGTTCCAGGATGGCCAATGCTACACAGAGAAAGCCTGTCTCTAAAAACAAAACAAAAGAAGCAAACAAAACCCCCAAACCACTCCCTCCCAAAAAAGAGTGAAGAAAATGTGTAGACGTGGACTCACTTTTATCTGGGTCTAAGTTCCACCAATAATTTCTTGATTCACTTTATTTATTTATTTATTTATTTATTTAACTTATTTATAGGATATTGAGGATTTGGTACTGAGAAATATCAAATGATGATATTTGGTGTTGAGGTGTTAAGTAGCACGTTGACAGGTCAGCATGTTTGTCTGTATGGTGAAAAGCACACCTACTCTGCTTGCCTCCTGTGAGGTTTGTTAGTAGTGAAGGGTGTACTGAGTCCTTCAGGTAGACAGTGGAGACCAGCAAGGCTTGTAGGAGAGTCTGAGGGGGCAATTCTGCTTGCTTTTGAGACCCAAACTTCACTTTCGACTTCATCTTTCCTCGTGAATTGTGCCCCGTCATTCATCAACAAGGTTTTGCACTTATCCGTGAGTGTGTTAAAACCACCAGTCACGTCTAGAAGTGAGGTAGTTGGATGACTGGCTTCTTCAAGATGGACTCCATCTTGAAAGGTCTGTCTAGAATCGACAAGGTACCTCATACTTTAAGGCACCCAACAGGTCACTGCAGAAAAGACAACTGGATGAGATCATACCTATCATGTATGTATGTAGGGATAAGAGAAATAAACATCCCAAAATATGGCATAACTCTAGATAATACTGAGGTTTCTTTGTGTCCCAGGTCAGGCCTCCTTGGTGGGAATCCTCCAGGCTTGGCGGTCACAATCTTAACCTTCTCCGTTGCCCTTTTTCTAGTAACAGGCATCTAGTGGCTCCTGTCCTTTATCTTCTTCTGTGCCTATCTTGCCCACAGCTTACGTTAGGGAGCAGGAAGCCAGGCAACTGCAGTGGCAGAGACAGCCTGGCTGTCTGAATTTACTCCTGAAAAAGTGTATGCAAGAATTCTGAACCCCACTTCCCCAGCTCTTTCCTTTTCTTTGCCCATGTTTTTTGACCTAGCCTCAGCAGCACAGCCATCTACCTGACAGGTCGCTGATTTCAGGATGTCGTGAAACCAAACACCAAGGTAGAAAAAGAAAAATCCATGGTCAGAGCAGGTGAGGTTAGAAAAAACCAAAAAGACGGGCTGTCAATGGAAAACAGTTTGATTTGAGGCATCAGATATTATATATATATATATATATATATACATAATACATACACACACACACACATACATACACATACTGAGGTCTAAAACAGAAAGGACAGAGATAGTTCTTGGAAAATGCTAGTGTTGGGCACCTTACTATCCAATACAGGGGTTCTCCATCTTCACACATTGAAATTTTGGACTGGGTACCTCGTTGCTATGGAGATGGTCTGAGCACTGTACATGCTTCTCTGCATCCCTGGTCTCCATACCCTAGACGCCAGGAATACCCTAAGTGTGACAACAATAATTCTGCCCAAATTACTCAGTGCCTGGGTACTGATCTACAGTGGTAGATTCTGTGCTCAATCCTGTAGCTGGTCCAGCTCTAGTAGTTTCCCCCGTCCTTCCACATTCCTGTCTATCCCCAGAAGAATAGGGTGGCATGCTCTTGATGGTAGCTAGGGGACTACCTGGTTCCTGAAAGAGGGATCTAGTGGTCTCCAATATGGCTGCATCTCACTTGGGAGCATGAGAGAGCTGCCCAGCATGTTCTGTATGCTGATGTTTATCCAGCTATCTGTCTAGAAACACACATATCCTTTCTCTTCCTTTTCTCCTGTTCTGGGCTTCTGGGCATGCATCTCAAATGCTATGGTACTTCCTTTTGTTTTGCTAATGAGCTCAGCTGCACATTTAATGGAGTTCTAGCCCATCACTATAGCATCTCATCTTCTCAATTGCCCTCTAGTGTTTACTTCCTTCATGGCATGAGCTTAGACACTAGAGAGAACTGGTAACACAGGGGGACTGGGTTAAGAACAAAGGAACTAAGGCCATTAAATGAATGCATCAGTATTTTAGCACCTCCACCTTTCCTCAGACAGTGTGGCTTTGAAGTAACACACTAACAGTCATGAAGTAGAAACAACAGCTTGGCAGGGCCAGGAGGTGTGGCGCCTTCCACCAAAGTGGTGGTCTTGAGCCTAGGCGTTGTTTACTTTCTGTGAATAACACAAGTCACACACACACACACACACACACACACACACACACACACACACACACACACACCAACTGCTACACATGTGGCACCATGAACTATCATTGAGCTTGCTTGGTAGAAACATCCACTGCAGGAGAAATACAAGCAGAGGAAGGAGCTAGAACCCCGGGGAGCCGATTCTCAGAGAATAGGTCTGAGGAGTGGCACCAGGAGGTTGGTATAAAGGGGCTAGGTTGGAGGCCTATAAGCCCCGTGCTGCGGGAGAAGTCTGTAGAGGTGGATTGCTGGGGAAGAGGGCATCTGCAGGTAGGACAAACGTGGCCAAGGAACGAAGAAGTCACCGGTGTGTTCTCTGGGTGGAGTCGTTGGCCGTGAAGAAGCACTTGCCAAAACCACACACTTCCTTACATTCCATAGCGCAGTGATATCTATGAGGATATAAAGAAGCATGTGGCCTGGGGAAGAGGTGTCCTCCGACGTCCTCGTCGCGCAGAAGGCAAAGCCACTTTCTTCCCTGCACAGGTGAGAAATGCTAAGGATCCCTGGCACCTGACGTCATCCGTCCTACATCCTGGAGTAAGTCACCATCTTGGCCTGACAGGGCTTGTTGGGAACAAATTTCTTCCTATATACTTAGGTCGGAGATCAAGGACCCCAAGGCTCCCTCAAAGGTCACTAGAGATTTCAGCGCAGTTATGGCCTAGCAACTGCGTTATCACTGTTAGTAACCAATCTGCTGCTGTTGCAGGGTAGATTTCAAAATGGTTATATATATATATTTTAACATTATGAAACCATTAGAACATTAAAACAAGGGGTGACTCCATGCATGCAGAGAACTGCTCAGCTTAGAGCTTGCCAAGGAGCTATTGTGCTTCCTACTTGGGGTGCTTGGAATGCACTGACAGGCTGCAGCTGCCAGCAAGCATTCCAACACGATTGTTCATTGTGGAAAGGATCTTTTTTGTTCAGCCTCTGCTGCCCGTGGCCTATCCACCTGCCTCACAATCTGTGTAGCCTGGGCTGTAGGAGAGGAACGGACACTGGCAGCTGTTGAGCCATTTGGGGTCTGGACTGATCACCCTGGCTGGAGAAAATTAAGGGTTTGAGCTTCTTGGCATAGAATTCTCTGCCAGGAAATAGGGAAGTAAGCTAAGAGGATAAGTGGGGCCCAGAGCCAGCTCGTAGCTATGTGAGGGCTGCTTCATACAATCAAAGAACAATAATAACGATAAATAACCTTTTTTCAGTCAAGTTTTCTGTGACAAGATCATTTTCAATGACTTCTCTATGCCACCTCTTTGAATCCTCATGTCTATGTGAAGCTGTGCCCCCTACCCTTTCTGGTTTTACTTGTGAAGATATGGCTCTAGAAATGAATTAATTTGTTTCTATGTGAATGAAAATTATTTAAAAAAACCTAACCAGATTGAAAGAACAGCCTTGTATCAGTACAGGTTCTCTTCATGAGAGCTTGGAAGGTAAGAGGTGTTGGGAAGGAAGGGAGGAAGGGAGGAAGGGAGGAAGGAAGATAAGAAGGAAGGAAGGAAGGAAAGAAGATAGGAAGGAAGGAAGGACACGAGGATTTTATATTCCATTTTCATCCTTCTGCAGTTTTAAGTTTGGTGTTGGTATTGCATTGATTTAGAAATAGTGTGTGTGTGTGTGTGTGTGTGTGTGTGTGTGTGTGTGTGTGTGTGTTCCTCCTTTAGGTGTGTAGGAAAATGTCCCAGGCATCCTAGTCAAAACCTTTGTGGATGACATTGGAAAGAATCCAGTAATTTATTTAATGTAATCTAATGGCCATTTAAGGTTCTGCTCTGAAAAGACGTCATTCCTCTGGGCTCAAGCACAAGCTTTATGTAAGTGAGTCTATGGCCAAGCATCCTGCACATTTGGTGGAGTGATCTATCCAAAACTCAGTGTTGGGGACAGATGTCTCTCAAGGGGGCTGCTCAGGTCAAAGGAGATGGTGTCACCTCTCAAAGATGACTTTGAGAAAAGTACAGATGTCTCATTTGTTCAGAGAGCCATGGTGCTCAAGAACAGGGCCAGTTTTCATCCCCACTTGTCAAATTTGTCACAGAATCCTCTAAGACGTTTGGCACATTGTCAGGAGTGAATGTCTGCAAAGCCAAGAGGGGCCACTGTGTTTTCTGTGCCTAAGAACTGCAGTGACCAGTTCTATGATATTTAACTATTTATGAGCCAGGCCGATGGTGGTGAGTTCCTGTAAGGAATACAAATAAACAAGGTTTTCAGGGAAAATATTTGAGGTAACTAGGGAATGTAACTACATAATCGTGTTTAACATTTGAGTTGTGAATTGTTTGGTCTTTGTTAAGCACAAACTTATATGGTAAACATAGAAGTTCTCTGTAAAATGTTCTGGGAAAAAAATGGAAAAACGTTAATAACCAGTAACTCTGAAGTTCATGAGTTCGGAAAGCTGACATTCTTATTGGTTTAGAATACACAGAGAGCTTTGAGAGTCAACAGAAAGTTCAAGGAAGGACTCTACAGAGAAAGGCTCATCTAAATTCTTGTTGCACTTGGTTGGACTTAGGATGCAAGGAGGGACCTTCATAAAATGGATTTGAAAATGTTGTGAATGGCAGACTGGAACACACACAGAAACTGCAACAATCAGAATAGCTGATGGGCAAGAAAAATGTTGCAAAAGGTTGTAAGAGGAAGACGTGTTTTTCCTTGGGGTTGGCACAGGGCAAAGAGCATTTATAAGGAAACTGTCAAATGTTTCCAGATCATTTCATGACTTTCTATCAGCTTGAATCTTACGCCTTTGATAGGTGGCGTTGAAGAGAACTGAGAGACATGGCTTGCGGTCCCAACACTTGTACGTTGTGTTGTGTTGGCAAACACCCACCTTCCTCCTCATCTGTGCCCCAGATGCCAGGGCATTTATCGGAAAGTAGTGGTTGAGGAACTCCATCTGCCTACCAGAAGGTGGTTGGCTATTGATGAGATGGCATGTGAAGAGACCAGGCTAATGACAATATAAGATGTCACTCAGCATGCTACTGGACGCAGGATTTATTTCCCACCACCCAACTCTGTCCCACAATTGACTAATATGTAAAAGCCTCCAATTCTAAATAGCTCTTCCCTTTGTTTTAGGTGTATTGAAAAGCATCAGGACTTAAGTAACAATGAAAGTGGTGCCAAGATCACAAGCAACAACCATGGTTCTTTTCTTTTCCTCCCTGAGCTGAACATTTATACAGCAGAACACCAATAGTGCAAACACTGACTCACAGGGACATGAGGTTGGTCTTTGGAACATTTCTGAGATTTGGGGAAAATTGGGAATGGACTGAGACAGGGAGAAGAGCGGATTACGGACCAACACAGTGCTGTAATCTTATTGGATGCAGGGGGCGTGAGGATGAAGACCACATCTTGGTTATAGCCCCAGTTCTCTTATTTTAAAAGTGGGAATAATAGTGCTTACGCAACAAGACACTCCAGTAGAGACTTTCGGAAAGTGTAAAGTGCTGCGAGCATAGCATTAGTTTTAAAAACGGTTTTATTATTAATAATAGTAGCATTTAATATTTTACTTTCTAATGTAGTGGCAAGGCACACACACCATGTAGGAGTCTTTATGCATGACCTACTTAAAAGCCTTTCATTAGCACAAAATTATTTTTACATATGGATTTATTCTCAAGTACTTAGGAAAGCTTAACTATTACGAGAAGATGTTCTCCTAAGAATTCTGGTCTGCCTCAAAAGGCCTCGGAACATTTTGACATATCTGTCAAAGAAGCTGAGAGGAAGGGTCTTCACCAGGATCATTTCTAACAAGAGCCATTATTTCATGGGCTGAGTTTCTAGGACATCAGTCTCAGTTTGGGGACCTTTATGAGTTTCTTAGTAAGATGCCCAGACATTCCCTTCAGTTACTACAGGGCATTTTTTTCTCTGATGACAGATCTGCATTTAGACCGTCAGTCCTTTGCTGAATGAGGAGGAAAAAACCTGAACCATGTTGAATGTCACCTGCGGCTCCCTCTCTTTATCTCCGTTGAGGGATCTTTGTATTTCTTCCCAGTTCCATCTCTGAACCTGGTCATGATTTCCGTGTGTAACAATGGCACCGTGGGAGGAGTGGGCCTGACAGAGAGGCCTTGCTCCAATGTCTGATGACTTCTGCCTTACACTCTGACATCTACTACTGGTGACCTAGGTGGTTGTTCATGAAACACAAGCCAGTGTAGAGTTTAACAGTCCTTTGGGACTGTCATCAATCCGACTGGGTAGGAAGCATGTCAGAGTCCCCTCTCTCTAATGCAAGCTAAGGGTAGTATCTGGTGATAGGATCCTCTTTTTCCTGGGACTCAGCCAGGACGTTTTGCTATTTTTAAAGCACTGACCAGTTCTGAGTGTTGATTGACTCGCGGGTATAAATCCTGGTTTAACTTCTCAGGGGCAGCCAGGGCAGCACCAACTCTAAAATCCTAACTTTTCTCCCTCCAGTCATTCTGCCACCTCTCTCGGACAGGACAGGGGAGTGCCAGTGACATTATACTAACCTGTTGTCCTTGCTTACTTCTCACCCAGGTGAGTCAGAGCTGGAACTTTAGGGAGGGATAGGACCGGGGATGAGAAGAAGCCAACATGAAAACAAAACAAAAGCTCTCGTTTGGAGTCTTAATGCTCACACTGATCCTGTGATATTTGAAAATTTTATTTTTTCAAGCAGCAGCGGAACTGGACACAAAGTTCCACTCCTAACCAAGAAATCTGTTGCAACTGATACCTGCTGGGATGGAACATCAGTTTTCTCTAAAGGAGTGACATTGGATAGATCAACCCCAGCGCAGGACACGCCTATGATCAGAGCAGTTGGCTAACACATAACTGACGTGTGTGTGTGTGTGTAGTGTGTTTGTGTGTGTGTACTCACATGTGCACCTTGTTTCTGTTTGAGAGAGAGAGAGAGAGAGAGAGAGAGAGAGAGAGAGAGAGAGAGAGAGGGAGAGGGAGAGATAGAACATGAAATTGGGTGGTAGGGTGGTGGGGAGGATCTGGGAGGAGTTCAGGGAGAGGAAAGAATACAAGCAAAATATATTGCATGAAAAATTTGTTAAAAGGCCAGTAAATGAAATAAAAACCCTATCTCAAACAGGTTAATGAATTTTGGGGCAGAAAGTAGTTAAGAAAGCACACAGCAGGTAAGTTGCAGCTATCACCTGATTTTTTTTCCCTCTCTGGTTAAAAGCACATATGCATTCTTAAATGTTAGCATTTCCAAGTCTTGCTAATTATTAGTGCCACCAAAGAACTAAGGATCCAGGTCCTTACACTCTGACAGAGCCATGCAATCATAATCTCTTGGCCTGCTGGGGAACACGTGTTTGAAGGGCGCTCTGGCAGCCACGCCCACTTTATTTTGTTGTAAGATGTAGGAGGACTTCGAAAAACCACTGATCTGAGAGTGGGCAGGATAAGGAGAGACTGGGTTCTAAAGTAATGAAATTATTACGGTTACAAGCTATGCACTCCACAACAGTGTAAGGAAACTTTAGATTAATGAAGATTTTCTGTATACATGAAGATAAATGGGTAGAGTCTGAAACATGATTACCCTCTTCTCAAGGAGTGGTTGATATACTGGTTACAGAAAGGCTTACATGGAACCCAGTGAGTTATCTTCCCAGTGTTCCCAGTGTTCATGGTTTCCCAGGAATCTCGCCCTCCCATGTCGCCCTCCCATCCCGCCCTCCCCTACCTCCCCCTTTTGCTTATTTCCACCAGCGGAGTCCCTTTTTTGAGACATGGTTTCACTCTGTATCTCAATCTGGTCTTGAACTCCATGCTCTTCTGAACTAACTTCCCAGCTGCCTCATTCCCCAAAATACCTTACCTATGTTTTCTTCTTCACTAATGTTTGTAATTGGTCTTACAGTATATCCTGTGTGACCTTGGTGACACTCTAACTCCTTGTGCACTTGAGAACCGCACCTGCCTCTCCTCTCGATCGGCTGGCGTCCTGATGGTTTCAGATTTTGGTTTCTCACCTATGTCCTTTAAGGCCCACCACACAGGAAGAGTGATGCAGATTAAACTCCCCCTGACCCAGTGAAGCCATGTGTGTGCAGATGCTCTTATAAGCACTATAACAGGTAACGTGTTAAACATGCCCCAGAGGAAAGAAACCACCAGAACGCAAGGAGTGCTGTTTGTTGAAGAGTCTCCTTTTGTGCAATTGGCCCTGAAGCCAATCACATCATACCTGTGAAGAAATCTGAATTCCAGGAAACAGCGCCTTTAAAAAAAGCACGAGTTTCTAATTCAGTACATTATAGTCCCCTGGCCATCCAGGTTAAATATGAATGGTCAAGTCCCACTTTTAGAGGTCCCGATTTGGTAAGTCTGGAGTAGGATCTGGAAGTATGGACTGTAGCCTGTTTCCAGGCAATATTGATGTTGCTAGTCTGGGGACCACACTGATAACTACTAGGTCAGTATTTCTTATGCTGTACAGGGCAAGGGCAAGGAACCAACCCTACATTCTGGCCTCTTACAAATGAGGTGGCAGACAGGAGGAAAAACCATTAGACGCCAGGACATAGTGAATTGTCTCAAAGAACTGTCTCAAAGATGTAGTTAGACTCCAAGCCTTAGAAGCTCCTTTAACAGCAAGGACACAGCCAACCAACATGCCAAAAAGAGAGGGAAATCCCATCGGGGAAGGTTGCCAAGAGTTTTGACTTGAGTTATTTGGCATCACTTGAAATAGACCCTTTGCACCAGGGTTGATCAGTAAGGTGTTCACTGGGGTTTGATGAAGAGTAGGTTCGAAATGAGGTAACAGGTTTTCCTGAGAAGAAACGCTCAGCACAGGGCCACTGGCACACATGCCCCCATGTGGCATTTGCAGAGAGATTATAATGATAATATGTAGTGTAACAATGCCATGATACAGAAAATCAGCAAATGCCATTAGCTCTGAGTCCGCCGTGCCCCGCCCCTGCACTGTCAGTCTTCCCTCCCTGTCCTGTTACTAAATTGAAGGAGGACTGACAGTTACTTAAAGTCCAAGGGGCAAGTCAGGAACATTGAGTTCCGGTCTAAACGTTCCAAAGAACTACTTGGTTTAGGGACTGCTCCTTAGTTTCCCAAATGTTGTAACTGTCCGCATTTATCTTAGTGGGAACTCAGCCTTGTCGTTGGGTGATTGTGATATCGATGTATACTGCGATATAGCCAACACACACACACACACACACACACACACACACACACACACACAATTTCTGTGAATTCTTTGGAAAAAAAACTCAATGCACTTTTTTTTTAAAAGACACTCAAAAGGCATGCTGTAAGTTCAAGGTCACATGATGTTGAGTTCTTATCTCTTACACCGAATACACTCAAGCTTCCTGAGGTAGTTTGCCAGTCTATGAAGGAATCTGTCCCCACAGTTGGATTCAGGAAACAGCATCTTTCACTGTCCCTGGGTGTCTCAACACCCATATCCTCCCATTTTGATCTTTGCTCCAAGCTCCTGCACACAGAAGGCCCACTTCAGTACAAGTCAGCCACATGCACCACCCCCACAACCACCCCCACAGGTGGGGGCCGTTTCTCTCATTCCCACTGCTGCTTGTTTGAGATGCAGAACCCCAAGCTTCACCTGCTCGCCTAGATCTGCCTCGCTGGCTTCACATAACAGAAGCGGATCACCCACAGGGCTCCCCAAAAATTCACAAAGAAAGAAAGACAGCTGCATAAGGCAGGAACAGCCAGGGGACAAATAGAGGAGAAAGCAGCATGCAGAATCAGCTCTGTGACATACCTGGGGAAAAGTTGCAGGCGGGTCCCTCCTCCTCTGTGGGCTTTCTTGCCCCGCAGGCTTCTGCCCCCATTGAGGAGTGTAGAGCCTGGCTTGTTATTTATTTATTTCCAGAGCTAGCAGGGTTGGCTTGCATTTCTATGCCTTCCTGTCAGAATCCTCTCAAGGAAACAGCAGCTGGTGAGCTCAGAAATGTCAGTCAGAATCTTGGCCTAGTTTGGGGCCTTGAAGATTCTTACCGAAAGTTAAAAAGGTTTCTGGGCCAGTGTCTCCTTTGGGTTTTCCCTCTCCTGCTTCTCACCTTTCCGTCTATTTTTTCTTTCCTTTCCCTTTTCTCTCCCCCAGTAGCTAGCTGCTTAAATTGCCTGCTCCTGCCTTTCTGACCGTCCCCTCTTGGGTAAAGCTGTGGCTCTTCTTGCAGCCCCGCTGAACAGCCCGGTGACTTTCTGACAGTTAGACGGCCATGCTGCAATCATGTCTTGTTTGTCTCCTTACAGATTCCCCCTCACTCCGTTCCACTCTTACTTCCACAATCTCTATCTTTCCAGCCACTCACAGAGAGACGAAGGTCTTTCCTTTCCTCCTGTGCACTGTCCTCTTTGATAGTCTATCATGCAACCCTTTATGCCCTGTGCCTGTTTCTCTTTCTTTTCTTTTCTTTTGTTATGGCTGTTGTTTATTCTAGCTTTACCTCTATGTCTGACTAGTGATCTGTCCAAATGTGTTCTGGGTTCAGGTTTGTCCTTTTCTCCCCTCCTCTCCTCTCCTCTCTCCTCTCCCCTCTCCTCTCTCCTCTCCTCTCTCCTCTCCTCTCCTCTCCTCTCCTCTCCCTCCTCTCCTCTCTCCTCTCCCTCCTCCACTCATCTCCTCTCTTCTTTTCCATTTTCTGTCTCCCTGGTTTCTTCTCCATCTCTTCTCCCTGATCTCCTTCCTCCTCCTCTTTCTCGGCCCCTCTCCTCCTCTCTCGATTCTCTCTCTCCAGGGCTTCTCTCTCTCTCCAGGGCTTTCTCTCTCTTTCCAGGGCTTCTCTCCCTCCAGACGGCCTCACACCCTGCTTCATCTAGTCTCTGCTTTTCCAGGCAAGCGTCTTCCCTTTTGTACTTTCCCGCCCTCTGCCCACCCCCAGTGTGCTCTCCCACCTGTTTGTGTCTTTTAAGGACCGTGGTCATGTCCTTGCCTTCTGTCCACCTCAATCACTCCAGTGACGGGCTTCTGAAAGCTGTTAAATTACACCTCTTCAGCTGTCCCGCTGCCCAGAGCAATGTCCTCTGCTAAATCCCCCTTTTAAATAGGCAAGTCCATATTAATGTTCCTATTTATAGAGTGTACTAAAGCGATACACGAATTGTTTTAAAAAGTCGGAATATAATTAAAAAAAATAAGTGGATCGTCATCTTTTGGTTTGCAGCAATGTATGCTGCTTGAGATGTGGCTTCTTTTAGCTCATCTGAAACTCACTTTGCATATTTGTCTGATGGGGAGATACCTTATTGTGGAAAATATGAGTAGTTTGGGCATAGATGCTCAACAGCGTGTCCTTGGTGAGTGCTTGCCGGACTGCGGTACAACTGTTTAGACACCAGAATTGGGAAGAACTATCCATGCCCATGAGAGACATCCTGATTCTTTTGGGGTTAGAACCTGAATCTAGGGAAATATATGTAACAGATCCTGATTTGAGACTCATGGTCCTCAGTAAGTTCTACTGGCACCTGAAGCTGGGTTTGAGAGCCTGGTAGAAAGAATTCCATGGGTGTGAGTGGGTTTCAGTTGGGTGAGAAGGGACAGAGCAGGCTTTCACACATAGATAGAGCTGTGAAGGGCTCTCTCAGATGAGGGAAAACCCTGAGCACAGAGACAGAAAGTGCTGACAAAGTAGCTATTCTAGGGACATAGGCTTATGGTGGGAGATGTCCAGGTTTTAAGAGTCCATAGACAGCGGGCAACTTACTGGTTAACTTTGCTTAAAAATAACACTATAGGTTGGGAATGGGCTCTAAACTTAAATGAATAGTTGGATTTTTTTGATCATTATTAAATGGATTTACCTGGTCTGAAGTTTGTTGTTTACGAGTAATCAGAAAGAAGTAGACATTTCTCTCCAATTATCAAACTGTTATGATTAATTACATAAAGATCTGCTGTTGTAAATGTAGAAACTTTTAGTCTTACCCATTTCTGGCCTATCAGGGTTCCATTTCTCTCACAGCATATACTTTAGTCAATGCAGCTTACCCCTTACTGATAGCTCAGACTCCAACCTGGCTGGATTATGCATTTGTTATGAGTTTGCCTATAAACATTTTAACATGCTATAATACTGCCTTAAAATCCAATATATACTATATACAGTATACACACTATACATATAATTATATATACTGTATACTGTATGATGCATTGTATATGAAATATGATAAAATTATATATATTTGAGACAGGGTTTCTCTGTGTAGCCTTGACTATTCTGGAACTTGTTCTGTATACCAAACTGTTCTCGAACTCAAAGATCCACATACCTCTGCCTTTCAAGTGTTGAAATAAAAGGCATGCACCACCACCACCCACCTATTTCATATTTTAAAGTAAGTCTAGCATTCACAATGCTGAGAATTTCTAAATTTATGTTGATTTTGATTGCTTTCCTTTGCTTTTTGTTTCGAGCATGGAGTGTGCCATACATCAAGCTCTCAATCAATGCTTGAAGTTTAAGTCAGATCAAAGTACAACTTTATTACCACACATAGTTCCCATAGGACGAAAGCCTTTTTGCAAACACATCCATCTACTAGTTCTTCTGGTCTTCAGTCAGAATCAATAGATGGAGATATTAACTTAACAACATGTCTTTCTATAAGGTTACATTTAACCCTTGAAGCTCAAAGTGAACCTCCAGGCCTGTTTGAGGTGGATAAGTCAGAGAGATGCAGGTACTGAAAGTTGGAAGATGAGATCCGAAAGCCACTTCAGCAGCAGGAGACTTGCTGAATACACCACAGAACTTACTGTGGCGTGAAAGCAAGTCTCAGACCTCCTGATCGACTGTTGGCTTCGTTAAATTTTTATATTTCCATTTTTATAAACGTCAATAGATTTTAGGGCAGAGACCCTGTCATTTCTAGTTGAAGAACCATCCTAATGTCTTATATAAACCAGGTTTGTGTCTTTTAATTTTTATCATTTTTCAATGATGTAGGTTCTGGAGTGAAGCCGTGAAGGTCAGAGTTAGGCTCTTCCTGAGATGTTCCTAATGAGAGCTCTTTCCCTAGGGAAAGCCAGGTACTAGGTTAAAAGTAGAGACAGTCTGAAGGACTTCAAGACATTCCCACTCATAAAAGAGACATTATCTCTTTAGTGTGTGAGGAAACCATGACCAGATGGGCCGTTCCCATGGCCACAGAACCAGTGTCTCTTGATTCCTGACTCTCAGGATTGTTGAATAAAGCTGCTTTGAAGGACATTCTTCTTCCCAAGGTCACCACTGAGAAGCAGTGGCCATTACGAGTACACTGAGGAGGATATAGTCACCTCTTCAAGCTCTTTAGTCTTAAGTGGAAACTGGATGGGGAGAAGGAGCAGCAGCTGTTCGGAAACAGAGAGCAGACTGTCACCCGTCCTGTAGTCTCTTGATGGTTTGTAGCAGGCTCAGCGTTGGAATTTCATAGGAGTGACAATAATAACAGTAATGAAATCATAGGATGGTAATAATAAATCCTTTGAGATGCTGCCAGACCTGAGCACTGCACGCTTCAGATGCCAGTGGGCAGCTGCTTGGCTAAAAGTGGTCCCCAGTTGTCAAGGAGAGAGCCACCCCGTTATAGGAGAAACAAATCAACAAGATATGCAGGACACATGCAGGGTAGAGTCACAGGGAGGTGGGGGAGCCAAGTTAGACGTTGTCTCTGTCCTTGTGGAGTTAGCCCTTGCAAACGTGTTCAGAGCTTCAAATTCGACGCACGTGCATGCAGCTCCATGAAATGGTTTCGGTGAATTAGGTCTCAAAGAAAATACCATGTGCCTGAGGTGGTTATCCTGTTTCTAGCCAAGTGTTTGTCAGTTGTAGATCCAGACGCCTGCAAAGGTAATGGTTAACCTTACGATTTAATGGTTAAACTTGCAATTTGTTTTCTCTTAAGATAATTTAGTTTCCTCAAATCTAGAACAAAAGGACTTTTGTGCCTATATATGATTGCCAGAAACTGCTGATTTTTTAAACCTTAAATCCTTCTTCTAAAACTGAGAGATAATAAAATAATAGTGTGATAACCTCCCCTAATAGGGATTTGAAGAATGATATAACATTTGAGCTAAAATGTCAATATTTACAATATACCAGCAATTGACATTTCAATGCTCATAATTAAAAAACCCTCTATACAAACGATCAGTTTAAAAATCAATTTAAGTAGCACACAAGTAAGATGTATTCTGCATTTCTAAAATTCTAAACCAGAAATTAACATGATCAATATTCTAAAAGTATTAATCTGGACACACAAAGATGCAGCAGAATACAGACGACAAGCTGCCCCACACACTGAGTTAGCACCTCTAGGAAGCACAGAGCTTTGAAAAGGCTAATCAAGAATAGCCATGAAAGCATAGGGCTATCTCAGGCTAGCGACCCTATAACCTTAGCTTCCTTATAGCTAACTAAAGCCCTCTTGCTGCTTTGAAATTACATGTGCTTTGTTATACAAAGTGCATGGTGAGGCTGGTATTCAATTTTATTTGAACACTGCTTCATAAACTAATGAGAGTTAACTCACCTTTCAGTGCCTTTTAAACTCCCAACAGCCCTCAAACATTACTAGAAGAGGAAGTGAGACAGGGAAGAGAGGGAGGAGAATGGAGCAGTTAGGGTAATTTCTGTGCTGATTTGAACACACGGTTAGCAATATGAACTTTCTGTTCCTTACATCTATTTCCCAAACATTTCCAAGAGGTTTGCCTTTGACCTGATTCTAAACTGGTTCCTACAGGAAATCTCCTCTACCACACAGCTGGCTGTTGTAGTGGCTGGGGAAACCTCCCAGAAGCAGCTGGTATGGAAGGCTTGGAGGCTCTGTGCTCACCCAGGTCTCCTACAGTAATGGGATTTTGGAGATACCCTGTCTCAAATTATGCTACCAACAAATATGCCTCACAGTCCAGTCGTTTGATCTCAGATGGTCACAAGAAAGAAACCTAGTAATGTCATGAACCAGGAGCCATCATCTGCTGGGTTTTGAGGCCAGTTATGGTTTCATGCAAATGTGCATTATACATGCACACACACAGACACACACAGACACACACAGACACACACACAAGCATGCACATGCACACATATGCATACATATACACATACATACACATGCAATACATACACATAATACACATACACAGATATACACATACATATGTACCATACACATATACATAGATGCACACACGCATACATGTACACACATGTACACATGCACACATGTATATATACACACATATATATACATACATAATACCCATATACACATGCATATATATCATACACATATACATAGTGCACACACATATATGCAGATATATTTACACACACACTGTGCGTGCATGCACATGCATGCACACATGCACACATATACATACATAGACACATACATATACATACACATACATACATACACACACAATATATATAAACACATACATGCATACACACATATATGTATATATGTATATGTATACCATACATAGATGCACACATATACATGTACGCATATGTACACATGCACATATGTGTATACACACATTTATCTATATACATACATGCACATAATACACATGTACACATGCATATATACCATATGCATATACATAGTGCACACACACATATGCAGATATATTAACATACACACACACACACACACACACACACACACACCACTTTTACTCTCACAACTCCACGTTCTTGCTGCACAGGGATGAGCCTGAAAGAGAAGTTACTACACACGAAGCTACCATGCCCTCGGACAAATTCCACCACTGCTGAGCCCACCTTTACCAAACCAAGTTGCTTTGCTCTCTGTGGCACACTGTGCCAGGCTAATCCTGTAAAGGACAATTAAAACAAATTGGAAACTAGAGGAGGCTGTTTGGACTTTAAAAGATGCTCAAAGGTGAGTTAACCCTCCTTAGCTTATGTAGCAATGTTCAAGCAAAGTTGATGACCAGCCTCACCATGCATTTCCTTTATATCACGAAGAACATGTAATTTCAAAGCAGCAGGAGGGGTTTAGTTAGCTATAAGGGAGCTAAGGTTATGAGGTGGCTAGCCTGAGATAGCCCTGTGTTTTCACGGCTATTTTTGATTAGCTTTTACAAAGCTCTGTACTTCCTAGAGGTGTTAACTCAGTGTGGGGGTGGTCTTGTTTTTCATATTTTGTTACATTTTTATGTATCTAGATTAATATTTCTAGAAAATTATATTAATTTAGAATATTAGAAATGTAGACTATATCTTACTTGGGTGCTACTTAAATAGACTTATGAACTCATTCTTTGTATATATAGGTTTTTAAATTGTGGTCATTCAATAGTTTTAATTTCTGACATTTATGCTTCAAATGTTACTCATTGTTCACAGTACATCCGATGCTATGTAACTCATAGCAACTTGACATTCACCGTTAATCACAAGCTATGTTCTAAGCATGGGAGTTTGCAATAGTCTTCGTTTGTGTTATGTGTGTATGGTGTGCATGCATGTATGTGAGTGTTGGCATGTGTGTGGGTGCGCATTGTGTAGGAGGAGACAGGTATGATTGTGCATCTAGGGGCTTGAAGTTGATGTCTTTCTCAATTGCTTTCCACTTTGTTTACTAGGGGAGAGTCCACTCAGAGATCACCAATGACTAGTCTGGTTATCCCGCTTGGCTTGGGGATCCCCTTTCTCTGTTTCTTGAGGGCTGAGATTACAGATAGTACCTTGGCTCTGGTTCCTCAGGACCCATATCCCACCCCTCCTTTCTTTGAAGACATGGTCTCTCATCATCCCAGAGCTTGCCACATAAGCTGGCCAGTAATCTTCAGGGCTACTTCTGTGTCTGCTTCCACAGCACTGCTTATAAACAAAGGCTTCCACATCACACTTTCTATGCATGAGTTCCAAGGGGTTAAGCCCAAGCTTGCATTTGATGACTGAGCCATCTCCCCAGTTTTCATTGACATTTGAGACAGGAAGGCAAACAACGAGTGCTCCTCCTCATCTCTACCTCATGCCTGGGCATTAAAAGACTTCCACAGATAGATGCTCTCAGTCACTCTTTGTATAGAAGGCCCAGATCAATATATCTTTTCCAACTCTATAACTTGGAAGCTTTTTTGGACCCCATATCTACTTTCTTTTTTTATGCCCATTAAATAGTTATTTTTATTAACAGAACATTGTTTTTCTTTAAATATATATTTGCATTTTAATTAAAATATAATTACATCACCTCTCCCATTAATCCTCCTTTATCCAGCACCCTCCATCCCTTCCCATGTTTTTCCACTCCAATCAATAGCCCTCCTTTCTTTTGATTGTGATCATTACATATATAAGATACATGCACAAACACAATCTTTTGTGTCCATTTGTGTTGTTTGTGTGTATACGGCTTCAGGCTGGCCACTTTGTATTAGACAGCCAATCAGGGGACTCATCCCTTGGAGAGGCGAATTCTCCCACTCACAGCATTCATTAGATGCCTCTTTGTCAAGGGGTGAGCCCTATTATATTCTCCTTTCCATGATAGCGTATCTACTGAAACATGGGAACCTCCTGGTATTCTGGCTGTCACAGTCTTTCAGCTCCCTCTCCAATAACGTTTTCTGAACTACAGATGTAGGCTCTGTGCTGCAGATCTATCTGTTAGGACTGGCTTCCCCACAATCCGTTGTTCCCTACGGTCATGCTACCGTGAATGTGCCCAATCTTGTTTGATCTTGGAAATTACATGGAGTTGAGCCTGGTTAGAACATGTATGGAGACATAATAATTTTCAACAAAAACTGTATTTTCTTTGCCTCAATATGGATATGGATTAGTTATTTTGGAGTGAATGGGGAAAAAAAATGCCTGAATCCATCAATCTGTAAGGGAGATATTTCAAAGAAGTTACAGGATACACAAGAACAGAATCTGTTTAACTTCCAGAGGATGTTTCCTCAGTCCCAGAGCCATATATTGCCTGTGTGCCAAATATCGACATTTCCAGCCAGTTTTCAAACTCATCATGCCTAGACCTGAACCCCTAATCTTCAGTTCTACAACCCGCTCTGTGTCCAGCCTTCCTAACTTTGCTGGTAACAACTCCATCACTATTGTTCCATCTGTAGTGTCCTTGTCTTCATTTTTTACCCCTAATCCGAGTCACTGTGAGGTCCCGTGGGCTCTCCTTCAAAACACTCTACCTCTCATGATCACGACCATCCATACCTTATCTCCATGCCCGCTGCCATGGGCTCCTCCAGCTAGATTTCAAGTGATTGGCTCAAGGGAATCATTGAGAAACGTGTGAAAAATTACACTCTGTGCCTCGCAACTCGTCTCTTGTGCAGAACAAAAGTTATGCTCTTTGTGATGCCTCACAGGGTTCTGCACCTTCCTCCCGCCTCCTGGGTATGCCCCTTTGTTTTGTTTAATTTTATTTAGATTATAATATAATTGCAGTATTTCCCCCTCTGCTTTGCTTCCTCTGAACCCCCATATAACCCTCCTTGTTCTCCTTCAAATATACGGCCTCTTTTTTCACTAATTGTTATTATATGTACACATACACACAAACACAAATGTACATATATGCACACACACATACACACATATATGCATGTGCCCACACACTTCTAAATATAACCTGTTCAGACCATATAACGATGCTTGAATATATGTCTCTTCCTCTGCTTATATTCCTCAATACCTTAGGTATTGTTGTTGTTATTATTGTTGTTATTGTTATTATTGTTGTTGTTGTTGTTATTGTTATTGTTGTTGCTGTTAATGTTGCTGTTGTTATTGTTCTTTGCTTTGTTTGTTTTAGTTTTTCATGACAGAAAATTTTCACTTGGTTTCCCACTTACTGTCCCCGCCCCCCTGCCTGAAATGCTTCCCACAGATATTCATATGCCAGGCACCTTTACTTGCTTTCAGATTGGTTCATTTGTCACTTCCGTGAGATGCCGACTGAGAATGCTATTAAAAATTGTCACCAGTAATCACTGGCTTAGCACTATAATCTGTCAGAAAAACCTTAAAGTTAGTCCCTAGTGATCTTTGCCCTACATTAGTCAAAGCATGTGCGATCCTTTTACTGCATGGAACTTGTCTCCAACTAATCGAATATGGTGAGGTTGCCACTTCTGCGATTAGGTTATATAAGAACTTAATGTCTATCTTGCTAGCAGCCTCTGCTGGCTTTTCAGCCTGTGTACTTTGATGAAACCGGTATCCATGTGGGAGGATCCATGTGGCAACGAACCAGGGGCCTTTGGCAACAGTATGGTGGTAACCAAGTTTTCCCATTTTACCAAATTGAAAGAAATTGCGTACTGTCAACAGTTGCTGATAGAATTTGCTCATGAATTCTTCATGATTAACTTTTTGGTTGACACCACAAACCCAGGATCAGTAAGTTGTAACCCTGGTTTCTTAATCTATTCAAACTGAATTTAGTAAACATGGTGACATTTTCTTATTTGTCGGTAACTGATATCTCCTCTGTATGTTTATTTTTTATAATTCTGTGTTTTTTCTTAAGATTTATTTTTATTTTATGTGTATGAGCACACTGTTGCTGTCTTCAGACGCACCAGAAGAGGGCATCGGATCCCATTACAGATGGTTGTGAGCCACCATGTGGTTGCTGGGAATTGAACTCAGGACCTCTGGAAGAACAGTCAGTGCTCTTAACCTCTGAGCCATCTCTCCAGCCCTCTTCTGTATCTTTAATTGGGAGATAAAAACTCTAAGGAGAGGGGAGCAGAAGAGGCTCTTGTCTCCTTCCAAATATATCTGAGTTATCCTGAAAAGTGCTGGGAACCTCGTAGCTATTCATATTTGTATAGTGAATAAATCAAGTAAGTAAGGACCGATACCCCATTCTAGCAGCATTCAGCTATTAAACTACAATGACATGTTACAGTCCGCTGCAACAACACACCTGTCCTTCCATTTTATAATGAACATTGGCAATTTGTAAATGATTGTCTAAAGTCAAGTGTGATAACTACACAACACTGTCCAGTTGCTTACATTTGTGTCCGCTCCTTTCACGTTCATCAATAGACACTTAATCATTTACTTTCCAAATCAGATGCAGGAAAGTGAAAAACATTACAAGATGCTCTCATATTGATATTTGTGTTCCATCTCCAAGGACTCAGCTTAGCAATGGCACCTTCTTCAATAGCAGGGCACAAGAGAGGTGAGAGCAATCATTACAATTGCACTTACTCCTGACTGTCCATCCATCTTTATATCTACATTCAGAACAGCCTGCTCTTGGCCTAAAGTGCTAGCCTAGTGACAGCATTTGGAGTAGCAGAAGTCTCCCCAGGTTGGAGAGTCAGGGAGCTCTGTCGTGACTTCATGGAGTCTTCTATGAAGCAGGTGTATCAGCTACAGAATTTGAAGCTGCCCATCCGTTTGGCATCTGACACGGGCTTCTGTCTTGGTTGTTAGTGGTGGCCGTGGTCTCTTTTCTTACCTCAGGAAATACGTTCCTTAGACGAACTGGAAGGAATTGTGGGTTTAAATTTATCTATGTATAGTGGAAGACACAGAGCAGCGAATGGAGAGGCAGAATGACTATGTGGTAGTGAGAGGTGATTTAAGTTATGTGTGATGGGAGCCAGGGACATGAGGAGTGGTCCCTCAATAACTTTTTCTATCCTCATGCCTCTTAGAACACAGTTGCTTCCTCCAGTTCTCAGATATCTGAAACAACTGAAAGAAATCCTTGCTTGGGGTTAGGCTGGGCAGAGACCGGTTGGAGAATGCAGGGGCTATTTTGGTGATACCCTCAGCCGACTTCCATCCTATTAAAAACAAAGTAATGTTCCAACTTCAGAGGCTAGGCTCCATTACATGTAGCTGCTGTTCCCATGCACATAAACTAAGTTCCTTCTAGAGAGAACTGTCCTGAAGTACAGAGGTGGCAGGTCAAATCAAGCCAAACTGTGTTGAGAAACTAGGGGACATCACTAAAGACTAACTTTTATACAGCATGAGGATGATTAGATCCATCATCCCATTTTTTCTCTTATTAGTAACAGAGTGGGAGTTTCCAGTATTACTGATCCCACCCAGGCGTCCTACCATACAAGAATAAGCATGTATGTATCTTATTAATATTATATATATTATTATATAATTATTATACATTACACATATATGTAGAATGACTTGGCTATCGAGTGTGTTAGTTACATTGTACAGAAAGTAAGTTGGCAGCCATTGCTCACTCAATAGAACCCGTATCAGTAGGATGTGTGCGATGCCGTTGGCAGCCGGTGCCTTTATCTGTGACGATATGAAAGCCTTCCTCAGGGCTCTTTAGAAATGTCGACTTATGTAGGAGGCATTGTCGGGAGTTAAAGTTCTGCTGAGTTTGTAGTTAGGAGCAAGTGTTAGTGACACGGGGTAATGAGACCACATTTGCCTCTGCATTCCAATGTCCTGGAGGCCCTGCAGAAACTCAGGTTACATATTAAAACCTTCGCTCTTTGTGAGCGACAACTGGTGAAATTCTTTTATTCCTACCAGCTGCCTTTAGACTTGCCTCTTAGCTTTCACTCCACAGAAGCCATGGGCTAGTATTTCTATGTTGGCCATGACTCTGGGTTAACCAAGTATATATATATTTTTTTAATTGAAGGTAGATTTTTTCTCATATAATAATATCCTGATTATGGCTTCCCCTTCCTTCCCATTTATTCTTAAATCCTGATCCACTCCCTTTCTGCCTCCAATTAGAAAAGAGCAGGCTTCTAAGAGATAAGAGTACAATATTACAAAATGATATAATAAGATAAAACAAAAACCATCACATCGAAGTTGGATAAGAGAAACCAACAGAAGGAAAAGAACCCAAGAAAAGACAGAAGAACCAGAGACCCACTTGTTCCCACACTCGGAAATTCCATAAAAATAGTAAATTGGAAGCCATACTAGGCAGGCAGAGGCCATGGCGCAGACTGGTGCAGGCTGTGTGCCTGCTGCCTCAGAGTCTGTAAGTTCCTATGAGCTTTGTTCGTGTTCATTTAGAAGGCCTTGGCTTTTCGGTGTTTTCCATTTCCTCTGACTCTTATATCCTTTTTGCCTTCTCTTCCTCTGGGATGAACCAAATGTTTTTAATCTTTGATTTTCTTTCCCCTCCCAAAGCACAACCAAGTCTGTTCTTTAGACCGTCTCATGGAGTAGTTGAAACAGACTCCCAGTCCGCTTCGGGATGACCTGAAGGAGGGGAATGTTGGTCTTCACAGGCCCGGCAGGAAAGTGGTGAGTGTAGGCAGCCTAGCCTCCTACACCAGCAGCAAGTGGCTCTCCCTCCCACCTGTCTCCCCAGCTCGGTCCTGACCTTGCAGAGCAAGACTGGAAAACTTTCTAGTTAATGTTTAAAACAAACAAACAAAAAAACCCTGTTAGCAGAGAGAAATTTCCCACAGAGCACAGAAGGCCTCTATGCTGTGACCTGTCCTGTGTTTCTCTTGGCAGAATACTTGAGATGGGTTATCTCAAACATCCCAGTTCTCCCAGGGAGAGGGCAGTTCCACTCAGCTCCAGGAAAGAATGTCATCAGCGCTTGTATCTTGAAGGAAAGTGCTCAGAGAAGAGCTGGGTGCATAAGGCGAGGGCACACACCGCCATACTAGTGAGCCCAGACACCAGTGTGGGTCATAGGCTTTTTGATCATGAACCAGCTCCACGGCTGGCTTGAGGTGGATCCTCAAAACATGTGGATGTTCACAATGGACTCCTTCACCATGGTTTCGGAGGCAGGCTCCCTGTCTGACCTTTTGTGATAAGGCAATCATTAACTAGAAGGTTCCTCGCTGTGGGAATGTTTTGGAATTTTGATGAAGTATGAGATTAACAAAAGCAATGAAGGAGTCAAGTGAATGTTGGTTGTCCTGCCTGTGTTCTGAAGGAGAAGCAGTGAGGAGGGCTTACAAGGGCATCACTAGGCATCATCCTATAGGTGGACAAATGAATGGTATAGAGAGCTGTTACCTACTGGTTATGCTTTTTTATGGACACTGGAGAGTAACTGTGTAAGATCTAATTGTATCACAAAGATGATAGAAAAAGATTATTTTATTACTGAGGTAGAGTCTTAGTCAGGGTTTCTATTCCTGCACAAACATCATGGACAAGAAGCAAGTTGGGGAGGAAAGGGTTTATTCAGCTTACACTTCCACATTGCTGTTCATCACCAAAGGAAGTCAGGACTGGAACTCACGCAGGTCAGGAAGCAGGAGCTGATGCAGAGGCCATGGAGGGATGTTACTTACTGGCTTGCTTCCCCTGGCTTGCTCAGCTTGCTCTCTTATAGAACCCAAGACCACCAGCCCAGGGATGGCACCACCCACAAGGGGCCCTTCCCCCTTGATCACTAGTTGAGAAAATGCCTTACGGCTGGGTCTCATGGAGACACTTCCTCAGGAGAGGTTCCTTTCTTTGTGATAACTCCAGTTTGTGTCAAGATGACACACAAAACCAGCCATATATGTAGCTTACGTGATTAGACAAGTGATTGTCTAGTGAATGGCTCTGCAGTCATGACACATGCCTAACGCTGAGATGCATGGGTGCTCTGGGCAGTGGTTACAAAGCTAATATACTTTAGTATCTTCCTCAATGACATTTAACTTTATAAAACAAAAAGATGCTGCCTTGGTGTTCAAGCTGTAGTTTATCCCCATTCTCTATCACTCCCTTTTATCCTGGTCAGTCTGTTCCTGAATTTTCATGGTGAAAAGACATCAACTAAAATTGAGACACCCTATTTCCAATTGATAACATTACCTCTTCCTGCCTTAGGATAGTTCTCCCCATTCCATACATGCACCCCTCCCAACATACATCACCTTCACAGTTCTAAAGGAAGAAAACAAGACGTTACTTTATCATCTATCTGGATTTTTGTTACTAGACACACGAACATCCCTGCATGTGAACTTTCCTATGTTCAATTTTGAGGCTTTAGGGAGTATAGATGCTACTTGTACATGTTTTATGGGTTAAAACATGTGATGATGCTTCATTCCACAGGGGACAATCATTGGGCCAGCTTGGGGTAGACTGATGTGTAGGTCTCAGGATGGTATAGAAGTGAGGAACAGGGAAAAACAAGAAGAGGCTATTTTTTGCTGCTTTGTTACTCTCTTTCATTTGATGTAAGTTCACTGGACACTGCCTACATCTGGCCTAGGCCCAGTTGCCATAAGCTGGAGATAGAGAAATGACTCAAAGACCAGCTTAGCATTTCCTGGAAGCTCATAGCTTTCGAGAGAACTTAAGACAGATTTCCTTTGTGCCAGTGGAGCACCGGAGACACTCATGCTAGCCAGGAGGCCCATGGCAACCTGTGAGTTCTTTCAAAAGAATCTCCAAATAGAAAGCTGGGTGTGAAATTATCCGGATGTAATCAAGATCCTGTAAATGTCTGTGGAGAATTGACCCAAGCCCAGGAAAAAGAATTAAGAGTGAAATCTAATGAAATTTCAATACCAACACTTCATTTTGGAAAAGCTCACATTTAGTGTTACAACCTTTAAGTTAAATAAAGGAGGTGGGGGGTTCTTTTATAGTAGAGGAAAATATAAGAAGGACCTTGAAAAACAAAGAACAAGTTGGGAGAAAAATCTTAGCTGAATGTATGCTAACAAAGAGTAATTATCTACTATACAGTTACCCGGAGTGTTCTTTTAATCTGATACGTTATTAAATGTAATTACAATATATAAACCCATAAGTAACTGTACCAGAGAAGTCCCAATAGGAAACAAAGGTTTTTCTCAGGGAATTTTTGTGGGAGAAAGTTTACTAAGAAGCCTGCAGGGTGGTGGCTAGGATTGAGGAAACAGAGCAAAGGTAGTATTGGGAGCAGGAACCCATTGTCATTTCTAGGTTTGGGGTTTAAGGAGCACAAATGAGATCTTTGACGCTCAGAGAACTTGATTATTAGTTTCCCTCTTGAAGCTGAGCTTGAAAGGGCACAGTGTGTGTCCACACCCAGAGTCCACACCCAGAGTCTAGTGCAGACCATAGACGAGATAGAAGTGCATCTGTGGAGAGGGTGGAGTAAATGGAGGAACAGGACAGTTGTAAATAGGGCTTATATCACGGTTCACAAATAAACATCTCAGAAAGGACCTATTTAGAAGAAAATACTGAGATGATAACTAACACTAAAAATATTTCCAAAAACTTATATAGAAGCCTACTTCTATACATTATACATACATTCTTATATATATTCATATATATATATATATGAATACATGATGGTTTGCATATGCTTGGCCCAGGAAGTGGCACTATTAGGAGGTGTGGCCTTGTTGGAGTAGGTGTGTCACTGTGGGTTCTCCTAGCTGTCTAGAAGTCAGTCTTCTATTGACAGCCTTCAGCTCTGCTTGCACCAAGCCTGCCTGGATGCTGCAATGCTCCCACCTTGATAATGAACTGAACTTCTGAACCCGTAAGCTAGCCACAATTAAATGCTGTCCTTTATAAGACTTGCCTTGGTCATGGTGTCTGTTCACAGTAGTATCGTAAGACAACACACACACACACACACACACACACACACACACACACACACACAGAATTTTTTGAGAGAGAGTTACACTAATTAGCCTTGGCTGGCCTGGAATTGGCTGTGTAGAAGGAGCTGGTCTGGAATTCATAGAGACCTACTTGCCACTGCTTCCCAAGTGTTGTTTTTAAAGGTGTGTGCCACTATTGATAGAAAAAGAGTTTAAATGGAGCTAGTCTATAACAAGCAACAATACCCATGCTAGACACCAGTGGCCATCTCCACCTTCCTGTCAAAATAAATAAATAAATAAATAAATAAATAAATAAATAAATAAATAAAAAAAATCCAAATCCCAGTACCAGGAATGATTACCTTTTTTGGAGTTGTTGGCCAGTGAGGTACACAGACTCCTAAACATTCTAGGCTATTGCCAATAATCTTAGTTGCCTTCCTGAACTTGACACTAATACTCATTGATTAAGACACAGGATACTTGGGGGCTTGAACACAGAGAAATCAAGCTGGCACTAACTTGGGAGCTTTATTCCTAGTGGTGGGCTTTCATTTACTGGATGGTTCCTTGTGTGCTACTGGTAAAAAAATAATCAGTAATCATACCTAGTTGGGCTGCAAGCTATAGTAACCAGCAGTCTGGCAAGACATGCTTGTACCAGGGAAGTCCCCATAGGAAACAAAGTTTTCCTCAGGGGATTTCTGCAATAGTGGCATGAACATCATGGGAGAAACCAACTCCTTTATGATTGTATTTAAGTTCTCTGTTATTTGAAACTCACACCTGGTACTAATATTAAGACTAAAAACCTGTCTCTGAAAAGATTACAGGTAGTAGGGAAGAACCTAATAAAATTAGTCTGCTAAATGGACATGATATTAAACCAACTCCTAATGACTGATCACTACACCGTAGATTAATATACCTTGAAATTCTCATCAGAGAAAGTTCTTTGCTCAGTAGATTGTGATTAACCGCAAAATACACAATAGGCCAAGATGTGGAGAATAAGAGATTGCAGAATACTCAGAGAGACATCTATACCACATCCCTTCCTTTCTTCCAGGGCTCAGAGATCATTGTGGAAGATGGAGGAGAAAGACTGAAAGAGCCTGTGTTGCTTTTTATATGCTCAGCCCTGGGAGTGGCACTATTAGAAGGTGTGGCCCTATTCGAATAGGTGTGTCACCCAAATGGGTGTGGCCTTTAAGAGCCTCAACCTAGCTGCCTAGGAGCCAGTATTCTGCTAGCAGCCTTCAGATGACGGAAGTCACAGGGACATGGAGTTGAGTGAGTTATGAATAGAGGGTGAATATGATAAAAATACATTGTACGAAACTCTCAAAGAACCAATAAAAATCAGCATTTAAGACAGCAAAAGTTTCTCAGCCTCATTCATAAATAGAGAACATTAAGTTTTAAAAATCAGATAGTATTGTTTTACCACAAAATGGTAAAACTGGAAAAACTTTATATTAGTAGTACAGAGAATGAGAAGTCAAAATCCTCAGACATTAGCAGTAGTGTGAATGAAGTATTCCCTAGCGTTTACTACCAACTTTCTATTTAATAAATGCTTTTGGACAGCCGAGTGTTCAACCCTATATAAGATAGCTATATTAACCCCATCACTACCAAGGCCCAGAGAACATCCAAGAAGCAGACGAGGAGGTAGAAAGGAGAGTGTTGCTTTGAGACAGTGTGATCTGGACATGATATGGCTATCTCAATCATGAACTTACAGCAGCTCTTGTTACATAAATAAGAGCTACACAAGAAGAGGTCAGCCAGGATCCTTGTGTGGAAGTAGTAGGTGATGCTCAGGCCCCACCCTACCCTGAGGAGACATTTGCGGTGAATAGTTGCTAGGGGGCAGAAACATCATTTTAAGGATGTGGCCCCTAGTAGGTCTTCCATGCTTAGTAGATGGTGTCATGTATGTGGTCATACGGGTAGCACTAACTGGGCTTAGGGGGTCGTCAAACAACAAAATGACATGAAATTGGGAGAGGAGCATACTGGGAGGAATATGGGGTGAGGAAATGGGACAAATATGATGGTACTTCATTGTATTCATGTGTGAAATTCTCAAGAATAAGGAAAAATTAAAAACATATTCTCCAAGAGCTCACAAGTATACTGCTTGCCCAGCACAGACAAGCTATCTTTTCAAGCTTCAGCACTGAATTAAAAGTATTCTTTGGAGCCTGGTGTGGTGGCACATGACTGTAATCCTAGTATTTAGGAGGCAGAGACATCAGATTTCTGTGGGTTCAAGGCTAGACTGGTCTACATAGCAGGTTCCAGGCTAGGCTAACATGAGACACACACTGTGGTAGTTTGACTAGGAATGGACAAATGTACTTGAATGTTTGGCCCATAGGGAGTGGCACTATTAGGAGGTATGGCCTTATTGGAGGAAGTGTGTTGCTGGGGAGGGGAGGGCTTTGAGGTCTCATATGCTCAAGCTATGCCCAGTGTGACGCACAGTCGCCCTTTGACTGCAGATCAATGTGTAGAAAGAATTCGTTCACTCCTTCTCTAGCACCATACCTGCCTGCGTACCACCATGCTTCTCTCTGTGAGGATAGTAGACTAAGCCTCTGAATCTGGAAGCCAGACTCAATTAAATGTTTTCCTTCTTAAGAGTTGCCATGGTCATGGTGTCTCTTTACAGCAATAGAAACCCTAACTAAGACACACGCATGCATGTACACCATACTTTGACCCAGGAATACGGGCTGTGGAAACTTTAAAGGGGGGGACCACCAGGCAGGCACATTCACAGAATGTTATTGGCTTGGGGTAGAGATGTCCTTAGAGAAGCTAACGTTCAAGTTGGACTTTGAGAGATGATCGAGAATTATTGCAGAAAGCATGGAGGAGTATGTACGTCAGATAAAGGAAGCTACATGAACACAACCCCAAAGCAGGAAACAGAGGTATACCAGGGAGACATAAAAGACAGCTTAGTCACGAATTACTGTTGTTGAGCTAGGTTTACTCTCCTGCCTAAAACAACAGAAAAGCACAGAAAACAGGGCACAATGTGGTTTCTAAGACACCAGACATCAGTGAATGGGTAGTGGTTCAGAAGAGACAAAACACAGGCAGGGTTCTCTGACATTTGTACTTTTTTTTTTTTTTTTTTTACTGCTTTGATACAGTCTCAGGAGGCTGGTGTGTGTGTGTGTGTGTGTGTGTGTGTGTGTGTGTGTGTGTGTGTGTGTGTGATGGCGGGGGCTACCGGGGAAATGGAGTCTACTGGATACCCTACATTAAAGGGACAGACCTAAGAGTTTTGGGTCATTTGACAGAAACGACAGATTCAAAAGTGGAGAACTATACCCTGCTTGTGGTTTGAAATAGTTATAAGCCATTTTTTTTTTTTTGCCAAACTGTTATCTTCTTATCGCTACATGCTCTCTCGCATGTGTGAGCTCATACATATGTGTGCCCACATACACAGCTTCACAAGTAAAATGTAACTTAAATAGAAGGACAAAGGAATAAAATAGAGAGTGTAGAAGTAAACACACACAGAGACGAAAATGACTTTTTCTAAATTTAACACAGGTGGAAAGCAGATTTGGTGGGCAAGGAATAGTTTTTCAGCAAGTGGTATCAGAATAATTGGATATTATTATTCAAATAATTCAAATACCTTAAAGGATACCTTTGATCCAGAAATCTAACCATACAAATATGTAAACTTTTATATACTTATATACATAAATTATATTCATATATAATTAATGCTACCATGTCAGTAGTTTCATGAATACACACACATGTCAGAAGTTATCAAACTATATGTCTTAATTTAGTCTGTAATATGTCAGTTGTACGTCAATAAAACTCTTTAAAACTGGTTTAGCAAACACTTTTATTAGTTTAGATATTAGTTAGTGCTTTTTAAAAAAAAGTAGCAATTCACTAGAAATCTCATTTTAAAATAATACACATCTATATTTTCTTAGTATTCTTTCCCTGACCAAGCACATTGTGACTGGGCTCCCTGCTCACAGACTTAGGCTCCAACCTACATGCCACAGCTCTGTATGCTCATCCACAGATCCGAGTGGAGAATAATCTCTCTCGAAGTTCAGTCAGAGTTTTGGCAATATTCATTTCATTTTAATGGTGTGTTTGAGAGCTTCGGCTTCTTGACTGTCCTCAGGAGACCTCCCTCCTTTCCTAAAGGTTACCCTTGGCTCCACATGGCCACCAAAGGCAGCCCCTAGCAGAACAGTTTGCTTTTTCCTATCAACAGGAAGCTCCCAGCCTAGCCTGCTAGGTGGATTTTATGCAGTGCAGTATAATCAAGGCAGGGATATGCTATCAAGTTTGCCACAGACTTCTGGCCAAGCGAAAACAGGGATTCCATGCACCCATGAAAAAGTGTTACAAATGATGTGCTTTGCGATAACCCCAGAGTACCTCCTCACTGGACTGAGTTATGATGGGAATTCCAATCCTTGAGAAGTAAGGCAAGCTAAGAAGTGGAAGTAGTGATTTGGGGAAACGATTCTGGAGTTTCAGCAAGAGTAACGGTCATGGAAAAGACAGGGAGGGAGAGAGAAAGGGAGAGATGGGGGCATGTACTGGATTTGAGAGACAAGACGAAGACTCCATTGTTTGGGGAAACTAGAGGGGGAGAAATGCTTATTTGTCAGGGGTGAGATGAATACAGGATGTGTTTGTTTGGGACATGTTGTGATGAGGTCCAGGAAGATATAAGACAGGTACTTGATTACGGTGAAGATTTGAGCACTGGTGACCCCTGGTCTTTTCTGAAGGCTGGTTTTCCTGCCTAATTTGTACTATGAAATGAGCAAAAGGCTAAAGAAGACCAGACAATGTCTAAGTGACTTAATTCACTTAGCTTAATTTTGGCCACATTTGCAGGATGCCGGAGTGAATACTATTTTGCTATTTGGGTAGAGTAGGGAGGGTCGCATCGATGCATCTACTATGACGACTGCTTAGATCTGAGCTTAAACCAATACATCTTTATGAGCCACCTGACAACTACAACGTGTATTCAGGACCAGAGAGCAGTCCAGAGCGGTTCTCAGGGTGGGCTTTTAAGTGCAAAACCCACAACCTGGGTTGGCGCTCCTCAGTTAGCAAGAACGGTTAGCCAGAAGCAGAAATACAGAAGCTGAACAGGAAGGTTAGTACGTTCAGAGACTTGGCTAGACTTTGATGGATTAGGTCTTTGTTCTGGGGTTCCAAGGTATCATGATTGGGCTAAGGTCTGGGGTCCTACTAAGGTCCAGGGGCTTGTTACACTGTCACGCCATCCTCTGTCCCAGAACATCCATTATCCCCATGGCAGAAGTGGCTTGCAGCATGCCTACTAAATGCTGACAAATTTAAAAGCACTTTGTAGAGCAGTCAGCTATAGCTAGGTGTGTCTAACCTTGATGTCGCCAACATCCTTTTTGTGGTCTGCATCGATAGTAAGAAAGAACTATTACTTGCTCCATCGTGTTTGATTTGACCCAGCCACACTTTATCGTCGAGTCTCCTGGTAACATGACAAGTTTCTTTCACAGTCGGAGGCACAATCTTTGGCTCTGGACTACAGGACAATCAACTGGAAGGCAGCTCTGGGAATTTGGAATTAATTAGCGCAAAGTCTGAATAAGGCACCGGAACCTTGCTCCTACTGGAGAATTAATTTGCTGCTCTCTGGGAACTTTTCCATTGCTATACAAACAAAGTCTGAGAGTGCCATTGAGATCCTCACTAGCAGTCCTGCCATCTCTACCACCACCCCGCCATAGCAAAACATCTAGAAAAATCTTGTCTGTTATTTCTGCAACTGTGTTTCCATCTTGTATTCTCTCTGCTCTCTTTGCAGTGGAATCTGCCCCTGCTATGTCACTGATGGCTTTCACACAGCCATGGCCAGGTCACTGTTGCTGCACCAGCCCTGTGATAGCATTTCACCGGCATGCAAGTCTCTTGCTACATCTTATTTGTTACCCTTCCCTGGCCATTTTTTTCTTGCTTGCCGTGTAGATATTAAAATGAACCAATACCCCTAGACTGTTGGCTAGTTGTGATTTCTCCCTAGGTGACCCTATATTGTCCCAAGTCTTCAGATGCAGACGACCCTACATTAATTTCCACCTATATTTACCCTTGGTTTTTAAACTTCTTGTCTGCCATTTCGGCTTAGAAGTCTAAAAAGTAACCTCAAATTATCCTGGCCAAACCGTAGCTCTAATCTCACTTCCAATCGCTGGTCCTGCCCATCCTCCACATTTCAGAAGGGGTCGTTCAGTGGCTCAGGACTCAAACCTAGGCTTGCTTTGTCTTGGATTTATTTTGTGGTAAGATTCCAATACAGTATGTTAGCGATTTGTTCAAATTATACTGCGTGCATGTTCTTCCGGTCTGAGCTACCAGTTATCTTGTCTGATTTAACCTTGTTGGCTTCTGCTCAATCAGTGTGTACCTAATTAACCATACTGTACTAAAATTATAAACCGTATTATTTTATTTTATGGCCTTGAATCCTTCCTCTAAATCTTCTAACCAAATCTTTTTACTTAAAAATGAAATCTAAAAGCTTTCCATGACCCCCTCTGTAGGTTATGACAAGTTTCTCTCATGTCAGCCCTGGCCGCTTCTCACAGGGCTCTTCATCCAAACTGGCTTCTCTTGTATTCCATAGAGGCTGCAACTCCTGTCTGCTGTAGCCTGTAGGTTTTTCATGCAGCCATCTTCTACCTGATACTTTTTTGTCTCTAAACACATTACTGTTTCAAAATGGCTGTTTTTGAATAGCTGAAGATGGGAAGTAGCTATATCACACAGCACACCATAGGGTCTTCCTTTAATAATGTTTTTATAAGTGAAGATCAACTCATTTACTTATTACTTTGCATTGACCATCTTCGCCCAGTAGCATGCAGCCTTTGCAAGTGCACAGACCTCATGCAATACTTAATTCCCAGGATACTCTGTGACTGTGACTGTTCTTAGGTTACCCCTCTCCATGACTCCTTACTTTCTTCTATTTCATGTTGAATAACGTATTGTCTTCTTATTTTTTATCATCTAATAGGAGCTCCATATGAGCTTCAACATCTACCCCATGCCTCTTCCTCCTTTCCACCATCTCTGAGCTCACTTTCTCCTCTGGTCACACTGGTCTGCTCACTGAATGTTGACCATGCCGAGCAGGGTCCTTCTTGGGGTTCTGCTCTTTCTTCTGCTAAGAGCCTTTTCTCACTTGAGGCACCTATGGGCTTTCTCCTTCACCCTTGCATGCTTCTATCTCAGAGATCTGTTTATCCCGCTGTTTCCTTCCCTCCATATTTTTCTCCTTATCAAAAAGTCTAAACTGTTACATTTTACTTCTCTTGCAAGACTTTCTGTCTCTATCACTAGCCTGCAAGTTTTTTGGAGATTGAGATTTCCATCCATTTTATTCCTTGTTGAATTTTAGAGCTTGAGTCCTGCTTAGGGCACATGCTAGTCTTTAGTAGATATTTGTTCAATGAATGAAATGCTAGACAGAACCATTACAAATTCTTTATTAGAAACCCATCCAATTATTTTTAGAAGAAAAGTACCAATTGACTTAGACTTTTTTTTGATTGATTGGGAAAACACAGCAATTTAGAAACTTGGGCAAATAGATTGGAAGATCGAGGGGGGACAAGCTAGGAGGATCTCATAGAGTTTGGGGGGCATGAATCACTTGCCAAGGGGTGTGGCATTGGGGATTTAAAGGGCGATACACCTGAAAGAGTTAAGAGATTGAATCTGTAAGCCTCGGTGACTGATTAGAAGTAGAAGCTCAACTGGCAAGGGCTGAATCAAGGATTTCTAGTGTGGGTTCCCGTGGGAATGACTGAGCTTTTCCTGGAGACAGAGAACACTGAAGGTATAAGAGATTACAGGCTGAAGATCAAGGGCTCAGAGTCCTCGGGCCTCTGAGTTTCGGGTGTCTGAGAGCCAGCTGAGTGGAAATACTGAGCTGGCAGTTGGTCATTCAGGTCAGGAGCTCAGAATATCTGAGTCATCGGCACATATATAGTACATGAAGCCATGGGAGTGGACGATAAACAAAACCCATATTAGGTTGCACTTGTGAGACCCAGACTCATTAAATGTTCTTGGAGTTCCAGGGAGGCTGTTTTTTCCCTCTTAGAAGTCTTGGCTTGTCTTTTATATTGAATGTCATGTCTCCAATCTCTGCTTCTCGCTGGGTCCTACCTGTGATCCTCTCTGTGACACTGGGCATGATAACTCCATATTCACCAGATCCACACACACAGATTCAATTGACTCTGGACAGAAAAGATTTGGGGAAAAGTTGGGTCTCTACCAAAAGTGTACAAACCCTTTTATTAAAATTGACATTAGTCTTTAAATGATAGATTATATTTATATGACATTTACACACCTGCATCTCTCTCTATATATATCCACATTTGTATATAATATGGATATGATTTAAAGTGTGCTGGGGAATGTTCATAGGTTCATGAAAACACTATCATTCTATATAAAGGACTTAGTTAATCATGAAGACTTTGGTCATCTCAGGGTGTCCTGAGATATATTTCGTAAGGACCCTGAGGAAAGAGCACAACTTCAGTCCTGTCTTTAAATTCAGTTCTGTTTTCAGGTTACCTTTCCACATTACCCCAGAGTTTGCTCTATCAACCAACTAACTGGCTGTGAAGAAGGGATGAGGGGACGAAGACCGTCACACAACCCAACTTATTTGCTTCTCTGTGCTGCCTAGGCTCATACCCGGATGACTCAAGGCATCAGAAGGATGGAATTCTCCAAGGATCTTAAATTGGGAGAGATCTTGGAATGCATCCATGAGCATTTTGATACAGTTGCTTTATCTGGAATCAGTTGTAGGAGAGTATGTGCTTATTTTCATCCCTTTATATTTAAAACTGTTCTAAAAACTGTATACTTACCATAAAATTTCAATATATAAATATATATGGGAAAAATATAACTACTCCTTTCCTCTCCTCCATTTTTATTCTGTTAAAACTGGTTCGGTTGCTTATCCGATTAAGTTTTATTTTAAATTTAAATTTGTTGGGTTCAGCAAGTTCGTGTGATTCATTCCAGTCCCACTTGGGTTTCTGAGGAACAGCTGTTTGCTTGAATGACTATGTCGCTTATGCTGGGGTCTTCTGTGCGGCTTCTCCAGGCAGCTTTGACTCAAGGGCACCTGGGGGTACAGTCAGATCTCTTAATGCTTGGACAGGAGATGGCATGCACTGAGGCCAGGCAGCTGTCTCCCCTTGGGAGGAGAGGGGGCAGGTGGAGCCACCAAATCCCTAGCAGATTTCCCCTTTCCTCAGCAGATACTGCCAATCAGTATAACAGAGGGACATTTTTTCCACCATGAACAACTGTGCCTGGGGCAGCAGGACCTCGATCACACTTCAGGAATCTCATGTGGCTCTTCCGAGGCCACACTGATGTCTGTTAAGTGTGTGCAGGGGATTAGAAGGTTCCTGAGAGAGATGAGGATCAGGAGGCACTGGGGTAGAAGGGGACTTTGGGACAGCTTGAATGGTAGGGTGTTTGTGAGTCAGATACTGCTAGTGTTCATTTCAAGTGTTCATGGAAGTGAATTATTAAGACCATATGCACACTTTTATTAATTTATTAAAATCAATGAAACAAATGTTTGATTTTCTTAACTTTTGTTAGGTATGGCATCTGTCAATAACATTTCCTTCTGGCACTGTCCTCTACTTTTCACCATCATGTATTATGTGATTGTACTAGCAGTATCTCAGTAAAAAATGGCAAATAATGCTAAACTCTTGCACACGAGTAGACCTTTTATTGTATTTGCTCACAATTCTTTTTCACTAACCCTCAGGGTGGGGAGAGAGGGAGGAAGAGAGAGAGAGAGAGAGAGAGAGGAGGCAGACAGTCAGACAGGCAGACAGACAGATAGAGAAAGCCAGGTCAATTACCTTTGTCTGACAGACAAAGAGTCTGAAAGGCAGAGGAATCGTGGGACTTCGGGAGTCAAGCTGATATTTTCACAGGAGTTTCTCTATAGCACATGTGCACAGAAGAGGGGAGTCAGTCCCAAGAGGGTCCCATCCACTGCAGGATAGGGTGAAAAGGACATTAGTATAAGGAGTTCTCAGCATTTGAATGGTCCTAGGGGTGGTGATGGCTCAAGCCTTTAGTCCCAGGTCTTGGGAAGCAAAGTCAGGTGGCCATCCATGAGTCCCAGTTTCTACTTACTTTAAAGCACTATCTAGAACATTCTGTGCAGCTCTTGAACTTGGCCCAACCCTTTGTTAAAATCACCCAATTAGGGAAGGGATGTGGTGATGCTGTACTAATTTGGTGGCCAAGGTGATGGACAAGGAGTCTGAGGAACTAACTAAAGAACCCACAAACAGCAAACATCGTGTACTCGCAGCTCTATCTCCTTCACGGCCCCGAGTACAGCCCATCATCATCATCAAGGTAACGAGTCTGGTAAAAATGGCTCTTCTCGTTTGATTCCCGCCCATTCTCTTTGAGTGCTGTTTTAATGCGTCATGTCTTTGAGTCAATTTAGTCTGTGCTCAGAACTCATTTGGGCAATATTTCGTTTGTATACATTTGTTGTTGGGGAGCCTTTGGGTCATGTTGGACTCAAGAGGCCCAAACGTTCCCTCTCCACTGTGAAGAAGGTCTGCTTTGTCACAATTAGTTACCTGTATTTCTTTACCTGTATTTCTTTTTAAGGTTGCCACCTCTTTCTCCTTTCCTACCCTCTCTCTCATTTCTTCCTCCCACATTCCTTCCTCCCTGCCCCCCCTCTTTATCTCTCTCTGATCCAGGACAACCCCAGTTCTGAACTCTTGCCTTTGTATGAGGGCTTTGGCTACATTAACTGTGTCTATGAATCACATATGTGTTTGGTACAATTGGAGGCCAAGAGGATATCAGACCCCATGGAACTAGAGTTACAGATGATTGTGAGCCCCCATGCTGGTGCTGGGAATTGAACCCCCATCCTCTAGAAGAGCAGCCAGTTTTCTTAACTGCTAAGCCATCTCTCCAGCCCAGAGAGACAGGATTTCTTATTGTCCTTGGTTGCAGACCCCAAGTTAGCAGGGCTAGGAACTTTCAGATATTCTCCTGCTTCTTTATCCTATTTCTTGATGGAATCTCTGTTTTTTTTTCCATCAGCTTATGGGGATTCTGGTGGTCTGAACTTGATCTTCGTTGAGCCTGACCTCCTGAGCTCTACTCCAATTCTTCCATCTCTAGCATTAATGTTTCCTACTTGCTCTTGAAATAATGCATTAGAGAAAGCAGCTAAGGACGAGGAGTAAAAGGAGCCTCTGATTTGTAAATGCACAAACACCACATTTACCTTATTTATTCATTGCCAAGTACCTCTGATACTTGAGGGGAGTCAAGACCCTTAAAGTTCATTGCAGAAGCTGTGTCAACAGGTGCTGGATCTTGCTTTGTCTTTATCTAGTTGTGTAGCTTTTTTATGGGTTATCTTTCTGAACTATTAAGTTTTACTGTATGCCCAGGAAAGCTACAGCAAAGGAAAGAAGTCAGTGTAATGCGACCACGTAAAGTTGGCTGATGTAAAGATACTATGGACAAGTTGGCCGCTGAGATTTTAGACTTGCGTGTCTGCACTAGTATGTGCTTACAGGAGTCTAGTTGTATGTTCAAGATTCAATATGGAAACTTATCGACTTTTCTATGTCATGTACACGTGGGAAATGACTTTGGCAGTTTCTCCCAACATTTCCTTCTTAAAACAATCACCAGAGATGATTCGTCACCGCACATGATATCCCTTCAAACCCCGTGCTGCATAGAGCACATGTTGATCTATATAAGGTGAAGAAAAGAAAACACCCCATACTCTCACTGTGTCATGACTGCTACTACTCTGATGCCCTCTTACCCTGCACATGCATGCCAAATTCATATTTCTCTGCTTTCCACACTGAAGTTAAATTAGTTTTGACATTTTGGGGGTATGTTTAACTTTATGCTAAGTTAACCTATTTCTCAGGTATTTGTGGGTTTTGCCTTTGATGGGAGAAGGAGGAGAGAGCAGGTGAAATGCTGGAGATGCAACTTGAGTTATGTACCCGTAATTTGATCTGGCCAAGTGCTTTTTAAGGGGAATACATCAACTTCTCAATTTCCTGAGACCACATCTGGCTGTAAACGCTAAGCTGTCCTTCAACTTCTGACTTCCCTCCTCTGCCTCCTGAACACTGTAATTACAGGCAAGCACCACCACACATGGCATGAGTGTAATGGCAGTAAATGACAGTTGTTTCTGACTCTGTTAGTTTTCTTTGACTGCTGCCACCAACTACTGCAAATTCAAGGGATTTAAAACAACACAGATTTATTCCCACACATTTCTCAGGATGGAAGTCTGGTGTCTTTCTGTCCAGGGTATAATGAGAGTGTTGTAAAGACTGATTCTTTCTGAAGGAGCTGAGCGAGATCTGTTTGTTTGTTCCTTCCTCCTGCATTCTGTATATATGGGCCCTCTTTGACAACATATTAAGGTCTGATTCTGTATTTTTCTCCTGATCTTCGTCCATCTCTCTTAGGTTACCCTTGGAATAGACTTGGCCCAAATGGACAGCTCAGGACCACATCCCCATCTTAATATCTTTAGGAATCAGGTTCTGGGGATGTCGGAGACTTGGTGGGAAGATAGTTACTATTCAGGTTTCTATATTGTCCTTCATTTGTTGCATATAATTTTATTTTTTCTTTTGTTGAAAATAGATTTTTTTCCACATATCTTGATTATGGTTTCTTCTCCCTCTACTTTTCTCAGTTCCTCCCTACTCCACCTCCTATCAGATCCACCAGCTTTCTGTCTCTCACTAGAAAATGAAGAGGTTTCTAAGAGATGATAACAATAAAACAAAATAATATAAAACAAAGGCTAGCACATAGGAGCAGAACAAGACAAACAGAATGAAAAGATCCCAAGAGAAGACACAAAAACAGAGACCCACTCATTCACACACACAGGAATCCCATACAAACTGACCTAGAAATCACAATACATACACAAAGGACCTGTAGGATAAAAAACCATAAATAAATAAAAATAAGATAATATTTTAAAAAGTAAAAACCCTGACAGGACACTATGAGATAAGAAACCTCTAAAGATGTGGTTGAGTTCATTTTTTGATGGCCCTCTACTGCTGGACATGTGACCTACCTTTAAGAGTAGTTTGTATCTTTGTTCAATTTTAGTTTACTTTTGGAAGAAGTTTAATCAAAGGCAGCCATAGGCATGTAAATGAGTATGAATACATTTATCAATGGACATGCCATGAGATTTATAAATAAATTAATTTTGAATTGACACCAAGGTTCTATGGATTTCGATCCAAACTCTTAACTTAAGGCACTTTGATTTTGGCAACGAATAATAACAAACTTTAAGAGAAAATGATTCACTACAAGATATCCAATGGCGAACACACTTGAATTTTGAGTAAAAAGAGCTTTCTCTCATTATCAGTGCCAGCCGCTTAGTGTCCATCTTCTGCCAATGTTAAAAACGTCGCACACAGGATGGAGACAACAGCGAAGGTAAAGTTTGCAGTCCATGTAGATCTCAATGTACAAATATTTTGTCACTGACTTATAAACATTTTGAGAAAATGTACAGCAAACAAAACAGAGCAAAACAAAGCAAAGCAAAGCAAAACGACGACGACAACAACAACAACAACAACAGCAACAACAACAAAAAGAAACAATAAAAGAGTACTTTGTCTCCCCAGGAAGACTTCCTTGGAGGAAACTAAAATTTCATTTGAAAGTTGTTATCAATTGGAATTACTTCTGGCTTAGGAATGGGGGCATGGGTTCATTTCTCCTTTCACCCCCAGGACCCCATCTGGTGCAGACCAATGCAGGTCTTGTGCGTGCTGCCCCCGTATGAGCTCAAATGTGTGTTGACCATGCTGATTAAGAAAACCGTGTTTTCTTGGTGTCTTCCATCCTTTCTGGCCCTTACACTATTTCTGTCTTCCCTTTTGTGGGGGGTTTTCTGAACCCTGAGGGGAGACACTTGATGGAGACAGCCTGTTTAAGGCTGATTGCTCCCAGACCTTTCATTCTTTGGTTATTGTCTCTGATTTTGTTCCTGCTGCATGAGAAGGTTCTCCGGTGATGGCCGAGAAAGGCACTGATCTTTGTGGCTAGCAGAATGTTATCAGGAGTAACTTTATTGCTACTGTTTTCTTCATAACAGTAGTATTTGGTTTTGCCCTAGGACCCTGTGGTATCTGGTCTCAGATTTTTGATTACCCAAACAACATCAGTTATGTGTTCTGTCTCCTGGAGTGGACCTTATATCAAATCAGATACTGGTTGGCCACTCCCACAAGCTTTGTACCATCACTGCACTAGCATATCGTCCAAGCAGGACACCATTGTAGATCAAAGAGTTGGTGGCTGGATTGATGCTTACACTTGTCCTTAAGTAGCACCCCTTCCTATACCAAAGGGGTGAAGGCTCTTGGGTGTAAGCTTGACTTTTCCACGCGATGAGTTGTGTAGGTATTATCTTCAGCAATGGGCTTTTCCATCAGTTTTTGGAGAGCAGCATACTGTCTTCTCAATAGTTTGGGCTCTCTGGTGATTCTCATGAGACCCCTTTAGCCAACATCATAATTAGATGCAACCCAATCCCCAAACTGTAAGATTCATTTGGTGTCAAGTGATATCTACTTGGACACTGTCTCCTCCGTTACTTGGTTATTTAATTGAGGTTGCCTTCATATATGTGTATATTTTAGAAAAATTCTACTGCATTCGGTTTCCATACTACCCCTCCAATGACCCTAATTTTAGCTGCCTCTCCCCATATTCCTTTGTCCTCCTTTTCCCTTCCTTTATTCACTCGATCCTCTTGTTTCACCCCTCCCCACAACTATCGATTCTATTACTCTTTCCTAATGAGTAATCTGGCCCCACCCCATTTCTTGCTCTGTACCTAACTTCTGTGATTCTATGCATATAGAAGTGAATGTATACCATATTAGTCTTTCTGGATCTGGGTTTCCTCACTTAGGATGAATTTTTTCTAGTTCCATGTACCCAAAAAACATTATGTCATTTTTTTTAAAGCCAAGTAATACTCCATTGTGTAAGTGTACCACATTAAAAAAAATGTATTCATTTGTTGAGGGACACTTAGATTGTTTCAAATTTCTGGCGATTATGAGGTGAGCAAATTAAAATGGTTGAACATGCATCTGTGGGAGGATCCCACACCTTTGGGTATATGCCCAAGAGTGGAATAGCTGGAACTTGGGGGTAGATTGACTCCCATCTTCCCTAGGAACTGTCACACGATTTCCACTGTGGCTATACAAGTTTAGACATCAACCAGCAATGTATGAGTGCTCCCCTTGCTTGACATCCTTATCAGCATGAATTATTACTTATTTTATTCATCTTAGCCATTCTGATGGGTATAAGATGAAATCTCAAAGTAGTTTTGATTTGCATTTTCTGTCTGGATGACTAAGGATGTTGAAGATTTCTCAGCCATCCCTGCTTCCTCTTTAGACAATGTTTAGTTCTGTATCCCATTTTTCCATATCCCATTTTAAATTGGGTTATTTATTTTGTTGATAGGTTTTTTTTGAGTTCTTTATATATTTTGGATATTAGCTTTATCAGATGTGGAATTGTTAAAAAAGATCTTTTTCTATTCTGTAGGCTGCTTCTTTGTTTGAATGATGGTGCAGAAGTTTTTCAGTTTTCTGAGGTCCTATTTATTAATTGTTAATATTAGTGCCTGTGCTAATGGTATTCTCTTAAGAAGATCCTTTCCTGTATCATTGAATTCAAAGCTATTCCCTACTTTATCTTCTATCAGACTTAGTGCATCTGGTTCCACTTTGAGGCCTTTGATCCACTTGGATTTGACTTTTGTGCAGGGTGGGAAGTATGGATCTATGTGCATTCTTTTACATGCAGAAATCCAGTCTGGCCAGCACTATTTGTTGGAGATTCTCCATTTTTCCCAGTGTGTGTTTCAGGCTTCTTCATCAAAGAATCAAAGGTCCATATAATTATGTTGGTTTATGTCTGGCTTTTCAATTCAAGTCTACTGGTTAACATGTATATTTTTGTCTTGATACCCTGCTGTTTTTATTAATATAGCTCTGTAGCACATCTTGAAACAAAGATATCTGGTGATATATCCAGCAGTTCTTTCATTTTTCAGGATTGTTTTCAGCTGTCTTGGGGTTTTTGTTTGTCTCCATATGAAGAAAATTAAGCACTCCTTTTATTTGTTTGGTAAATATGAGAATTTGTCTCACTGTGGCAGAAAGTCAAGCAAAGCCCATGGTGCCACCTGCCTTAAATGACAGCTGCACTTCTAGGAGGGACATAAAGGGTTTTGATCATCTACCACACTATGGGGACAAGTGGACATTCTTGGCACGGTTTATAGTTGGGTTTTCAGAGCTGTTGTGTACTTTCCTGAATTGAGAATTTAGCACTTCAAAGTGTTCCCTTCACATGTCAGCCTTGGGTATGTGCCCCCTTTGAAGTTCTTTACCAGTTGCTGTCTATAAATAAGGTATGCCCGGTGCCATCAAAGTGCTGAGCCATGCCATCAAAGGACATGGCTCATTTACTTACGGGAATCCTGCAAGTATAGGACCATGTTAGGGAGTGGTATTGGTTTTACCCTTCCTACCCAGCCTGTTCTCTGCACATCCCACCTTCAGCTTGGTGTAAAACATACACGTGGTTCCAGAGAGAACAATCAAAGCTGTCACTTGGCAGATTATTTCTTGCATCATTTTAACAGGAAAGAAGAAGAAGAAGAAGAAGAAGAAGAAGAAGAAGAAGAAGAAGAAGAAGAAGAAGAAGAGGAGGAAGGGAGGAGGAGGAGGAGGAGGAGGAGGAGGAGGAGGAGGAGGGAAGAAAGAAAGAAAGAAAGAAAGATAGATAGATAGATAGATAGATAGATAGATAGTTAGTTTGGCTCAGAGCCCAGTAACCTACATCAGTTTAGATTTTGCTTTTGCCAAGGAAATGGCAGGAGTCTTCTAGGGGGCAGCATTAATGATGTCATTACCATGTCATTTTAATCTCATGGATCGAGCTGAAGAATAAGAATTTCTCCTTTGCATATGGAAACTGGAGTTCTGGGGATTCTTAATCAGTATATTCCTGGATGTTTTCATTCTAGGCACACACAGATTTGATGATATATGAACTTGATGACAGAGTTTCTTAAGGTGATGGTAACTGGCCTTGGACTATAGCTGCTTCAGAAACAGTGTTGAAAATGGTAAGACCTAGGTACTCCTGGGACCCAACCATACTTAAATATCTCGCCTGAGACTACAAGATGAGGAAGTAGTAGCCATGAAACCTTGCTTATCTGATGCCTGATTCCACATTAATTAAGTGCCACATTAAATTCTAGTGTTTCTGAAAACAGTTCAGGCTGAAATCATTCATTGACTCAAAGAAACCTTTTCCTTCCTGTCTTATTCTCTGTTGTAGGATGTTTTTCTGAGCCCTGAGACAGAGCTCTGTGACAGACGTTGAGTAAGGTATTTACTGACAAGCTGGACTCAGGAGATAATTTGTAGTCTGAGCATGAGTAGCAGGCTGACATCTAACCTCATCCTGATCTCAAGGAGCTTCAGAGAGTGAGGGGTGCCTCTCTGAAGAGAGAGGCCTTGCCTTTCACATCCTGTATCAGCTAGTCAAGGAACCTGAGAATTTGGGTGCACTATCTGAGCAATGGGGTAGAGACTGGGTGCCAACACCCATCCCACAACTTCACTCACTACTTCTGTTTTTTTTGTAACTGTCCAAACTAGGAACTGTGGTCATCATTGCTGTCCCATTAAGCTGTGTTATGTCACTAGTCAAATTCTCTTTATCCGTATGTGATATTCATATAGAAATTGTTCTGTCTTCTCCAAGCTCTGCCTGTTGCTAGAATTGGAGCAGCTATTAGTAGATCTAGCCATTGCCGTTATGTTTACTCTTCTTTCCTCTAGGAGAGTTAATGAAACTTCACTGTTTATTTTTATGTACATTTCCCCCCTCTACCACACTACAGCCTTCGGTTTTCTCTCAGTGCCTTTTAATATCATTGGATGACATAAAAATATGGGTGACACGGTAGAACACTATTTCTGAGACATGGCCGAAATGCTCTTCATGAGATGGAAGTTTATAGAAGCTTCTCATGCTTCTCCCAGCCACACAGAGGCATTCACCTCTCTCAGATACCTACTGTGATGATTAACATGGATTGCCAACCTCGTCCGCTTTAGAAGTCATGGAGGGGCACAAGATTCTGCGCACCCCTATGGTGGAGTTTCTAAATTCAGTTCATCGAGGTAGGAAGACTTTCTCTAAAAGGTGGGCGATACTACTTTGTGGATTAAGGTTCTGGGCTGTCTAAAGTGAAGAAAGTGAGTTGAGGACCAGCATTCGTCCCTGCTTTCTGATTGTGAATGTAATGTGAGCTCTTGCTACAGTTGTTTCCCCACCATAATGGATGGGAACCTCAAACCATGAGTCCAGTTAACCATGGTAGAGCTCTCTGATGTGTAAGTGAACTGATGAAAAAGTTAGCAGAGAACTCTGTAAAGCTAACAATTATTAACTATCTGCAGATGCTTGATATACTTGACACTGTTCATCCGTGCGTTCAGTAGATGTCTCCTGAGTATCTACTATGTTGAGCTTCTGTGAGCCACATGGATACTGCTTTAAGCTGCTAGAGTCTTTTCAGTTCTACCCAACTAGTCCTCAGAGACATATGACCCAGTTTGACAGTGACGGGAGTGCAGACACCTCTTTGAAATGCTGAGTATCTAAAGCCCAGCTTAACAGTACAGACCTGTAATCCATCAACTCAGGAGGCCAAGGCAGGCGAATTTCAAGACCTGTCCAGACTACAGAAAGGAGTTCAAGGTCAGCTTCAACAACTTAGTAAGATTTTTGTCCCAAAATAAAAATTCAAAAGAGTGATCAGACTCCTTACTTGATGTCTTCATTATTATAGAGGATTTTCCTCAACTATTGCTCATATGATATCGGATACCAGGCTGTTTTAATAGCCTAACATTTTATAGAAAGGGGACAACCATTTATTCCATTTTGAAAATATACAACAAAAAGCTTGACAGTATGATAACATTCTGCCACCACAGCAAGCATTCTGCTGGGCTACATTAATGTGTGATTCACCATTTTAATTTTTTGGTTCTTTTTTTTTGAAGCTGGGGACTGAATCCAGGGCCTTGAGCTTCCTAGGCAAGCACTCTACCACTGAGCTAAATCCCCAACCCCGATTCACCATTTTAAAACCAAGCAGGAAAGGCATTTCTGAAAGCCCTCTAGACCTCAGCAGCAAGGTACAAATGGAAAAAAAATAATTGCTTTTGTGTTGTTGCTCCCTCCTGGTGTGGTTTATTTTAAATTCCACTGAAAACGAGGAGAAAGAAATGCCTTAATTCAGAAACTGACATGCAGTTCTATGATGCTCTCCTCCGGTCTTTTACAGAGACATGCTCCAAATTCAAAGAAAGGAATGTCCTCTGATTTAGGAAACACTGACTATTGCAACATCTGTCTATTGTGACATATCAGGAACCAAACTGAGAGAGCAGCTAAAGTCTACCCAGTCTGAGTGCCAAGTTATAGACAGTGTCGTTTTTCCTCCCTTGGACTAAGATGAGTCTAAAAATATCACACATCCCATACTCATTTCTTCAAGTCTCTTAACATTTATTTTTAAAATTTGAGATTTCAAGGTGTCAGTCATCTTGATTAATGTGGGATGTTCTTTGCTTCAAAACCGGAACTCTTATGCACTGAGAAAACCCCAAAGCCCATGCAAATTGCATGATGTCATGGGTTTCTGATGACTCTGTATCAGCAGTTCGAACTGGCTTCCTGGAGTACCACAGGGCAGTGATGTCCTCGGGATGACTGAGGTAGAGAGGACCCTAAGCTCCCAGACACAGGCTGTAGAAGACCTGGACAGCTCAGTGTATCTTCTAGGTCAACGGGTTAGTAGACCTTTGCCACCCCTTGGCCTTAATGGACTCTGTGACTCTCATCAGGAAGGTGTAGGTCACCCCAGTATATCTTCTGGACAAGTGGCATCGCTGTTATCAAAATAAGCCAAGGAGCAGAAAGGACTTAGGACAGAAGCATTAAGGACAAGTTATCTCTGACTATTTGTGTTTGATGGGAAAGTCCCAATAACCAGCTTTGGCACCAGTGGGGTGGGTAAACTGAGGCAGGCAGCCAATGGGGGTCAGTGCTTATAGCCACTGACGAAGGTTGGTCTGGATACTGATGGGGGCTGCTGCGTCTAGCAGCCAGTGATGAGAGAAATTACCCAGCAGACTTTCTCTGAGGGAAATTCCTGGGGTTGGCATTCCCTATGGCCAGTGAAAAATTCTGAACTCTTTTAACTCCTTGGGGTCAGTGAGAAAGAGAAGGAAAGAGAAAATTCATACACACATAGCAAGTGGATGAAACAAAAGTTAGAGTCCAATAACTTCATATATACAAATACATGCATACATACATTCATACATATAGAAAGACACACACACACACACACACACACACACACACACACACACACACACACACAGAGTAGATGGAGAAAAGCTCCAAGCAGGCTCCAAGCATTTCACACATACATATGTACATATACACACATAGCTGCTGGGTGAATGGAACACAGTTGTAACACACTCTTTCACAAACTTTATATATGTATATACATATATATGTGTGTGTGTATACATACACAAATATATATATACACACATAAATACATACATAGATACTTATATACATATAATACATACTTGGAAGGTGAACAGGATGAAGTTCCAACATATTCTCACACAAACTTTACATGCATACATACATACATACATGCATACATACACATAGCTGATGGGTGAGAGGAACAATGTTCCAAAAACATTATTCTTTCTCCTATGGCTTATATATCCCATCGAAATCTTTCAAGCCCTATAAAGTTACGATGTGACTTCATTCTAGTTTCTTCTAGTGAAAGATTATGAAAAACCAGTATGTCCCCAATACCTGTACGTGATATAACATTGCATAGTACAGGTAAAGAGAACAAGTTATTCCCAAGAACCCACATACATTCATAACTAAGCAACTTGTTATAGATTAACGAAGTGTAAGCAAGTGAGATAGTTTTCTCAGCCAGTTTTTCTTACTGGCAGGCAGCAATTTATGGTTACAAAGAAAGGATCAATTATTTTATTATTTATCTTTAAAAGTAATCTTATAAGAATCTTAAAGGAATCACAAATCTAAACTTTTTTTTTTATAAAAATCAGTTATCTACCTTAAATCCTCAGAATGCACATCTACTCATTAGCAATATTTAATAAATCCCAGGAAGCTGAGGGCAAAAATAGGTATAAGAAATCAATTATCACCAGTCCAGCCTCAGGCGTCAGTGAGAGTCTCATCATCCAGTGGTGTCATTGTTTTTGTTCCTTGACCATAAAAGGTCCTAGCTTAACTAGTAAGAGTGTGCCTTTCTGAACTTAATATTGCTCCCTAAGATTTTTCTACATCAGAGTTATTAGCAAAAACATCGTAACCTAGCTTCACTAATGGTTTTATTTTTTCAAATGCTTTCTAAGGGTAGGGGTCATAGCGGACTATCTCTATCTCTAGGTTCTTTCCTAGAGCAATGACTGAATCATTAATCTGCTCCAGCAGTAATGCCTGAAAGAGACAAAGCATTATTATTGTGAGTGCCAGAGACACTGTCCAGTGAGGGGCCGGAAGCACCCTTAAAGTTTTCATACAATTCTTAGATTAAAAGAGAAGTGAGAGCAACAAACAGAGCAGAACTCCATAACAGCATGACGTCATCAGGACACGTGGTCCTCGGGTCATGCCTCACGGAGGCACGCCCATCATAGCTATCCATGCTAGCCGGTGGGCTGCGTTCTAAAGCCATTTGTCGTTCATCCTGCTTGGCCCTAGGCAGGAAAGAAAGTTCGTTAATGAAAGAGTCACGTTGCCTCAGCATTTGAGCCCCTGATGCTGATGTGATAGAAATCCAGAGACATATGATTTCCTTTGGTTTGTATCTTCATGAAGGAAAGAGGGCTGAGGAAAAGCAAGGAAGACAAGCTGGACCACTCCCAGAGAGGAAGAGCGGGATTTTTCTCCAGGGGCTTCTGACAGCACAATGCGAGGTGAAGCATCTCAAGCGTTGACCACGGAAGAGCTTGCTCTGAGGCTCTAATGGGAGTTCTTCAGTGGCAAAATCACGCTAATATCCCACTTTGCTTGATGATCTCCCCTCCTTCTATCGGAAATATGGATGCAAGTTGTAGACAAAATAATCATTTTTTTTTAAAGAAAGGGGGAAAAGCTCAAACCAAAAACATCATCAAGCATTCTCAGTTTTCAATATTTTGCTTTCATTGCCCATATCTACTTCAGAGTGGTTTTCCTCCAACATATCCCTAATGTAACCCACTCTACAGGCGAGTCTACTCTCTATAAAGCACAGTGCGATCTATTTTGGTTTACAGAAGAATAAACATAGTATGTTTCCCTAAATTATGTACACACAGTTTTGGGAATGGCCTTTGTAAGTCAGATACCGTTGAGCAGCTCAAGCCTGCTGAATAATTTAACTAGTTGCACTCAAGTTCTGATGACTGTGAACTGTATGTTGCCGACATGGGAACTTAGTTCTCTCTTAGAATACATCAACCTTGGAGTCCTAGTAGGAAATGGAAGGCATATTTGAGATAAAAGTTATTGAAGTGATTATTTCTAGATGGGGTATCGATGATTTAGAAAAGGCATTGGGGGGGTGGTATAAATACTCGCAAGCTAGCAATAGTATGAGCTGTTAGTAGCCTTGGCTTGAAGATGCAAACAGAGGAAACATATCTGAGCCTGCAGAAAGAGCAAGCACATCTACTCTGTGACCTTTGAAACCTAGGCTGTGCCCTATTTGTGAAACCAATAAGACATCGGTAAGACCACCATCAATAAGAGCCCACAGCACAGGGCACAGGAGCAGGCACAGATCGCTGGTGAAGCATGTAATCTTCCTCAGAACGTAACTTCTTGCTGGGCTCTCTGGTCACTGGCTGGCTAGACCCCCCCCCCTTTTTTTTTTTTTTTTTAATTCTTGTCTGAGACACATACAGTAAGTGGAGAAAAATGTAAGCAGTCCTTCCTTTGGGTCTCTAAGTGCCTCAGGTTAATTATTAAACTTGCCCTGTGGTCATTTTTGAACTTTTACTCTGGTGCACGTTTGGCCAGGCCAGAAACGAGTTAGGTGAGTTACACTCCAATATGAAGCGAGCTACCTGCCTGGTAGCTAGCTAGCTGCAGGCTGGCCCATCACCAGATAACGCGGCGTCATTTAGAAGGGACCGGTTTCTCTCACTTGAAGCACAAGGCGGACACAGCATCAGGTACTGTTTGATTCAGGAAAGACTTCCGTTTCTAACGCTGGCTCTCCCGCTGGTCGTTGCAGTAAGCAAAAGAAACTGGGAGGTCCTCAGTAAGAACTGTCTTTCAGGCTCCCTGAGGAGGGGGATCTGAAAGAAGAGGAATGGAGGAGGGGGTAGAAGAAAGGGAAGACAGGGGCAGGAAGAGGACTTAACTCGATGTACAGCACAGGTCTCTGTGGCCGAGACTGGAGACTCCAGGGAGCGGGGAGCTCTGGTGGGTGGGTGGGGACATCCTCGTGGAGACTGGGGTGGGGGAGTGGTGGGGGCGAGGGGGAGGGGGTTAGGAGGTATGGGATGTGGAACAGTCAGAGGGTAGACCAGGAGGGGGATAAAATCTGGAGTGTTAAAAAAAGAAGATTAAATAAAATATAAAAAAAAAATCTGTAAAATCAGATGTGTGATGTTTAAAAATGCATGAACGAATTATGTCTTTGAGTATTATATCGGGCCCTTATACCTCGACCCTTATGGAGATGGGTGGCTGGTCTTTGGACCTCTTCAGACTGCTCTCTAGAGGTTAGGCCTGTATGGCTCAGGCTCCCAGGATGTGAACTGGAAATTTGAGAGAGACTACTGAGGCACGATTTACCGGAGAATGAGGCCAGTAGCTCATAAAGCCATGGAGGATGAATGGCTGAGGTAGAGGTTGACAGATTGGTTGATTGCTAACAAGAAATAGAGTGTGCCTATCCTGTAGGGTTCAAATCTGACTCTCACAGGAGGGAAAGCTGGGGTATGAGGAAGCAACCCGGAACCCTGTCTGGTTACCAGTGATCAGATAATTAGAAGCTATTTCTGCGATTCCCTTTTTGCCCAATGGTGAATTAATGAACGGTTTAAACATGCACTCAGTAGCTATTGAGACAAGATGAGCTGTGTGGTGATTTTCTATAATGTTTCTCATATGCTGACTCTCTCGTGAGCTTAGGAAGACAGGAGGTGCCTCTACACCATTTTTACTTACATATTTATTTAATTGTTTCAAGTGTAATTACATCTCTCCTTTCCCCTACTATCTCCAGTCCCTCCCATCCCCTTTAAACTCACAGCTTCTTCGTCTTTAATTATTATTGTTACATATATATATGGCTACATATGTAAATGCAGTTATGGTGTGCTCAGCAGATTTTAAGTGCCAGGAGCTCTTTACTTAGGAGAGGGTCCCCCATGTGCTTTCCCCATCCACCTTGGCATAGGTCAAGTCAACTGGTTGTCACTGAAGCAGCCCTATGGTTGAGATGTCATGGATGTAGCTTTCTTGTTATATCCAGAAGACGCTACCTTGTAGCAGACTTCCTGGTCCTCTGGCTCTTAAGTCTCTCTGCCCCCTCTTTATCCATGATCTCAGGCTTCCGTGTAGATGTGTGGATTTGGTCGGGCACACCAGAGGCAATTGTTCCCTACATTTTCACCATTTGTGGCTTTCTGTAACAGCCTTCATGTGCTGTGTGTGTGTGTGTGTGTGTGTGTGTGTGTGTGTGTGTGTGTGTTTCGATGAGTGAGAACCACACTCGTTGGGCTGGCACGACATTTAAACCATCTCTTTAATTTTCTGCTTCAATATAACCCATTGATAGTATACAGGCAACAAAGAATTTTTTTCCACTTTATGTTTTAAAAGGCACAAAAGCTACATCATGCCAGTCGACCCTAAAAATGTGCTTCTAACATATGAGAGGTCTCAAGAGAGCTGAGCTACCCTGACGTGATGCCTGCCTGGTGGATCTCTCTGCTGAGTGTGGAACTATTACTTTTAGCAAGTAAGTAGAAAGTGTTTGAATAGAGTAGAGATCAGACCACGAGGTTACCTTAAGGACTACTGTTGGTAAAGGAAATATTGCCTTTATACTGTAGACACATACGGGTTTTACTTGCTCACTTAAAATGTGAGTGAAACCATCATTTTAGAAGGAAGTATTGAGGTATCTGCTCTGGGATTTGACATAATAATGGTTTTCTTCCCGATGACGTTATCTGTTAAATTGTTATGCACAGATATGCCAACTTTTAATGGCCAGTGGGGGTTGCTGTTACAATTCAAACATTTTAATAATAACTTTTTCTATAATCCCTTTTTTGGGCTAGTAGATATAATTCTTATTAGACTTCATTGTTGTATCTTCCCTAAGGGACTGTGTCTTGGTGACAAATGGCTGCTTGTATTACAATTACCATTTCCTCTAATCATGCTTCCAGTTTTTCTCTGAATTTGGTAATCTTCTATGTTTCCTTATGATTTTTTTGTCTTTTTTTGGATAAAAATATGTAATCATCTCTGGGGGCTGATGATGATGGTTCTGGCTTTTATGTTGATGTGAAGGGGTACCCATCATTCTTAGGAGTGTAGTGAATTACCTACACGGTTTCTATACATAGTGCCCCAGGCTAGTCCACAGGCAATGCCTGGCTTACCCTTGGAATTTCTTGACTTGGAAATGAGGCAGTTTTCTATAGACAACACCTAACACTTTATTTGCTTACTATCATCATATGGAGGTGCTGAGAAATTTTTTGCTAGCCTCCTTGAAGTGGCTTTACCTTAACCAAGACAGATCTGGGAATATCTTCGAAGGTGTTATCAAACCCAGTTTAGTCTAGTATTTAAAATTCATACTCCTTTTGTCTCCTATAGAAAATTCTATAATGTTCTTGTTTTAGTCTATGACCAGTCAAGGCAAAAATCATGAATGCCTTGGATGTGATTAGGGAGTTATTCTGATTATGTGTTCAAAGGAGCTCAAAACAGAAAACTAGAGGAGGTAGAGGAGGAGGAAGAGGAGGAGGAGGAGGAGGAAGAGGAGAAAAAGAAGAAGGAGAAGGAGGAGAAGAGGAAGAGGAAGAAGAAGAGGAGGAGGAGGAGGAGGAAGAAAGGAAGCAGGAATATCTCAAGAAGTTTTTCCTCTCTCCAGGAAATAGGGATATATGATATAAGTAGTAACCTTTACTCTTAAATGTGGCCATCCGAATAAAGAGTGTAAAACAGAAGAGAGGCACTGTGGGTTCAAGAGAACCACACTTGTCTTTGAGACTATTTCTGAGGGAAGCAGAAGTTCAGTACTGTCCTGATGAACATCAGGGTTCTGAATTGCTGAAATGAGAGAGATCCATTTTTCTTAGAGTAGGACTCTGAAGGTATGTTCCCTGGATAATTATGCCTGAATAGAAGTGGGCACTCTGAGCCGGAAACTCTGGTAATAGGGCCCGGTGGTCCGTGCTTCATCTAGCCACTGGATGGTATATACACATTAAAGTCTGCTTTAAGATACTGGAGGTGTTAGTAGCTTGTATGTAACCTTCCCAACCAGCATTTTCTCTTATTGACAGATGCTTACTCAAGTTTCCGGATTGAACCGACAGAAGGTAGCCTTGCGGGGGGAACATGGATCACCCTTGTTTTTGACGGTAGGTTTGGGCTTTTCCGAATTTGAGTGTTGAATTTATTCATCTAAAATCCAACGAATTATGAATTCTTGCTTCTTGGTCTAAGAACAGCTCTAAAGAAGGGACTGAGCAGGATGAACAGAGACCCAACTCTGTCTTTGCAGATGCTAAGTGGTCAGTGTCACAGCAGAGGTCACTATAGCATCAGCATCCTCACGGTGGGATGCTTGAGAAGACAATGACCTGACTGGGAAGTGAACAGCATAGGACTACTATTCCCTGTCTTGGTGGTTGCCCTTACAAATGATTTCATGTTAGGAACCCCTAAACCATGTCTTACCATGCCCTTTTCCACCATGGCACAAAGCAACTTGGAAGGCTGAAAAACTCTTTCCTAGGGAGTAGGAAGACGTGAAGAGAGAGAAAATTTTTACAGGCCCATAGAACTTTTGTCAAGCACTGTAATTGCCTTTGGAAATGAGCGTTAATTTTCTTCTAAGACAAATGCAATGTCTTACATTGCCCTCTTGTGGCCAATGTTCGCATTGCCCTGCATTATCTTCTCAGCCTGAGATTTCTCCATCTGCTTAGGTTTGGAAACAAGTATTCTTTACCCCAACAATGGCTCTCAGTTGGAGATAGACCTGGTGAATGTGGCAACACCCGCCTTGAAGATCCCTTGTGACATCTCTCCCCTCTTCGTGGATTTGCCCGTGGTGACGTGCCAGACGAGGTACACTTGCCTGAAATAGGAAACCAGGCAGGATAGACAGGCTTTGGTTTTCTCAGTAGTTTTGGGCGATGTGTTAGACAACGCCTTCAGTGACTACAATTACCAGGTGTGACTGCAAAAACATTCGATATGAATATGCCTATTGCATAAAAAATCCTTTCCCTCAAATCTCTCTCGGAGGAGAAAACAAAGGTCTGGCTATGGCGGAAAGGACAAATGAAAGAAAACGAAAATTAAACAGTGTCACAAGCAAAAGCCGTCACTCACCAATGGCCCTTTCTTCTGTAGAACTCTAAATTTCTGTTTTAAATTTAGTTTTGGGGTCGTAAAATAATCACATCATTTTTTTTCCGGTCTCTTTCTTCCCTCCGAACCCTCTCACATACCTTTCCTTGCCCTCCTTCAAATTTACTGCCCTCGTTCCCTTTAATTATGGTTATTTGCATGCACGCACGCACGCACGCATGCACGCATGCACGCATGCGCACATCCCTAAATATAACCTGCTCAGGCTGTATAGTGTTACTTGTATGCACATTTTCAGGGCTGACGGTTTGGCACTGGATAATGAGATGATGTGCTCTTTCCTGGAAGACACTCTCTCACTCTTAGCGTTCTTCAGGTGCCTGTAGTTCTTTGTATAGGGTTGAGGCCTCTTGGGCTCTTTCCCATGCACTTTGGTGTGCTTATTGTCTTTGTTCAGCTCCTGTTTGGGTAGTCCTGTCAGTGAGACTTTATTGGGTGCAGCTTCTGACATTACTCGGAGACACAATCTCATAACAGACTCTGACCGTCTGGCTCTTACAATCTTTCTGAAGACGGAGATAAATGGGCAACCAATAAATGCGAAGCACCATGATTTACTTTGTCACAGGGGAAATGATGCATACATTTTCACCTTTCCTTTTCATATTTGTGGTACTGTGCAGTCAGGAACTGAACCTGATCAAAGGGGGATGCCTATATATGGTGCATGTGTGCGGGAAGGTCAGGGAATAGAGTTGAATCAATCAAGAGAAAGGAGTGAAAGGGATCTATTCCTACACAAATAATAGATTATTAGCTTCTAACTTCTCTGTGACTTTTAAAAAAAGATTCTATTTATTTCTTGCCATCTACTCTGTTTGGGTGTTATCTCTCCTTTGTCCTAAAACTTTTAGGTGTTCTAGTAAGTTACTAACATGAGATCTCTCTTATATATAATTATATATAAATTTAAATGTAAGTTCTTAGTGCTCTGTGACCCTCTAATAGTGTCCCGTATGTTAAGGTATATTGTGTTTTAGTTCCTGTCCAATTGTAAAAAGTTTTTAATTTCCTTCTTGATTTCTAGCTCCATCCATTTTTCAGTCATTAGTGTGTCATTCAGTTTCTGTAAGTTTGTATACATTCTGTTGTTTCTGTTGTTCTTGACATCCAGCTTTAATTCACAGTGGTCATATAGGATGCAGGGTATAATTTTAATTTTCTTATATCTGTTGAGACATACTTTCTATGCGAGTAAGTGGTCAGTGTTGGAGAAAAGATCCACGAGCTGCTGAGAAGAAAGTATATACTTCTGTGTTTGGGTGAAATGTTCTGTAAATAGCTGCTAGGTCCATTTGTTTTGTGATATTATTTAACTCTAGCATTTCTTTGTTTAGTTTTTGTCTGGATGACCTGTCTATTGGTCAGAGTCTGGTCTCTCTGTTGCATGTGTATGGATGCCTATTGGTGAGAGTGAGGTATTTGAAGTCTCTCACTACCACTGATATTTTAGCTGTTGTAGTATTTCTTTTATGAACGTGGGTGCCATTGTGCTCGGTGCGTAAATATTTAGAGTTGCAATATCCTTTTGCTGAATTCCCTTTGGCAGGAGTATAGTAGTCTTTCCTATCTCTTCTCACTAGCTTTAGTTTGAAGCCTACTTTGTCAAATATTACAATGGCCATACCTGCTTGCTTCTTGGGTCTATTTTGCTTAGACTGTCTTCTTCCATTTTTTACTCTGAAGTGATGTCTATCTTTGACAGTAAGACACATTTCTTGGATGCAGCAGAAAGGTGGGTTCTGTTTTCTAATCCAGAACGTTAGTCTGTGACTTTTTATTGAGTACCTGAGACCATAAATACCGAGAGTTATCAGTGAGCTGCATTTATTGCTTCCTGTTATTGTTTTGTTATATTGTAAGTTTCTTCCCGTCATTTGAAATACTGTTATGGGATTACTTATTCCTGTGGTTTCCTGGGTGGAGTTAGCCTCTTCAGACTGAAAGTTTCCTTCTAGTCCCTTTGTAGGGCTAGATTGAAATTTTTGTTTCATTATTAAGTGTTTTTCTTCCTCTGCCTATTGTGATTGGTAGTTTTGCTGGGTATAGTAGTCTGGACTGTCACCTGTCATTTCTTAAGAGTTTGTTGAACATGGCCCTTCTGGCTTACAGAGTCTCCATTGGGAAGTTCTGCTTTTATATGTCACTAGGTCTTTCCTACTTGTTGCTGTTAATATCTTTTCTCTATACATTTAGAAATTACTTTTCTGGTCCAGTCTATTCATTCTTGTTTCTTGTTCTGTATATTTCTTGTACCTTGATATGTACCTCTTTCTTTAGTTTGGGGAAATTTGCTTCTATGATTTTGCTTAAAATATTTTCTATATCTTTGATCTGTGCTTCTCATTCCTCTGTTCTTCTTCTTATTTTTTAAAATTTATTTTACATATATTAACACACATATATATTCTTATAAATACTTCTAATAAATAAATATTTATTAGACAAGATTTAGTCTTGTTATGATGTCCCAGACTTCCTGAATGTTTTTGCTTCCAAGTTTTTCTCCCCTATCCTCCCTCTTTCTTTTCTTTCTTTTCTTCCTTCCTTCCTTTCTTCCTTCCTTCCTTTCCTTCTTCCTTTCTTACTTTCTTCTTCTTCCTTTCTTCCTTTCTTCCTTTTTTTTTTTGACTTAACATTTCATTTGACTAAGGTATCCATTTTACCAAGGTTCTCTCTTTCATGTCTTGGACTCTGTAGATAAGGTTTACTTCTGATGTTTTTTTAACTTCTTAACTTTTTCATTTCCAGGTGTGTTTCAGCTTGGGTTCTCCTTAGTAATTCTATTTCTGCTCTCACATCTTGAACTGTTTTCATTATTTCATTCCACAGCTTCTTTGTGTTTTTATAGACTTCATTAAGAGATATGTTTATATCCTCTTTAAGGTGTTTGAATGTATTCATAATTGCCTTTTGAAGTGCTTGTCTTATGCTCTTCAAGTCCTACGAGTCCATAATTCTGAGAAGTAGGACCTTTTAAATTAAGTTCAAAGGGCTTACAAGAAGAAGGAGAAGGAGAAGACAAAGATGAAGATAGAGAAGATGATGATGAAGATGAAGATGATGATGAAGAAGAGGTGGTAGTAGTGGTAGCAGCAGTACAGCCTCTCCTGGTGAGGACTTGGCTTTAAAGTAGGGTTCTAGTGAGCTGTAGATCTAGGTGGTGAATGGTGAACTACAGAGGTATTTTACTCAGCTCCATGTTACAAACACAGGAAGGAAGTGTCAAATGGAAACTTTGGGTTTCTTATTCATAAAGATTTCCATTTTCTGTCCCCAGGTCTCTTCCATCAGAAGCACATGCAGGTCTGTATTCTCTGGAGATACGCTCTGGGGAGCAACTGCTAGGCAGCCCGTGCACCAGATCACTGGACAACTGTACTTTCAAGGTGAGTTCTAAGGATAGAAGAATGTGTGTTTAACTGGTCAGATAGTATGCTGTGTCACCAATGCAAGTTATGAGTCAACCCATCTCTTCTTTAATAGGGAGGAAAAATTAGGAAGAGAATGCTGGAGTTCCTCTCACTATGGGTTTACCTGTGAAGATAAATACTGAGTCCTTGTATATCAGGCTTATCTGAGTGAAAAAAAAATATATATATATCATGGAGTACAGTGCTCCCAAGGCCATCTAGACTGCTTGCCACATCACCCAGGCAATAAGTGGTGAAGTCAGGATTTGAACCCTCATGTGACTATGAAACCACAGGGAACTCATAGAGAAGCCACAGACATCATTTTTTTTGTGGACAAGTGTTATGTTTTTAGTGGATTCTGAGCATTTGGATACTGAAGAAACACAAGGGCCCCGGGTCTTTGAGAGGGGGCAATGTCCCTGGCCCCTGCTTCATGGCACCTTTTTGCAGCCCTTTCTGATCCTTGTCAGAAGCATATTTACTGCTAGAATTCTCCTTTGAGGTCACATAGATCAAGAAGGAGAGATGACAAAACTGAGAGCAGTTTCCTTTAGGCTGATGTCTGATCTTATTTAATTTAGACCCTTAACACTTAGACTGGACTTGCTTTTATGTTTAGTTCAGCCAAAGATTCATTTAGCTTTATAGTAAAATGAGCTGTAAAAGAGAAATCCCTTTTACCATGAAACGTGGTGCTCCAGCCATGATCCTGGTGAAAAAGACCTCTGAGAGCTATAGAGAATAGAACGGAGTCATTAACTGAGGCTGTTTTAGAGTTAAGACACCACCACCCTAGACTCAACTCGAATACCGTTACATAGGCACCGACGTTTTGAAATTGGCGATTTGCTGTCCAATCCCAAGTAACACTTTGATCCTCAGCCCAAGAGAATATTATTGCCTGAAATTTCATCTCTGTACATAGGTAGCACAAGGAAGCAACAAATTCTTTCTTGTTAAGAGCTGTATCACAGTGCTGTCCTGGCTCAGCGACCATCACAGATGTGAAGTGTCTGAGTACCCCTGAATCACTAGGCTCCCTTCACCTCAGGGAATAGCTTTCCTACTTATTATAAAGATCAGTAAGGACAGAGGTTGGGGGCACACTTTCTGCAATTGCACATTAAAGGAAACAAGTCCATGAATGGCTCCACTAACTTAGTGAGTTGATGAACGATCACCAGGGGATGCAGTTAATGAGAGGCATTCGAGTGAAAGAAAATGCAGCGTGCTTTTCTGTTCTGCGACTGGGACTAAGGGAACCATGGGTATTAAAAATTAATTCCATCTTGCCGGCCCACTCCAAAGAGCCTGCTGCAGGCACTGACAAGTCTGAAGAACTCACAGAAGGTTTGTCAAGCAGCTGGTGGCTGTGACTTTATCATTCTAATCTCCTGTTTTATGCCACCCTCTCTGGCCCACCTACCTTCCCATCTTGCTATTGCTAACCCCACGGGGGCCAAGGACCAGCATGTAGGAGCCCTGCTTTGGAAGCTCATTAATTTCTGACTATTCTCTCTCTAGCCTGGTGGGTGACCAGAGGCCTGTTTCTCTTAGAAAAAGTACCATTTTATGTCATATGAATTCAGAAAGACTCACAAGTGAAGACATTCATTGTGGTTTAACCCCCAAGTATACCCCAGTGCTCTTTGAGGAATGTGTGTGGGGGCAATAAATAAATCTATATATCCCCACTAGCTTCTCAAAGAGTGGCAGATGGCACAGTAGAGCTTATATTTCAAGTAGGACACCTAGAGGTATGCGTCATTGTTTGCTTTGAAGTTGATTGCTCCATCTGCCTCAGTTTTTAATGAGTGCAAGAGAGGGCAATAACCATGTCTCTAAGATTCCAATGGAAGTTACTTTGGTAGGAAGGGCCTCCCCGTGGGAGATGAAAAGCTGATTACAGTCAATGGATTTGAGTCCAGAACTGGGACTGAGTGGCATCATGAGTGGAACGGCATTAATCTTTATCTTCTGTAGAGATCACAGCCAGCTCTTAATCTATGAAGCCACAGTAGTCATATCCGGACCTCCCCCCTTCCCCAACTGTGCATATTTTCTGTAAACTAGTTTCTAACCCTTTCCTGGGGAGAATGAGGAAAATGTCCTTGCTGGCAAACAGTACTGCTGCGTGCATCAGTACTTAAACTCCACACCCAATAGGCCACCATCAGCTTGGCTAAAAAGCCCATTCACTCTCTCTGCCTGATTAGGGTTGTTGATTAACCATGGTTATTTTCTGGTAATAGTCTCCCTGGGAATTTGGACTCCTGGGGAGCTGGATGTAGCACAAATGAAATAGTTTGCTGTAGTTCGTTTCGTAAAAGGGAAGCAGCACTGTAGATTGTTTAGAGATGAAGCAGTCTAGGCACCTAGTGAGACAAGAGGTGACTAAGTCTTCTCCTGGGTGAGACATTAAGTCATGGGTCAACCCTTGGCCTTGTCTGTCCAGCCCATTTTGTATGCATCTCCATTCCTCATGTAGCCTGATATGACGTCCCAATGGAGTAATACTCTGTTAGCCTAACCGAGATGCCTGTAGGTGAGATGGGCTTTCTGAATCATCTTGTTCTCCCTTCCCTTCTCATCAGTATACTAGTCAACCAAGAACAGGCTATTAGCTGTATAGACAAGAATTCAAATGTCTCCAACATTTTGCAGAGGAAAGCAAGTGCACTGTCAGTAGGCACTGTTTCTTCCTTGTGAAGCCTGAAGCTAACATGTGTTGTGCTCTAAGAAGGGCCATAGCGTTGCCTTCCTAGAGGCCCAACGAGCAGCTGACCGAGACAGACTCAGAGAATTACACCCAACCAATGGACTGAAGTTGGGAACCCCTATGGTTGAATTAGAAAAAGGTTTGAAGAAGTTGTGGAGGGTGACCACAACGTCCACTGGGGAGGAAGAATAGGATAAGGAACTTTCAGAGGGCAGACCAGGAGGGTGATAACTAACCTGGACCCCTGAGATCTCTCAAACATTGAGCCACCAACCAGGCAGCATATATGAGCTGACATGAGGCCCCTGACACATATACAGCAGAGGATCTGGCCTCAGTGAGAGAAGATGCATGAACCTAACCCTAGAGAAATTTGAGGACCAAAGGAATAGGGAGGCCTGGTGTGTTATGGGGGTTTGTAGGGGTGTGGTGTGATGTGATGACATCCTCTTCAAGATTGAGGAGGAAGAATAGGATAAGGAACTGTCAGAGGGCAGACCAGGAGGGTGGTAATGACTGGACTGTAAAAAAAGGTTGACGTTAATTAAAAAAGGAAGGGCCATAGTAAGTTGTTTTCTGGTTCCATGAGTATGCTTCAGCATGTTCCTTCTTCTCCCATCAATGGTGTTCCGTGTGTGTGTGTGTGTGTGTGTGTGTGTGTGTGTGTGTGTGTGTGTGTGTGTGTGTGTGTGTGGGCACATAAATGGTCTTGGTGAACATGTGTACGTCAAAGGAGAATCTTGAGTTTCTCTCTGTCTTTGACTTCTATCTTGTTTGAGTCAGGATCTCTTCTTGTTTGTCCATGACCTTTCAGAGATTAGACTCTCATGTCTACACCTCCTACCTCACTGGAGGAACACTGGGATGACAACAGATCTATCTGACTTCATGTGGATTCTGGAGATTCAAACTCAGGTCCTCATGCTTGCATGGCAAGTGCTTTCCTTACTGAGCCATGGTCAGAGCCGCGGCCTGCTACTGGAAGAACAGTTTTCCTTTCCATCGTTTGGAACATTTCCCCACAAAGCTGGCACCTTCTGTTTTTTTTCCCCCAACTGCACTCAAATATTTCCAATTTCTTATTTTATATAATTGCTAGCTGACAATAATTTAAATTACATTCCTTCCAACTTAAAAAAATATTAATTATTTTCTAGGTAAATGTGAATTTTTAAGATTCAATGTCATTAAATTATAATAATGAAATCAAAGGACTGACATTCTGGATGGTGCCTTGTCTACTTTTGTTTCTGGTAAAATATATCTCTGGGCATGGCAGACAGGTGGGTAGGATAATATTTTCTAAACAGTTTTCCAAGGAGCAGACTGGGTTCCTTTAATACACCCACAGAGAAATACAATAATACCTGTAACCCCTGTTTCATGGAAACAGCACAAGGGTAAGAAAAAGTAGGTGTTCAGTCATTAGGGAAATGCATCCTGCTTTTCACTAATGCTTCATGGGGAATCATTTATGACTCTTGTTGTCATGTATATTCTAATGAAATGTTCATGTGCCATAATACTTTCTAAACAGTTTTCCAAGGAGCAGACACCTGTTTTATATCAAGTTAACCCATCAAGTGGAGTTCCAGGTAAGAAATCTTTCAAATATGAGTAATTGTGGATCTCTTTACTAACTCCATTGCAGACTCTTCTATCAGTATGTACTTTCTATAAGCGGTTCGATTTAACTTCTGATGCTATTTTGAAAATAAGTTTCAACTTCTGGTTTCTTTTGTTGTTTGTTTGTTTTTATTTTTCTTTTTTTCTATTTATCCAGTATAGGAGACATTCAAAGGAGAATATTTCCACATGAGCTAGTCCAGTTTAGTCCCCTCCCATAGAAACATGTAGCAGTCAGTCTCCTATATGATTTTAGATAATTTATAATTGGCAATGACTATTAACCTTCATGACACATATAAAATATCATATTGTCTTATTAATATGTGCCCTCTTATGCATTTATGTATTTTTAAAAAATAATTTAGTGAAACTGTTCTCAAGAACAATTTTTGGTACCAAAATTATTAGTAACAGTGTTTTTATCTAGTTAAACAGAACATACAGATATATGATATGTGCACATATAAATCTAGTGTGAGTTGATGATCATAATTATGATGACAGGTGAGTTAGAAAACTGTAGTCTGTAGTAGGTGCATTCCAGTTCACATTAAAAGACCTGGCAACTGGGATTGACTCTAAGTAGAAAAGGATCAGGCTGGAAACCAACAAGCACCAATATTTTAGGCCCTTGTCTTAGTTCAATGTCAGTGAAAAGTTCTATTAGGATATATAAGCTTTTGTTTTTTCGTATTGAATTTTTTATTTACAGTTCAAATGTTATCCCCTTCTCCAGTTTCCCACCTATAAACCCCTTATCCCATCACCCCTCCCCCTGCTTCTATGAGGTTATTCCCCCACCCGACCCCTTCTGGCCTCCCTGCCCTGACATTCCCCTACACTGGGGCATCATTGAGCCTTGGCAGGACCAAGGGCTTCTCCTCCCCATTGATGCCCAACAAGACCATCCTCTGCCACATATGCAGCTGGAGCCATGGGTCTGTCCATATGTATGTACTCTTTGTTTTCTTCTTTAGGCACTTTTGTTCTATGACTTTACTGATAACAACAAAAAATTCAAACCACTGTAGCATGTAGTTTTCACCACCCTACTTTACACTCCAGGTGGACCAAATCACCGCCCTGGTTCCCATGGATCTGAGGAGGAAAGACATACACACATATAACCTGCCTTATGGCTCAGTGACTGGGCTCTTCTAAGCCTTCTGTAGCTAGTGTGCCTTTTCCCTAATTCCTTGCTCAACACTCTAAGTCTTCCCTTAGCTTAGTGGCCGGGTTACCTTTTCCTTGCTCAACATCCTGCATCTGCTCTCAGCTTACTGCATTTCTAATCTTCCACCTGAGGAAGCAGCCAATGGCCACTCCACCCAAGATCTCACATGGCTGGTGACTCTACCGCTGAAGCATGGTAAATTCCTTTTCTTCATCCTGGATTTCCTAGCCTGCCTTTGGGAAACTGGAAGTCCCACCTTTTCCATCCAGCCATTGGCTGCTGGCATCTGTATTGATTAATCAAGAACCTTTGGGGAACAGGACCTTTAGCATTCACACACAGATCCCTCCATCCCCAATCAAAGCATCAGAATCACTACTCCCTATAGAGCATGATTTAAAAAAAAATGTCCAACAAAATCCAAAGGAGCTGAGACAGGAGACTGGTGGAGATAGAAATCATCACCACTTGGCTTTGCTATTACCTATCATAGTCCACTCATACTGGAGTCCTTATTGAGCCCCTACTGTGTCTACTTATAGTCTTCTTTTTTATTGGATTTTTAAATTAACATTTCCCAGTTCCCAATTTCCCAACCATAAACCCCATCCCCTCCTCCCTCCCCCTTCTTCTATGAGGGTGTTACCCCACCCATCTACCCACTCCTTCCCACCTCCCCGCCCTGATATTCTCTTACACCGGGGTAGGGGGGTCGAGCCTTGGCAGGACCAAGGGCTTCTCCTCCCATTGGTGCCCAACAAGGCCATCCTCTGCTACAGATGCACCCAGAGGCATGGGTCTGTCCATATGTAATCTTTGGATGGTGGTTTAGTCCCTGGGAGCAATGGTTGGTTGGTATTGTTGTTCTTAGGGAGTTGTAAACCCCTTCAGCTCCTTCAGTCTTTTCTCTAACTCCTCCATTGGAGTCTTCTTGTGCAGCCCAATGGTTAGCTGCAAGCACCCTCATATGTATTAGTAGGGCTCTGGCAGAGCCTCTCAGGGGACAGCTATATTAGGCTCCTGTCAGCATGCACTTCTTGGCATCAGCAATATTGTCAGTTGCATGTGTATGGGCTGGATCCTGGGTGTGACTGTCTCTGGATGGTCTTTCCTTTAGTCTCTGCTCCAAACTTTGTCTCCATATTTCCTCCTATTAATATTTTTTGTTCCCTCTTCTAAAAGGACTGAAGCATCACACTTTGGTCAGCCTTATTCTTGAGCTTCAAGTGGTCTGTGAATTGTATCATAGGGTAATCTGAACTTCTGGGCTATTATCCACTTATCACTGAGTGCATACTGTGTATGTTTTTTTTTCTCTTTTGTGACTAGGTCACCTCACTCAGAATGATATTTTCTAGTTCCATCCATTTGCATTTCATGAAGTCATTGTTTTCAAGAGCTGGGTGGTACCCCACTGTGTAAATGTACCACATTTTCTGTATCCATTCCTCTGTTCAGGGACATCTGGGTTCTTTCCAGCTTCAGGCTATTATCAATAAGGATGCTATGAACATAGTGGAGCATGTGTGCTTGTTATATATTGGAGCATATTTTGGGTATATGCCCAGGAGTGGTATAGTTGGGTCTTCAAGTAATACTATGTCCAATTGTCTGAGTAACCTCCAGACTGATTTCTAGAGTGGTTGTACCAGCTTGCAATCCCACCAACAATGGAGGAGTGCTTCTCTTTCTCCACAGTCTCAATAGCATCTGTTGTTCTCTGAGTTTTTTATCTTAGCCATTCTGACTGGTGTGAGGTGAAATCTCAGGGTTGTTTTGATTTGCATTTCTCTGATGACTAAGGGTGTTGGACATTTCTTTAGGTGCTTCTCAGCCATTCGATATTCCTCAGCTGAGAATTCTTTGTTTAGTTCTGTACCCCATTTATAATAGGGTTATTTGATTTTCTGGAGTCTAACTTCTTGAGTTCTTTGTATACAAAGAACTTTGTATGCTATATTGGATATTAGCCCTCTATAGGATGTAGAATTGGTGAAGATCTTTTCCCAATCTGTTGGTTGCCATTTTGTCCTAATGACAGTTTCTTTTGCCTTATAGAAGCTTTGCTTTTAGGAAGTCCCATTTGTTGATTCTTAATCTTAAAGCATAAACCATTGGTGTTCTGTTTAGGAATTTTCCCCCCAGTGTCCATGTGTTTGAGGCTCTTTCCCACTTTTTCTTCTATTAATTTGATTGTATCTGGTTTTTTGTGGAAGTCTGATCCACTTGGACTTGAGCTTTGTACAAGGAGATAAGAATGGGTCAATTTGCATTCTTCTACCTGCTGACCTCCAGTTGAACCAACACCATTTGTTGAAAATGCTGTCTTTTTTCCATTGGATAGTTTTAGCAGCTTTGTCAAAGATAAAGTGACCATAGTGTGTGGGTTCATTTCTGGGTCTTCAATTCTATTCCATTGATCTACCTGCCTGTTGGTACCAATACCATTCAGTTTTTATCATGATTGCTCTGTAATACAGCTTGAGGCCAGGGATGGTGATTCCCCTAGAAGTTACTTTATTGTTGAGAAAAGTGTTTGTTATTGTGGGTTTTTTGCTTTTCTAAATGAATTTGCAAATTGCTCTTTCTATGAAGAATTGAGTTGGAATTTTCATGGGGATTGCATTGAATCTGTAGATTGCATTTGGCAAGATGGCCATTTTTGCTATATTAATCCTGTCAATCCACAAGCATGGGAGGTCTTTCCATCTTCTGAGATCTTCTTCAATTTCTTTTTTTCAGAGACTTGAAGTTCTTGTCATACAGATCTTTCACTTGCTTGGTTAGAGTCACACTGAGGTATTTTATATTATTTGTGACTATTGTGAAGGACATGGTTTCCATACTTTCTTTCTCAGCCTGTTTTTCCTCTGAGTAGAGGAAGGTTACCGATTTTTTTAAAGTTAATTTTATGTCTAGCAACTGTGCTGAAGTTGTTTATCAGGCTTAGTAGTTCTCTAGTGGAACTTTTGGGGTCACTTAAGTATACCATCATATCATCTACAAATAGTGATATTTTGACTTCTTCCTTTCCAATTTGTATCCCTTGACCTCCTTTTGTTGTCTGATTGCTTTGGCTAGGACTTTGGGTACTTTACTGAATAAGTAGGGAGAAAGTGTGATTGAAATAATTTCATGCATCCTATCAGATCACCATGGACTAAGGCTGGTCTTCAAGAACAACAAAAACAACAGAGAGCCCACATACACATGGAAGTTGAACAATGCTCTACTCAATGATAACTTGGTCAAGGAAGAAATAAAGAAAGAAATTAAAGACTTTTTAGAATTTAATGAAAATAAAGGCACAACATACCCAAACTTATGGGACACAATGAAGGCATTGCTAAGAAGAAAACTCATAGCTTTGAGTGCCTCCAAAAAGAAACTGGAGGGAGCATACACTAGCAGCTTGACAGCACACCTAAAAGCTCTAGAACAAATTGAAGCAAATACACTAAGGAGGATTAGAAGGCAGGAAATATTCACACTCAGGGCTGAAATCAACCAAGTAGAAACACAAAGAACTATACAAAGAATCAACAAACCAGGAGCTGGTTCTTTGAGAAAAATCAACAAAATAGATAAACCCTTAGCCAGATTAACCAGAGGTCACAGAGAGTGGATCCAAATTAACAAAATCAGAAATGAAAAGGGAGACATAACAACAGAAACTGAGGAAATTAAAAAAATCATCAGATCCTACTACAAAAGCCTATACTGAACAAAACTGGAAAATTTGGATGAAATGGACAATTTTCTAGTCAGATACCAGGTACCAATGTTAAATCAGGATTAGATAAACCATCTAAAAAGTCTCATAACTCCCAAAGAAATACAAGCAGTCATTAAAAGTTTCCCAACCATAAAAAGCCCAGAACCATATGGGTTTAGTGCAGAATTCTATTAGACCTTCATAGTAGACCTAATACTCTCAAAACTATTCCACAAAACAGAAACAGAAGGAACACTAACCAATTCCTTCCATGAAGCCACAATTATGCTTGTACCTAAACCACACAAAGAGCCAACAAAGAAAGAGAACTTCAGACCAATTTCCCTTATGAATATTGACACAAAAATACTCAATCAATTCCCACAAACTGAATCCAAGAACACATCAAAAAGATCATCCATCATGATCAAGTAGGCTTCATCCCAGGGATGCAGGGATGGTTCAATATATGGAAATTCATCGACGTCAACCACTATATAAACAAACTCAAAGGAAAAAAAACATATGATCATCTCATTAGATGCTGAGAAAGCATTTGCCAAAATTCAACATGCCTTCCTGTTACAAGTGTTGGAAAGATCAGGTATTCAAGGCCCATACCTAAACATAGTAAAAGCAATATACAGCACGCCAGTAGTCTACTTATATTCTTAATTCTTCATATGTGTTATTTTCTGAGGATCACAAAATACATGATGGTACAGGAGCTATTCTTATTATTTTCATTCTGGGGAGAAAAAATAATGAAGTACTGGAGGGTTAAATTTTTTATTTAAAGCAGTGGTTCTCAACTTTCCTAATGCTGCAACACTTTAATACAGTTCCTCAAATTGTGGTGACCCCCAACCATAACATTGTGCCATTGCTACTTCATAACTGTAATTTTGTTATTAGGAATTATAATGTATCTATCTAATATGCAGGGTATCTGATGCGAATCTCCCAAAGGAGTCATGACCCACAGGTTGAGAAGCAATGGTCTAAAGTCATATCAATCAAAAGCATATATATATATATATATATATATATATATATATATATATATATACACACACACACACACACACACACACACACACACACACTAGTTCTGGATATAATGTAGAATGCTATTAGCCCTGATGCTTATTGAGAGAATTTGTTCATGAGTCAAAGGAAACATGGACAAATATACTCGGTCTTAGTCAAAAGGCTCAGAAGGATGATATGCTCTGGAGGGTCGAAGAGGAGGTGGTTATGTAAGGTTAGGAGATTTACATAGAAGAGGAGGATGCTCTGAGGAATAGGTTTAATAACTTTGCCAGTCTTCTTTAGAACCAAATAATAAGCACAACTTTTAAAAGATGTGTTTTGCTATGTTTTTAATGGCAAAATTCTGTCTGTCTGTCTGTCTGTCTGTATACACACATACATATATCAGATATTTCACTGGTTCTACATTTCTTTTTTATTGGGTCAGCAAGTTAATATTTTATGTTTTTAGTTAGATATTTTGTTTCTTTACATTTCAAATGTTATCCCCTTTCCTGGTTTTTCCTCTGCAAACTCCTTATTCCATCTTCCCTTACCCTGCTTTTATGAAGGCCCTCCCACCAACTCCTACCTCACTGCCCTAGCGTTCCTCTATACTGGGCATCAAGCCTTCACATGACCAAAGGCCTTACCTTCCATTGATACTAGATAAGGCCCCTTCAGCTCCTTCCTAATTCTTCCATTAGGGTCCCTGTGATCATTTCAATGGTTGACTTTGAGCATCCACATCTGTATTGGTCAGGATTTGGCAGAGCCTCTCAGGAGACAGCTGTATCAGGTTCCTGTCAGTAAGCACTTCATGACATCAGTAATAGTGTCTGGGTTTGCTGTCTGCATGTGAGATGGATCCCCAGGTGGGGCAGTCTCTTGATGGCCTTTCCTTCAGTCTCTGCATCACTTTTGCCCCTATATTTCCTTTAGACAGGAGCAATTCTGTGATAAAATTTTGGAAATGGGTGGATGGCCCCATCCGTCAACCAGGAGGTCATGCCTAACTTCTGGATATGGCCTTGAGAGGTTCTCCCTCCCCTTTGTCGGGTATTTCAGCTAATGTCAACCCCATGGGGTCCTGGGAGGCTCTTGCTATCCTGGCATCTGGGACATGCTGGTGGCTACCCTCAGTTCCCTATCCCCCATTGCTATATACCTCTGTTCAATATCCTGTATATCACCCCTGTCTCCTTCCATACCTGATTCTGCCCCTTTTTCTCCTCTCCCTCTTTTCTTCCTCCAAAGTCCCTCCCACCAACTACTTCCCTTGATTATTTTGCTCCCCTTTCTAAGTAGGACTGTAACATCCACTTTTTGGTCTTACTTCCTCTTGAGCTTCATGTGGTCCATGAGTTGGATAGTGGATATTCCAAGTTCTTTGTCTAATTTCTAGTTATGAGTGAGTACATACCATGTGTGTTCTTTTGTGACTGAGTTACCTCACTCAAGATGATATTTTCTATTTCCATCTATTTGCCTAAGAATTTCATGAAGCCATTGTTTTTAATAGCCAAGTAGTACTCCATTGTGTAAATGTATCCCATTTTCTTTATCCATTCCTCTGTTGGGGGACATCTGGTTTGCTTCCAGTTTCTGGATATTATAAATATGAACATAGTGGGGGCATATGTCCTTATTTCACATTGGAAAATCTTTGGGTATATGCCCAGGAGTGGTATAGCTGGGTCCTCAGGTTGGTCATGGAATATCTTGGTTTTTCCATCTATGTTAACTGACAGTTTTGCTGGATATAGTAGCCTGGGCTGGCATTTGTGTTGTTCTCTTAGGGTCTGTATGAAGTCTGCCCAGGATCTTCTGGCTTTCATAAACTCTGTTAAGAAGTTTAAGAAGTATGGTGTAGATGCCCTTCAACAGAGGAATGGATACAGAAAATGTGGTACATCTACACAATGGAATATTACTCAGCTATCAAAAAAAACAATGACTTTATGGAAATGAGGCAAATGGTTGGAACTGGAAAATATCATCCTTTAACCCAATCACAGAAAGACATACATGGTATATACTCATTGATAAGTGGCTATTAGCCCAAATGCTTGAATTACCCTAGATGCCTAGAACAAATGAAACTCAAGACGGATGATCAAAATGTGAATGCATATCGCTCCTGAGAGACACAGCCAGAATACAGCAAATACAGAGGCGTATGCCAGCAGGAAACCACTGAACTGAGAACAGGACCCCCGTTGAAGGAATCAGAGAAAGAACTGGAAGAGCTTGAAGGAACTCGAGACCCCATATGTACAGCAATGCCAACCAAACAGAGCTTCCAGGGACTAAGCCACTACCCAAAGACTTACATGGACTGACCCTGGACTCTGACCTCATAGGTAGCAATGAATATCCTAGTAAGAGCACCAGTGGAAGGGGAAGCCCTGGGTCCTGCTAAGACTGAACCCCAGTGAACTAGACTGTTGGGAGAGGGCAGCAAGGGGGAGGGGTTGGGAGGAACACCCATAAGGAAGGGGGAGGGGTGAGGGGATGTTTGCCGGAAACAGGAAGGGAATAACACTGAAATGTATATAAGAAATACTCAAGTTAATAATAAAAAAAAAAAATCCTTAAAAAAAAAAAAAAGAAGTATGGTGTAATTCTTATAGGTCTGCCTTTATATGTCACCTGACCTTTTTCCTTACTGCTTTTAATAGTCTTTCTTTGTTCTGTGCCTTTGGTGTTTTGATTATTATGTGATGGGAGGAGTTTCTTTTCTGGTCCAGTCTTTTTGGAGTTTTGTAGGCTTCTTGTATGTTTATGGGCATCTCTTTTTTTTTAGGGTAGGGAAGTTTTCTTTTATAATTTTGTTGAAGATATTTACTGGCCCTTTAAGTTGCAAATCTTTGCTCTCTTTTATACCTATTATCCTTAGGTTTGGTCTTCTCATTGTGTCCTGGATTTCCTGGATGTTTGGGGTTAGGAGTTTTTTGCATGTTGCACTTTCTTTGTTGTGTCAGTGTTTTCTATTGTATATTCCGCCCCGAGATTCTCTCTTCTATCTCTTGTATTCTGTTGGTGATTTTGCGTGTATGACTCCTGATCACTTTCTTAGGTTTTCTATCTCGAAGTTTGTCTCCCTTTGTGATTTCTTTATTGTTTCTATTTCCATTTTTAGATCCTGTATGGTTTTGTTCAATTCTTTCATCTGCTTGATCGTGTTTTACTGTAATTATTTAAGGGATTTTTGTGCTTTTTCCTTAAGGGATTCTACCTTTTTACTTCTATATTTCTGTATTTCTTTAGGGAGTTATTTATGTCCTTCTTGAAGTTCTCTAACATCATCATGAGATGTGATTTTAAATCAGAATCTTGCTTCTTCACTGTGTTGGAGGTATCCAGGGCTTGCTGTGGTGGGAGAGCTGGATTCTGATGATGCCAAGTAATCTTGGTTTTTGTTGCTTGGGTTCTTGCACTTGCCTCTTGCCATCTGGTTATCTCTGGTGTTAACTGGTCTTGCTGTGTCTGACTGTGGCTTGTCCCTTCTGTAAGCCTGTTGTCAGCACTCCTGGGAGACCAGCTCTCTCTGAAATCGGAAGGATCTTGTCCCAGGCTCTTCCTTGGTTTCTGCAGCCTGAGGCCTCTGGGAGGGTCCCTCTTGGGCCAAGTATTTGAGCAGTAGTTGTGGTCTCACCTGTGCTCTCAGCACTCCTGGGAGACCAGTTTTCTCCCAGCAGGATTTGGGTACAGAGAGTTGTGACATAGGGTAAGCTCTGGGGCACAGATGGAACTGGAAAGATCCCGTCTCAGGCTGTGTCCTGTGTCCTGTGTCCTGAGGGCTCTGCGTGGGTCCCTCTTGGGCCAGGTATTTGAGCAGCAGTGGTGGTCTCACCTGTGCTTTCTAGTGTGCCAGCACTCCTGGGAGACCAGTTCTCTCCTGGTGGGATCTGGGTATGGAGAGCTTGGCACAGGGTCAGCTCCAGTGGCAGATGGAAACCAGAAGCGGTTTTATTTTTCTTGTATGGTAGACATATATGAACATAGTTGTTAATTTAAAAAATTATTACATTTACCTCTTTACTTACTATTTGTGTATGTGTGTGTGTATGTGTGTGCTGTATAGTGTGTGTAACATGTACATGTGCACAGGTGCCACAGTTTGTGTGTAATGGTCAGGGGAGAACTTTGAGGAGTTGGTTTTCTTCTTGTACCATGTGGGCTCAGGGATGAAACTCGGGTTATCATGCTCGAGGGAGAGCACATTTTGTTTTTCACCCATTGAATCTTTGCTGGGCCAAGGTGCTAGGTTTTTAGGTGTGATTCTGTCAGAATGCATTATCTGATTCAATTGTTTTGATGGGATTGGCTGGGTAATGCAATCAGAATGAATATCTATGTTACAGTATTTTTATATTGAAGTATGTGTGTATGCAGACAGAATCTGTGTACTTCATGTGTATCTGTGCATGTGTGTATTTCAACTGTCTCCTAAAGAACAAGAGTTTGGCACTGTTTTATTGGCATGAGGCTTTCAGAAATACAACCCATTTCGTTAGTTTGAGTAACTGAGACAGGATCGTGTTTTATGAGAAAGAACTCGCGCTGTGAAAATTACACGGGGACATCTGGGTTTCTGCCGCTGTGTGCAGAAGGCTCCAGTGTAGGTGGCAGAGACCTTATTGTGAGGAGGGATGAGTAAGGAGCTATGAGAGATGAGAGTGGGATGTCAGGTGTCCTCCAGGTCTGTCTAACCGGTTTGTCTCGCTGAGGTGGAGTTCTGCACTATCTCTTCTACCTTGTGTGTGTGTGCGTGGGGCAGGGGGTGGCAATTGGTGGCTGGCCCTGTCAGATTGGTCCCCGGAGGCACGATGCACATGACTGCATCTCCACAATCACTTTCTGGACAATTACTCTCATTTCATTTGGGAAGCTTGCCCAGAGTAGCAGCTAGGGACATGAGGGAGGAGGTAGCTACAGACGAGACAGCGTGTTATTTTATGGGTAGTTGGATTTTTGTATGTGCTTAACAGCCCTTCACTCTGACACAGAATGCCCTGGCACTGTGTTCTACTTCGTCCATTTGTCAGCCCCTGTTCAGATTCTTTGTTTAGGAACAAACAACCAAAGAGCCCACAGGAACTTCTCATTTCTGTAATCTACTAATCATTTTCCAGTGGCACGTATCAAAGCTTGAGTCTTTAGGGCGGGGAAGCCCGTGGTACGGCTTTGTCAACACCAGCAAGATATTTTTTTTATCAGCAGCAGAGAATTTGAGGTCCTAATCTTCTGAAACCTCTGTGATGTCTGTCTCAGTCCTTAAGATGGTACAGTGTCCATCTACCCGAAAGGGTCAGTGCTAGGTGTGCAATGGCTGCAGATGAAACTCCCCTCTTACTAATGATACACAGAACAGAATGAGAAGAACATACAGATGATGGTGATGATGGTGATGATGGTGATGGTGATGGTGATGGTGATGGTGATGGTGATGGTGATGGTGATGGTGATGGTGATGGTGATGGTAGTCAGCAGCTTTCACTGCTCATGGAGAAACTCAAAAGTTGTCTGGATGCAGTGACCACAAGTAACCTGGAGGAACCCCTTTTCAAGTTTTGAGCCCTTATTGGATTAACAAATAGCTCTCTCATCTGCAAAGCTAGTTTATAACATTTCCGCCTGAACATCGTGCATAGCTGGGGTTATAGGAATATGACACTATATGTGGCTTACCCTGTCTTTGCTCAGTGAACAACATATGTCCAATATCCACCCTATTCAGAACTTGCTTGCTTGTTTTGTGCTTGTTTTTAGGTTTTGTCCATTTGGCTTGTGAGGGACTTTTCTCTTTTGTACTCAGAGTTACGAATCTACTTAGGATCCCAGAAGGCTAATCAGAATGTGTGACATGGCCTCCTCATATGACTTTTTATTTTGTTTTCTCATTTCTATTAATTCTTTGAGAATCTCATGCAATATATTTTGGTCACATTTACCCTCTAATCCCACTCTTTCCAGATCCACTTCCTCCTTCCCTACCCATCCAATTTTGTGTTCTCTTTTTATTTCCTTAAAACAGTCAAACACACACACACACACACACACACACACACACACACACACACACACACCAAGTCCAGTTTGCTGCCCACCTACTCTTGGGTGTGTGACCTTCCACTGGAGCATGACTGACTTACCAGAGGCCACTCTCTTTGAGAAAATTGACTCCCCACTCCCAGCAGCTCTCAGTGGCCAATAGCTCTGTATCATGAGTAGAGTTTCATGCTAGCCTCCCTTACTCTGTGCTGGGATTTTGTCTGCTTTGAGTTTGCGCAGGCTTTGTACATGGTGCCTCCACAAGCATTGTGAGCGTGCTTGTGTGGCTGCCCTGTTGTGTTTGGAAAATGGTGTTCCCATTCATCATCCCTGTTTCTCACTCTTACTGAATGACTCTTGAGCCCTGGGGTTGAGGGGGTGTGATATGGCTATCCCTACAAAGCTTAGCTCTCTGTAACTCTTACTCTTTGCCAGTTGGCCAATTGTGAACCTCTGTGCTACCATCTACTACCAAAAGAAGCTTCTCTGATGAGGGTTGACATATGACATAAAATTCACATGCATCACGTTACACATGGGATGCTGCTGGGTGTTTAATGTGTGCATACATTGTAAAACATTGGTATTGAAAGGTATATGTCTGTCTCCTCGAACATTTATTTTTGAAGACACTCAGAATCCTTTCTTTTTGATTTTAGAACACAGTACATTGACATTATCTGAAGTCACGTAACTGTGAAATAGAATGCCAGGACTTATTTTTCCGATCTAACTAGAACTTAGCTGTCATTGGTCAACCTATTCTTAGCTTACTCTGTCACTGGTTCTTTCTAGCCTATGTCAAATGCCATTCTATTCTCAACTTCTGTGCAATCAATGCTTTTTACATTATTTTAACTTTTCTAGTGTATAACCCTTGCCATGGGGTACTAGCACTCATTTCACATTGATATAATTTATTAAACATGTTAATTTTATGCACCTGTGCCTTGTTGGGTATATGTAACAAAACAAACACAAACAGAATTTATGCTATACATTTGAAGTTTGAGCTACCTCTTCTTAAAACAGGAGAAGTAGTGCATGTGTATGGCTGGGTCATCACTGATCGGATGGAAACCTTTGATCCTGATGTGGACTACATGGAGAGGTAAGCATATGTTTGTTCCTGTGTTACATATGTGCTAGATGGCATCCTGGGGCCTGCAGCAACAAATTCCTCTGCAGCAACAAATTTTATTGCATTTGTCACAGAATTGCTGTTTTTAATCTATGCAAAATTTTTTGGTTCCCCCTTGTGCATCAGATTTCAGCTTTTACTTTCTTACTAGGATATTGATTGCAAGTAGGGTCAGTCCATTGTTGCTATGAAGCTCTTTCATTCTCTCTCTCTCTCAGTTCTTCTCTGATTCTTCTTCTTTTTTGTTCCTTCATTCCTTCCTTCCTTTCCTTCCTTCCTTCCTTCCTTCCTTCCTTCCTTCCTTCCTTCCTTCCTTCCTTCCTTCCTTCCTTCCTTCCTTCTTTCCTCCTTTTCTCTGAAAAGTAGAGACTGGGCCCTGTGTGAGCTGCACTGTAACTACACCCATGGGTTTTTCTTTTTGGTTCTTACCCTTCTCTCCCTATACCCTGAGGGTAAATTCTTCCTAAAGTGATACATAAGCACAAAAGTCCACTAACCTCTCTTTGAAGCTCGTTACTTCCCACCTGTTCATTCAGAAATCCTACTGGTGGGATGAGAGGGAACTGTGGGCTTAGTCACCAAACAGGGAAGGATGCATGAGCTCAGTTATTAAAAGCTGTGTAGCTGGTAAAGTTCTCTGGAGTGATTAGATGCGAACATGACTTTCTTCAATGGACACATTGGAAGTATAAAATGTTACTATGAAATCATCCATGCTGGAGAGAGGAAGACCAGAGTTCATGGGAAGCTATAAGCAACTGCTTGTCCCCAACAAGTCCAGTAACCATAGTGAGGATTTTTAAGGCAGAAGAAACATTATCTCACTATTTAACCAACTGCACAGAGTCTATACACAGTGTTTAAAATTTTCTTCACCCCAGAGTGAATGTCTTAGAGGCATTTCCTACAGCTTCTCCATCTCTTTAATTCTTCCCTCTATTTCTGACATTAAGAAGTTATCAACTTCTTTTTCTTTGTAAATTAAGAAGAGACTTTTACTGGAGATAGGAAATCTAATTGCATCCTTAGCCTGTGTGCAGACCTGTCTCAACCTCAATCTGGGCTCTTACTTTTAAAAGGAACAGCAGTGAAAATGCAAACTCTCCAATGTGCAGAGCAGCCAAGCATGGCCAGTATGGGGAAGGCTTTGTAAAATCTCCATGTGCAGTGTATGGGCCATGAGAGCACCTCTATTCCCTAGGAGAAAAGTTACAGTCTTTCACTGGCCCCTGCAATGGTACCCCATAGAACCAGAGGAGAAAGTTCGTAATGGTCTACCTCTTGGCAGCCATGTTTACTGGGAACATGGCACTATTGTTTCTTGTCTTTGTTTCTGTTTTTTTTTTGCCCTCTAATCCAGCCCATTAATCCTGGAAGCTGAAGGAGACAAATGGCTTACTCCTTGTTCTCTTGTAAACAGGAAGACAGGAATCTGGTGAGTATTTCTGTTGTTGTTATTGTTTTCTTGTGAATGTGTGTTCTTTCAGTTTCTCCCATATGACAACCGCATGCCCCTACATTCATCACTTCAAAAATAGGAATCATGAGTAGTAGTTTTCTCTATTTAGGCTTATTGGAAAAGATGAAAGTCTCGGTTATCAGTTGAAAATAAAAAGTAGAGGAGAATCTAAAGCCTTTTGGGAAAATGAGTAGGCAACACTTTCTAAAGTCATACCTTACACCAAAGCTTGTCCAATGGGTTATATTGAAGTTAGCAGTAATAGTGATATGTATGGTGATGAGCCTTCATTTGCAGATGAGACAGGGTTTCTCAGAGAGCAAGCAGCAGACTTGGGTCTGTATAACTAACCAATCTTTAGAACCCATGTACTAACCACTGTAACTATAATACCAGGAAAGCAAACAATGCCTGAGACGTGTTTTATTTTTCTTCTTTCCCCCTTTAATGTGCTTCTGGTATTCATGTTTGCATGTGCATGCTTATGCGTGGGCATGTATGTGTGAGGCTTCACATGTACATGTAGGTATGTTCAAATTAGATGTGTTGGAATCATAATAGATCTCTTTCCAACCCAATTCAAAGAGACAGGCCCTCTTAATCAGACTCAGCTAGCTATGAGTGGTCTTGCCCACACAAAATCACATCCTGAAATGTTTTAAAATGAATGTGTACATTCTCTAGATCATATAGCCCAAATATGGCTGGATTCTTACTTCACTGTCAACTAGGTGTATTAAACTTTCCTTTGAGCCTATTACAAGAATTGTGCGCTATGGCTTGGCTTGTTGGGATGAGTTTCTAGTGGAGCCAAATTCTATCCTATAGTTTCTTTCTAGTGTCTTCCTGTCTTTTTTCTGAGATTGCCTGTTTTTTTTAGATCATTTCTTGATAGGTTTTATTTTACTTGTCATAAAATAGATTTTGGGAAAGAGAAAACTAGACAGAAACTAGGAGTAAGTTACACTTTGTTTGTCACAGTGTATATTTGCCATGGGGCTTATGTAGTGACAACTCCAGTTAGCTTTATCCGGAGGATAACCATACTATAGATACAGTCAATACTTATTGGTTTCCTCTGGCTAATTTGACTTCTGTATGTTGCTTTCTTCAAAGAGCTGGGGAATTCTAAGCAGTCGTTTGCTTATTCTTACATCAGTATGTTTTTCTCCACAGTTTTCCCATCCAGGAGGAACATGGCCTTGGGACTGTGCAGTGTCGCGTGGAAGGCAATTATATTGGTCTGTTTTAGGACTATCATTTAAAAGAAAATAATTTCTTCCTTGGTATCCAGAAAAGGAAAACAAAATCACATTTCTCACATGGTATCATGTGAATGATAATAATTGCTACTGAAGTCACTTCTAAAAACACTACATAACTTCCATGCATACTGATTTAATTATCATGATCAGTAATTTTGCTTTACCAGTGACCGTGCTGGCAATATTAACCAGTGTGTGGGGATTTAAATCATATTTCATCTAAATCTAAGGCCCGCATTTCATTTGCCATACATGTGTCCATTTCTTCATGAAAGTCATAGTGGTAATTCTCTGAAATATTTACCTGGGTAACATGAAAGAAGGTGTAGGCTAGGACAGTAGTGATGGTGCTGGAGTTTTAGGCCTTGGGTAGCAATGTCCTGGCCCAGGAGAGTCCTGCACAGTCTTAACATGTGGATTTCTTTGTCTTTCAGGTTCCCAAAATATTAGTTTCTCAGTATTTAACAAAGGAAGGTGAGTAACTAGGGTAGACAAATCTGCCCGAGTCTTGTATTGTCTGTAACATCCTGTGTGCATCCTTTAACCTTTATAATTTACCCACACACCAGTAGGATAGAGCAAGCTTCCTAAACAGCCTGCATTTCTTTAACTTGAGAGAGCACTGTGGTCTGACTGACCTATGGGTATCGCAGATGTTTCAATGTTGGGATGACACAGAATCTTAAGAACTAGCCCTTAAAGTGCAGTGACTACAGCTGGTGTGTGTGTGTGTGTGTGTGTGTGTGTGTGTGTGTGTGTGTGTGTGTGTGTGTGTGTGTTGTGAGTGACTGTTTTCAGACACATGTTGTATCATTATAAGAATTGCCTTCTTCAAGAGGGAAAGAATTCATGTTTTACCATTTTTTTTTGGAGACACAGATAAATTAAGATTCTGCATTTCTGTATGTGCCTTACTTCTTTTTCTGGAAGATGTTTTTGTCCTTCAAAGTACATTCATTGTTTGATATTAATTTCATTGCGATTATATCAACACATTACATATGAATATATAGCTCAACGTATGTATTTGATTTCTCTTTCTCTAGTCTCAAGAAGCAAACCCTTATGCTGCATTGTAGTAATGTATTGTATCTATTGTAGGACTCTTCTGTGTCATTTATCTATTGAAGGAATCTACCTTATCTGTCTAGTAAACATTAGCTCAGTATTAGGCCCATCCACATTTCCTCCTGCATTTAACACTTCTGAAATCCTACAAAATAGAGATTATTCCAATTCTATCATTTTTTTCCTATGAGAATACAAGCTTGTATTTATTGATACTGCTTTTCGGTTATCAAAAGGATCTGGTGACCAAACTGTTAAATTTACTAGAGGTTCTTCAATGAACTCCTTTCAAGAAGCAGATTTATAAAGAAATGCAATTGTAGGTGACATTTTATCTGAAGCCTTTGCTTTCCTTTGGAGGTCGATGGTGCATAAGGAAGCCTGGCTGATCAGTGCTAAACAGGAACTGTTCCTGTACCAGACATACCCAGGTACTCTTTCCCTCCATCCTGTCTTCCTCATCCCTTCCCTACAGTGCACTCAAAGTTAGACACTCCTTTCTTATGGCAGTCTTTCTGTGACCATTAACACGACCCCTTCATTCTGGTTAAAGGTAATCTGCTTGTGTCTGTACCAGCTCTGGTGCTTAAAGTCTTGCACTGATCACCGACGTTCTGAGAAATCAGATGCTATAGTTCTTGCTCTTTCCTCACAGCTTGCATGCACACAAATGTAGATGCCGCAGCTCAATCACGCACTGTGATTGCCTCTTGATGCAAGCAAGAAATGAAGTAAACATGGCATGCATGAGGCTGACATCAGTGCAACACAGCGTACTGTTCTACAAACTTTCTATTTTAAAAAAGAGTGAGCATTATAAAAGTACAAAAAATAATAGGAATGGTATAATATAATAAGCAGATACAGGCAATTTAAATCACATATTATTATTAAATATAAATTATACATACTTGTGTTACATTTTTATTGAATTGCTAATACTTTATTATCATTTGGCATTTTCATAATTGTAGTTATTTTGCTTCCCATTCCCTTCTTTCTCCAATGGCTGTAGATTAGATTTATATTCACCAGCCTCATCACCACAAATACATGTGGTACGTATTGTATATGTCCTTACAGCAGCCTTGCTGATATCACTACATGACAAGGCTTCGGCAGCAGTACATTCTGATGGCACTACTGATAATACAGATATTGTTTGTAGATGCACTGTCGTCCAGTGGCTTTTGACTATATACAAAGAAGTTCAATTGCAGACATAAAGATATAGCCATAGATTAGATGAAACATAGAGGAGTTGTGTCTTCCTCTGTGTTCTGAAAAGTATCAGAAGGAAGGTGGAACTTAAAAATATAATGGGAGGGAGCTCAGAACAACCTATAACTTCAGCCTATAACCTATAACTTATAACCTATAACCTATAACCTATAATCTGATGTCATCTTCTGGCCTCCCTAAACACTGCATCCCCCCACCCCCATATCCACATAAGTAAAAAACATCTTTAACAAAAGGATAGTGTGGAATCCTTGAGGGTTTGTTTCACATTGCTGTAGGGGATTCAGCTTGAAGGAAGAGTGGGTAAGACATTGCATGCACCTGGGGAAGAAGCCTGCAGGGTGAGGAAGAACAAAGGACCATGGTAATGAAAAGTCTCAGCTAGTGCTTCCGTTGTCGAGTCTTCCCTGTGGTGTAACCTACTCTTCTCCCAGTGTTAAATTAAATCCTTAATGTGAAGAAACATACTTCATAAGAAAGCATAAGAGATGCAGAGCCTTTGCTGATAGCATGAGTGACCTTCCTAATAACCACTGATCTTATATAGTACATATTTAGTCTTTTTATTATTGTGTGCATTAAAAATGACTATTAGGAAAACTTCAACTGTTGCTTAACTTGCAGTGTAAGAATTAAGTGGTGGTGGTTTCTCTGGGTCACATCACATTATATATTTAGAGGCTTACATTTTTATAAACTCTTGCAGAAATCCACTCTGTGTTTCCAAAAGTTGGGAGCCTTGGGGGAAGAACAGACATCACTATTATTGGAGATTTCTTTGACCCTTCTGCCCGGGTTACCATTGCAGGTAATCATGCTAAAATGGCTGAAAATGGTTCAGTTTTAAATGCTGTAGGGTTTTTTTTTTTTTAATCTCTTATGGCTCATGGCTGTGAGGAGGAGCTATCTTACATTTGAAACATATGTATGTATGTATGTATGTATGTATGTATGTATGTATGTATTATGCGTGTATAGATGTGTACGTGTATGTTTGTATGTTTATGTGTCTGTGGTGTGTGTGTGTGTGTGTGTGTGTGTGTGGGTGTGTGAACATGTGCCACAGTGTTCCTGTGGAGGTCAGAGGGGAGCTCCCCATACTGAGCGCTTGGCTTCTTTGTCTTGAAACAGGGGTGCCCTGACACACTCACACTGCACTTACCCTCCCCACAGAGCAAGAGGGTCAGCACCTCCCTGTGGAATCGAATTGCTTTATCTGACTTGCTTGCTCATGGCCAGGAGCTGCTCCACACTCATCCCCTGTTGCACTGCACAGACTCTTTCCTGATCTCCTCTGTCAGGGCGACAACTTTTCCTACTATCCGGACTCCACCCCTTTCATCAGTTGGACCCCGTTCAGCCTTTTCTTCCATGTGCACATGGTGGCATGTGCAGCATTCATACATCCATGCATTCTTGGGGTGATGTGTTTGTGTGTGTGTGTGTGTGTGTGTTTATGTTTATTGACAGGTATACTTATGAGCTTTAAAAATTCTCCTTAGGCATTCCATGTGATATTAGACATGTGTCTCCCAGGAAGATTGAGTGCACCACCAGGGCTCCAGGAAATGGAGCAAGGCTCACTGCTCCCCAGGCAGGTAAGGAAATCACTAGGGCAGCTCAGTCAACTCACCACCATCATGTTTTGTTTCAAGGATCCAGGGACTAGAAGGAAACAGGCTTAAATTCTGTCTCAGCAGCGTGACTAATTGGATCCTTAGTGCTGTGGTCAAGCCTATCATATTGGAGTAGCTTAGCTTCATTGTGAGTGGCACAATATTCCTAGCCCCAGCCATGTGTCTAAGCATTAGACTTCAGGAAGAATATAACTGCCACCAAGACACCACAGCTACTGAATGCAATCCCCAAACTGCCTCTCTGCATTTGGTAGGGCGATTGCATGTTTTTTGGCCGAGGAGACAAGAGCAGTGGAGCATGCACTTTTGTGCTCATAGCAGCAGCAGCAGCAGGCAGGTCAGACAGTAAGGCACAATGGTGTATATTTAAATACTGTTTATTTCCCCTGTGGGCATTTTTCTGTTGATATCACAAATGGGTATGTGTGGTGACATGGCCACCAGCATCTGCTTCCAGTAGGCAGCAATGGAGGAGGCAAGGCAGCAGCTTCCACCTGTCCTTGTTTGTTTGAAGTGCCCACATTTTCTGCTAGGCATTGGCACTAGAGGCTCTAGTTCAGTTAAGGATAAGGAAGGTTGGCATGTTGCTCTGTCAAGAACCACAGGCTGCTGCTCTGTGCATGAGGCACTGACCTAATGCTCAAAGATGCTGTGAGTCAGTTCGAAAGGTGCAGCAATTATAAGCCAAATTGTTCTGCAGGAGTGAAACCTTCCTAAAGACAGTCCTTTACTGTGTAGAGAGAAATGCAAAGGTTTGTCTTGAGAATTCTGGAGCTCCCAGATTGCCAGCGTTTACTTAAGGAGAGCTCCCATCCAAGGAGATCAAAGTACTGAAATAAGTAAGGCAGAGAAAGTGTGTTTCCTGTGTCAGGAAACAGAAGGTGGTTCCCTTGTTGAGCATTTCCTGCTTTAGGTGCTTTAATGGTAGGATCATTTCCGGAAAGCAGCTGTTTGAGTAGGTGATGTCCCTTTTGAAAAGTTGTTGAAGTTTGTCCTATGGAACTAGGGCAAAACACCACTCAAAGTGGAACTTCTCCAACATGGCTGATTCTTGTCCTCAGGGGACAAGATGATATTAGCATCTTCTAATGAGTTCAAACCAGGGATGCAGTTCATCCTGCAGTGTACAGCACAGCCCAACAACAGAGATGCCCAGACTAAAATAACAACGGGACAGAGATTGGGGATCTCAGAGTTAAAGTGATTTTTTTCACATGCTTTGAATTCTCTATTTATCCCATATTTATGATCCACCTTAGGGGCTAATGAGCAACATTAGTAGTTTATAATAATAGTTATATTAGGTATCCTTTATTGAGTAATTACTCTATTTCCAAATGCTGTAGTCTTTGACTATTGTTTCTAGTTTTTATCAGCTCTATTTCGATATATGGGTGAATGGAGACTCAGGGTGTTGAGGAATGCCCCCAAACTTCGTGTCTAGTAAATGATAGATCTCGACTCTGAATACACAATTAAATACGTCTAGAAATTTAATGCTCATCCAAGATGACTGTCCAATATTAATCAAGATATGTATCCAATATCGATGCCCACTGCCTTTTGCCTCAAGGTTTGCTCAACATAAAGTGTAAATGAAAAAGTACAACATCAGTTAAAATATCACATAATAAAACTCTGCCACCAGTTGGCCTTGTGTGCGGGTCCACACATTGAGGTCATGATACTTGAAAACTTGAAGGACTAGCAGTTTTTCTGGGAAAAGGGAATTTTATGAAATATAACTTGCAGGCTGAATCAGGCCTTCAAGTTCATGTCCAACTTTTGAAGGCACAAAGGCAGGCAATTTCACACATTACTGCTACACCCGCCATCTTTCTGAACAGCAGTGTTTGTTCCTTCATGCCCTCTCCAGGATGTGGTCTTCTTCTGTGGCATGGTAGCTGAAAAGTCTTCCTCCTCTCCTCTTTCCTCCCTCTGAGAAAACCTCTCCTTAATATTTCTCATTAAGTTGGTCTTTCAAAGAATCTACCTTCTACCCAGGGACTTTTTTCTTTTTTTCTAGAAAATTCCTCTACAGTCTGTCACAGAACTACCCTGACTTGGTCTCTGGTGTCTCACCAACCCAGCAAGCATCTGCAATGCTGTTCACCCTGTAATTTGAGTGGGGTCTTTGCTGTGAGGAGGAACACTACCTGGTGGTTATGGGACATATGTGTTTTATAGGTAATCGAGGACTCCTTTTTGAAGTTGGAGATGCTGTTAAGGATGAGGAGCTGACTGAAGCCACCCCAGGGTACAGGTGGCAGATAGTTCCTAATGCTAGTTCTCCATCTGGCTTTTGGTCCAAGGAAGGGAGACCTTTCAGGTATGTTGTAAATTGGGAATCCATAGCAGGAGTATACTCGCTAATTGAGGCCAGCTAGGACACAGGGAGGAAAGCAATGATATTTCTAGGGGGTCATTTGTCACATGGGCCAGTTCAACAGGAGGAGTATTTGACAGCATTCTCAACCAGTGTTGGTCATTCTGTTGATCATATGACCTTTTGTTGGTATACAACCAAATACAGAGCAAAATGTGAAACCCATATTTCCTGTTACCCTAAATCTGCTATCTCAGCCAAACCTCCACATTGTCCTGAGCTATGCTTGTCTGAGAGATGATACAACTGCAAGGGGCTGTGTGCAAACTGCAAAGTAGGTGTGTGAGCGATGCCGAGACCAGTTTCTTTTTCTAGAAACTTCAGAATAATCCTGTGGTATAAGAGTCAGATTTTTTTCCTTGTCATTTCCATAATGAAGCGCCAAGTGCAGCAGCTGCTATATGCTGGGTCATTGATCCAGGCTTTGTTTAGCCTTAGCTGATCCTGTGTTCTTTCATGTTGCAGAGCACGGCTCAGCGGGTTCTTCATGGCTCCAGAGACCAACAATTACACATTCTGGATCCAGGCAGACAGCCAAGCTTTCTTGCGTTTCAGTTCTTCAGAGGAGCCAAGGATGAAGGTAACACCTTCTCTGGGTTATCTTCCCTTGGCTCGCCATCCTTTGCTCTTGAAAGAAGAAAGGGTCAAAGATAAAGCTTTCCTGTTCTATGGTTTCTATGGTTGACCATGGATACTAATTACTGGAAAGCAATTTGGATGACTGTAATGGTATTGTAAGCCCAGTATCATGCCACATTTTTACAGTCTTGCTAGTGGTATTTATCTCTGGGAAATATGCACAGCTCTACTTTCTAGATGAGAAAATTGAGGTTTTGGAGAAGTGTATGGTCTGTTCAGGATCACTTGAACAATAAGAGAAGAGTTCACGATTCAAAATCAGATTGGTTTGACCCTAAACCTTGTGCTTTCCCACTGTTTGAGCTAGCATTGTGTAGGAATGTTGTATCCGCCTTTAGAAAGCTACCAGCATTCCTTGCTTGTGCCTTTGGCAGAGACCCACAATGTCCTTAGTCTGCTTTCTGAGACTGGCCTGCTGGAGAAAGTCATGGGTTTTGATGAGCTAGTGCCATTCAAGGTCTTTTGAGGGCTTAATACTATCTTTTGACAGCATCTTGCAGACATAGGGTATCAGGACAGGGGCTTTTCCCCAATAAAACTTACAAGTTCTAACTCAAACATGATGCACTTGAGAGAGAGAAAGGAAGAGGAGTGGAGAAGAAAACATAGCCACAGAGCCACAGTGAGTGGGCTAAGTTGTTGGAAAAGCGACGATTACTTAAAAATGTCATGTTGGTAGCTTTTCAGATGCTCATTATTTGAGAACAAAGTGCGTAGAAGATTCATAGTGTTGACTCTGATTGGCTTATTTGGGCGCAGGTAGAAGTGGCTTCCATTGCAGTTGGCACTGCTGACTGGTTTGACTCTTGGGAGCAGAACGGGAATGAAGGGAGCTGGCACCAGAAGACAAATAAGCTGGAGCTGCAGGGCGGAGCCCAGTACTACTGGGAAGCAGAGCAGCATGGGATAGCTCCCAGCAGGGGGATGAGAATTGCTGTCCAGATCCACAACACCTGGCTGAATCCAGATGTGGTCAACACTTACCTTCTGGAGAAACACCAGATCCGAGCCCAAGCCCAGAGACTTCCAGAAATACAGGTTTGTGTGTCTTTCTAGTACCACAGGAAAGCGAGCCATGGGAAGAGTAGAGCCTTCCTCAGTAGAACGGCTGGCAGAGAATAAGGAAACCTTAGGCACAATTGCATTTCCTCTGCCACAGATATAGAATATAGGGTGTAAAGAATAAAATTCCTTTTTTCTCTTCTTTTTTTAAAATTTTTAAACGCTATCTATTTATGTGTATGTGTATGCGGGTTCCAAGGCCTAGTGCCTATGGAGACCAGAAGAAGGTCTTTTCTTCTGTGAGGGTGTGAGGTTCCTTGGAACTGGAACTGGAATTATGATAGTTGTGAACCACCATGTGGCCACTGGGGATTGAAACCAGGTCTTCTGAATAAGTAGCCATTGATCAACTTTCCAGCCTCAGCATTGCCCCCCCCCCTGTCCTGGGCCTTATTCCTCCAAGTACAGTTAAGGGTCATTTGCACAGAGATACACATGGACACACACACACACACACACACACACACACACACACACACACACACCATTCTGTGTTCTAATCTGTCAAGGTTGTATTGAGTCTTTTGGTTGTGCCTTGTGTCTTTGTTGAGCAACTTTAATATACCTTCTGTTGTTGTTCACTTTTTCTATTCGGAGGTCAATGAATGTGGACTCCACTTTCTGCTGCTTCTGGTTAAGTAGTAACAGGAGCATAAGGAACCACCAAGAAAAGCAGAAGAGGGCAAATGATTCCTGAGTCCTACTTCAGGATGAAAGCGTAATGTGTTCAGAAGTGCACATCTGCTGGGAGCACAATAGAGATGGGTTGAGCCCTGTGAGGGAGGAGTATGGGATGTGCTGGCTTCTGCCTCTCGGGCCGCTCCTTCAGAGGAAGCATTTGCTGAGAAGTTTTAGAAGAGAGGTGGGCAGTGGTCACCATTATGTCACGTGCTCTCGAAAGTGTGACTTGCAGTGGCCACTTTTATGTCAAGTATTCTTGAAAAGCACAGCAGATAAATATGGACCCAATCAATTACGTTGTTCCAAGGAAAGTTTTATTTGATGGTGACACACTGTTTTCCAGAGATTTCTAGACCATGTGTATTTAGAAAAGTGAAACTGTAGTAAGATGGAAACAGTCTGCTGAGGAGCTGTGTGAGAGAAAATAGAGTCTCTAGACAGACTCTATGACTGAAAGTCTGTGTGCATCAGTGAATTTCGCCTCTCTTGATTTTTTAGGTGTTGAACATGTCAGGTAAAGGAAACTTTTTCCTTACTTGGGGCAATGTCTCCAGTCAACCAGTTCCTGCAAATGCCACAGCCCAACAGGTGAGGGTCTTCTAATAATGAAGGTAAGCATGGGGATTTTAGGGGTGGCCTTTCGGCCTGATGTTCGAATGACCATATTTCATTCATCTCCATAGATCCAAACCATCATCGAGGAGTTGCTGGTGGTGAAATGCAATCTGGTACCCCTTTCAGCTCGAGTTCTCCTCTGGCTTGGATTTGAGCAAGGTGGCTCCTGGGTCGATCAATTCTGGTCCTTTCTTCTATTACTGCCTTCCTTTTCTGGAACATAGGAACAATCTCTACTTCTTGACCAAAGGGCTAAGAAAGCCAAATAAGAGCATGGTCACTGGATCTGGATGGAGTAGAGTGGCCAGGAGAGAAGCTTTGCATCAGGGAGGGAGATGATTGGGTTTTCTTCTTGGCAGTTCAATGGTGAGAAACACCAGCTAGAGAGTTAGAAACACCAAGTAGGGAGAAGAAATAAGGTATGTATGGCAGTAGTAACTGTTAACAGAAATCTTGTTTAGTTCAAAATTGATTTTTGTTGGTGTGATGGTGGAGATCAAACTCCAAGACCTTGCATATGTTCCACACAAGGTCTTTGATTGAGCCATACTGACTCCTTGTTAGTTAGATATGATATCACTGAGTTGTTCAGATTGGCCTTGAACTTGTGACCCTCCTCCCTCAGCTTCCCCAGTAGCTGGGACTACAAGCATGCATCACCATTTCTAGCTGATACAAGAGAATTATTATATAAGAATATAGACAAAAATATTAAAATATGCTAAATGTGCTTTATTACTCTCCCCCATCACCAGCCAATGCATTCTAAAAACTATTCTTAAAGTGAAGTAAAGTTTCATTGAGGGGCTATGGAAATGGATCAGTGGTTAAGAACATTACCCCTCTTGCAGAGGGAACAGGTTTGATACCCAGCATGCAGTTCCAAGTGAGTGATCTGATACCCTCTTTTGACTCACAGCTACTGCTTTCTACATGCACATAGTACATATAGTCAGGCACACATAAATATAAAATAAATTGATAAATAAATATTTTTCTATTGCTATTTCCCCTTTACTTGCTTCTCAATATCATATCTTTTTCATATGCAGTTCGTATCATTACACACAGAGAAAATAGTATCAGTATTCTATGTTCTGAGGCAGCCAAAAAGGGTTTTTCTTAACTAGAACCTTCCATTGGGGTGGGGGGTACAAGGTCTATGAATTCCTCTCATCTCTCTCTCTAGGCTGAGTGACCAATGTTACTGTTCATTTCCTGTCCATAGACTGTTGTGTTTCATGACGTTGCCTGTGTTCCTATTTGAATTATGTCCAGGCTTAGATGGAGCCAGGTCTGATGGGGTCCTCACCAGTTCAACCGAACCCTTCTGTGGCAGATTCAGCCTTGGTCAACTTCGACATCTTATCCTAAGCCCTGGGGCTGCCAGTAAGGGCTATCAGCTGGATCGATACCCGTATGTGAGTGTCCATCCTCACGTCTCCGGGCTTGGCAGGTTGGGATTATTCCTTAGGCGTGAAACTAAAATAACGGAAGCACAAGAGAATGACTTCAGTGATTTGTAGAGTGAGTTTTGAGCTGATGTTTTAAATTTCGTGGCTACATCTCCAGGCTCCTAGTTTTATATTGATGCCCGAGAAGTTTACTGTTAGCTAGAAGGCCTATGGAGGCCTATTTGTTCAGATGTTTTCTTTGCTTTCTAAGCTTGAGAAAAACTACAGATATTGCAGATGGACTTTGATTTGGAAGCCAAACTCTACATCCTGTGTGCTCTTACTGCCTTACTGAAGTACAACATGTCTTAACTTACTCATCTCTACAACAGTTAATGTTGTGGGCCGGCTCTCATGTGGTGACGATCAATATAATATAGTAAAATATTTTGCAGCAGAGAGGACTCAGTCGAGGGTAGTTATCATTTTCGTTATTGCAACGAATGTAAATAACTAGTGAACGGATGGACATGCCTGCTCCCTTTTCTATTTATGTAATTAAAAAAGTCATACATAAGTACTGTGTTTACATACATTTCACTCTTCCCTCTCCATATTCCAACTCTTCTTGTGTTCCCTTACTCCCTCCCAAATTCATAACCTTTTCTGTTAATTATTACACACACACACACACACACACACACACACACACACACACACACAGGCACATACTTCCTTCAGAATTCATTTAGTATTTCCTATGTGTATGTATGTTTGGAAATGACTACCTAGGACTGGGTAACCTATCAGCAGGCTGGTCCCTGAAGAAGACGGATTTTCCGTCTCTCATAAGCCCTTAATTGCCTGTGAGGTCTCCGTCATCCACATTTGGAAGGGGACCTGGCCTTGCCATTCTGCAGGCCCTTTTCAGGCTACTGTATTGGGATTACACAGGTACAGCTTCCCAGTCAGATATAAAAGATACCATCCTGTGGCTGATCCTGTGGTCCTCTGGCTCTTAACATCTCTCTGCCCCCTGCTCCAAAAATGTTTCTCGAGCCTCAGGTGTAGGGGTTGTGCCATGTTGTAGATACCAGGTTGGAACCCCATGGTCATTTTTCCGCACTTTTGACTAGTTGTGGATTTCTGCGGTGGCCTGTGTCTGCAGCAGGAAGATTCTCCTTTGATTAGGGATGGGAGCTATTGGTGGTATAAGGACAATTATTTAGAATGCATAATTATAAATAAATGATCATTTTAATTATTACACAATAATTACACTGGTTTAGGAACGTTAATCCAATTCTTGAAAACCAATTTTTTTTTAAATGATTAGATGTGTATAGGTATTTTTTCTGTATGTATTTGCATATGTGTATTGGTAACTATGGAAGCCAGAAACAGGTGTCAGCTTCCTTGGAACTGGATTTACAGATGGTTGTGAGCCACCATGAGGATGCTGTGAATTAGACCCACGTCCTCTGAGAGATCTACCGTAGGTCTTAAGTGATGAGCCATCTCTCCAGCCCCTCTTGATCACTTCTTACATTCTTGGTTTTGTACCCTCTCCATCTTCATAACAGGTGCAGCTCCTTGGTTCTGGAAACCAAAGTCAGTGTGTATGGGATAGCAGAGTTCATGATAATCTGCATTCTTCCTAGTTGAGCTTTAATGGGAATTGGGTTAAGAGACTCAGGTCAGGGAGTCATCCATCTTTAACCTCTTCTCTATTGCAGGCGGATTCTGGTGGGCACATTTGCCCTTTAGGAGAGAGTTTGAAATGCAGAGAAATATTTTTACTTGTCACAATGGGAGGATTGTTATTGGCACTTAGTAAGCAGAGTGCAGGGATGCTGTTAAATGTCCCATACTGTAAAAGACAGCTTTCTCAATGGTTACTCTGCTCTCTCAAAGGCAAGAATGAAGAGGTTAGAAATGCCTCATGCCAATTACTTTTGATTTGGAATCAAGTTTAGAAATCAGGTATGCTGGGAATGAAAGTAGAAGAAAGGCTAGGATAGGATCAGTGATTTGCCGAAGGTGTCTGGGTTAAAGCAGGGATTTTGTAATTGATGTTCTTTAAAGTCCTTATTGCTGGGCATAGTACTGAACATTGAAAAAAGCCCTCCATTGATTATCATTATTATTTGGTCTCAGAGAAAGTAGCTACTGTTTTATTTTCTGGCTTCATTGATGAAGTCAAGAGCAAGGCTTTATGCTTCCTGCTAGACTGGAAGCTGGAGGAATACAGCACCTAGACTCTTGCATATCATGCAGCAAGCTCTCCTCACATAGTGTCTGAATTGAAGCTTCTGGCAATGTATACTGAAGGGCATATTTGGTGTATCCACAGTTGTGCCTTGCATACAGAGGTCACATGAACAGGACCCTGGACATGACTGTTTCTTTCCTATTTGGCTTCCAAAATGTCATGAAGAATATCACCTGTGACTGGAGTCTGATGGAACCCCATCCTGAGAGGTAACCATGATGGGAAGGTGTTGGTGGATTCTGCCTCCTAGGGGCTGGATCAGTTGTCTTGGAGAAAATGGTCCATGTGAGACACCGAGTATTCCATTTGACCCTTAGATACTGACTCGGGGCTTTGAAATTATTCTATCTGACAAAGCAGTTTCACATAAGCGAAGGAGTCTGACAGAATCCTAGCATCCCACTTAGGATGGAATGTTCAAGATATTCTTTGATGTGAGAGACGAGGAGCTTGAGGCCCCAAGAATCTGCACTTCACTTAAGTGCATCCCGCTAGTGGGTCAGTAATAGAATCAAGGCAACCTGCTCCATTGATTCTGTTCTCTATCCAGAAGTTTCTCCAGGGTCTTGAAGTTGTTTTAAACTCCAATGAGCCAATAATACCTGTATGGTCCTATGGTTAGAGCCTGGCATGAAATCTGTTTAAGATGCATAATTACATTGTTACTTGGACATGCTGCTGATGCCTAGTGTCTTGACTGCCTGATGACTTCTTATCCACTGATTTTGTACATGAAGGTGGGCTGAGCCCAGGGTATAGGGGACCCTTAGATTCAGGCCTTAAGAAGGCCTGAAGGCCTTACCCATCAGCTCCTTCCACTCTGCTTTGACAGCTGGCACTTTACTTGCATTAACCTCTGGGACACATGTGTACGTCATTCTGAGGAGGTCCAGTCTTCTCTGGCAAACACCCCATTGCTGGTTCATCGGATCGACATCGTCCCTGTGGTTCCAGAGGCAGGCTTGCTCTATGTGGATGAAATTATTCTTGCAGATACCAACGTAACAGGTGATCACTGCATCTGCTGTTCTCTTGGGCTTGCCTGTCAAATGCTATCTCAAACTTTCATACTAATTATTGCTTTCCCCCCTCCCTCAAAGGAAAGAATGGGTGATTCTTCAATTTGCTTGCCCTGGTTTGAAGGCAGATGGGGTTGAGAGGGTGTGCTCTTACTTCGGTGTCTCCCTAGATAGTTTTTCTGTTTCTCTCTGTCTCTGTCTTCTGTTTATTTCACCGTTTCATCTTGTTTTTTTGTGCTTGTACTCCCACTCCCCACGTTATGACTTTCTGGCTTGGAAGATTTGTTCTCCTCATAAGAAAAATGGGTACAAAATAAAGTACCTCGGTGTGACTCTAACCAAGCAAGTCAAAGATCTGTATGATAAGAACTTCAAGCCTCTGAAGAAAGAAATTGAAGAAGATCTCAGAAGATGGAAAGATCTCCCATGCTCATGGGTTGGCAGGATTAATATAATAAAAATGGCCATTTTACCAAAAGGGATTTACAGATTCAATGCAATCCCCATTAAAATACCAATCCAATTGTTCAGAGAGTTAGACAGAACAATTTGCAAATTCATCTGGAATAACAAAAAACCCAGGATAGCTAAAACTATCCTCAACAAAAAAAGACTTCTGAACTCAAGCAGTATTACAGAGCAATAGGGATAAAAACTGCATGGTATTGGTACAGAGACAGACAGACCAGTGGAATAGAATTGAAGACCCAGAAATGAACCCACACACTTATGGTCACTTGATATTTGACAAAGGAGCCAAAACTATCCAATGGAAAAAAGATAGCATTTTCAGCAAATGATGCTGGTTCAACTGGAGGTCAGCATGTAGAGGAATGCAGATCAATCCATTCTTATCACCCTGTACAAAGCTTAAGTCCAAGTGGATCAAGGACCTCCACATCAAACCAGATACACTCAAACTAATAGAAGAAAATGTGGGGAAGAGTCTCGAACACATGGGCACTGGAGAAAATTTCCTGAACAAAATACTAATGGCTTATGCTCTAAGATCAAGAATCAACAAATGGGATCTCATAAAACTACAAATCTTCTGTAAGGCAAAGGACACTGTTATTAGGACAAAACTGCAACCAACAGATTGGGAAAAGATCTTTACCAATCCTACAACTGATAGAGGGCTCATATCTAAAATATACAAAGAACTCACGAAGTTAGATGGCAGGGAGACAAATAACCCTATTAAAAATGGGGTTCAGAGCTAAACAAAGAATTCACAGCTGAGGAATGCCATATGGCTGAGAAGCACCTAAAGAAATATTCAATATCTTTAGTTATAAGGGAAGTGCAATTCAAAACAACCCTGAGATTTCACCTCACACCAGTGAGAATGGCTAAGATCAAAAACTCCGGCGACAGCAGATGCTGGTGAGGATGTGGAGAAAGAGGAACACTCCTCCATTGTTGGTGGGATTGCAGACTGGTGCAACCATTCTGGAAATCAGTCTGGAGGTTCCTTAGAAAATTGGACATTGAACTACCTGAGGATCCAGCTATACCTCTCTTGGGCATATACCCAAAAGATGCTCCAACATAGAACAAAGACACATTATTCACTATGTTCATAGCAGCCTATTTATAATAGCCAGAAGCTGGAAAGAACCCAGATGCCCTTCAACAGAGGAATGGATACAGAAAATATGGTACATCTACACAATGGAATACTACTCTGCTATCAAAAACAACGACTTTATGAAAATCATAGGCAAATGGATGGAACTGGAAAATACCATCCTGAATGAGGTAACCCAATCACAGAAAAACACACATGGTATGCACTCATTGATAAGTGGTTATTAGCCCAAATGCTCGAATTACCCTAGATGCATAGAACACGTGAAACTCAAGAAGGATGACCAAAATGCGAATGCTTCACTCCTTCTTTAAAAGGGGAACAAGAATACCCTTGGGAGGGAATAGAGAGGCAAAGTTTAGGACAGAGGCTGAAGGAATGCCCATTCAGAGCCTGCCCCACATGTGGCCCATACATATACAGCCATCAAAGTAGATAAGATGGATGAAGCAAAGAAGTGCAGGCCGACAGGAACCAGATGTAGATCTCTCCTGAGAGACACAGCCAGAATATGGCAAATACATAGGCGAATGCCAGCAGCACACCACTGAACTGAGAATGGGACCCCCGTTGAAGGAATCAGAGAAAGGACTGGAAGAGCTTGAAGGGGCTGGAGACCCCATATGAACAGCAATGCCAACCAAGCAGAGCTTCCACGGACTAAGCCATTACCTAAAGACTATACATGGACTGACCCTGGGCTCTGACCTCATAGGTAGCAATGAATATCCTAGTAAGAGCACCAGTGGAAGGGGAAGCCCTTGATCCTGCCAAGGCTGAACCTCCAGTGAACATTATTGTTGGGGGGAGGGTGGTAGTAGTAGGAGGATGGGGAGGGGAACACCCATATAGAAGGGGAGGGGGAGGGATTAGGTGGATGTTGGCCGGGAAACGGGGAAAGGGAATAACAATTGAAATGTAAATAAGAAATACCCAAGTTAATAGAGATGGAGGAAAAAAAAGAAAAATGGGTACAACAAAGATTATACTAATAAAGTCATCGAGAGTAACCAATGATTAATATAAAGTTACCCTTTACAATGATTAATGTAAAAATCCAAGGAAGTACTTAAAATACATAAAAATTGTGATTGTTATTCTGTTAGGCCAGCAGGGTATTTCCCTCTCCTTTGGCCACAGTATCTGTCACATACAGTGATAGAAACAATACTCAGAATTCACTTCTATGTACGGTCTAAAGGTATGGTCTATGACTTTCTGGATAGATAGCCGGTGCTGCAGGGACAGACTCCCGCTACAGAATCTGAGTTCAGTTCTGATTCTTTCCCCACAGAGTCTCCTCTACCCTCTCTTGGGGATAGTGTTCTCCTCTGACAGTGCTGGCTACTGTTCTTCAGGACACAGGGCTCCGTGATGAATCTCACTCATGTTGGCCCTGCATAAGCACTGATGGCCAAGGCTGATGGTCCAGGTTCTCTCAGGGCTGCCAGTCTCCCAACCTTTGCTCCCTTTCTTATTCTGTCAAGTTTGTTTCTTATGACTTTGGGCTCAGTCCTTCCCTATTTCCGAGCTTTCCAGTCTGTGGAGAGAGAAGATGGCATGGTCTCTTGTAATTTTATTTACAAAATGTGCAACTTTTGAGCCTTTCTCCTAGAAGTTGCAGACCCAAGGGTAAGAGAGATTGCAGATGGCTCATGAGAGGAAGATCCGCTTTGAAATCGTATCACCCTTTTAAATTTAAATTTTATTTTTATTTATTATTTATGTGTGTGTGCACGTGTGTGTATATGCCATGGTGTACTTGTGGAGTCAGAGGACATTTTCGTGAGTTGTTTCTCTCTGTCTGCCTTTGAATCATTTCTGGGCTTTGAACTCAGATCTCCAGGCTTGCATGGCAGGTGACTCTCCCTAATGCTAAGTCATCTTGGGATTCCCCTCTTAAATTTTTTTCTATCGTCTTTGATGTACATGAAAACCCCGTATTTTGTATTTTGTTGTCCCTGTTGGTTTAAGTGTTCTTTGAATAGTTGGGGCACACTGAGCCACTGCTAAGTGTCCAGACTTTTCTTTGACACACCGGAAAATGATGCTATTTTGATGCTGGTTGAGAGGATGAACCATATTTGCTGGTGTCTAAAAGAACAGCTCGAGAGCTTTTGTCATCCCTAGTACTGCCCAGATTTTTCAGAGGGTCAAGCCAGTCAGGGTTCCACAGTCTAACCATGTTAGGGAAGCTCTAGACGAGATAGCAGGTGCCATTTTGCTTCCTCCTCTCTCCATTGTATGTTACTCTCTCACTTGAAACCAGTGGTTCTCAACCTGCAGACAGTGACCACATGGGGGCCACAAATCAGATATCCTGCCTATCAGATACGGCACAAATCATAACAAAATGAAATACAGTTATGAAGTAGCAAGGGAATAATTTTGTGGTTGGGAGCTCACCACAATATGAGGAACTGCATGGAAGGGTGGCCGCGTTCAGAAGGTTGACACTGGATGTCATCCTTCTCAGTGTCCTTTCTCACTGCCCTCACCTTTTCCCACGAAAGCTCTGTAGATGTAGACTCATCCAGGGGTGAGGTAATGAGGGTAGCGGGGAGAGCGAGGTGTGGACTAGAAAGAAGGCTGGGATTGGTGGAGCAGTTTCCTTCCTTCCTTGTCAGGTTGCTCTCCTGGCATCCCCGAGAGTTTTAGTTAATGGCAATGTATATTACATAATTGAGCTCAATTGTCATGATTAACAATACACTGTCCATCGATCAATATAATATGTGTTCATATTATTAAGCTTAATGTCCTCTCTGGAAGTTCTTTGTATCCACAGTGGTAACTTCCATCACCACCACCACCACCACCACCACCACCACCACCACCACCACCACCATCATCATTTCATGTAGTTCTCAAAAGCACCTGAGGCTGTCCTGTCCCCTCTAGTCTATGTCTGAGGAAATCAGGCCAAGAGGGGTGATTGTCAAAGCTGGGATGTGGGGGAGGGAACAGAACCCAGAGTTTCCCGACACCGTCTCCTCAGCAGGGCTCGTAATCACATGGAGCACCTACTATGTGCCAGTGTTGCAGTGCGAACACTGCATGGTGGCATATGCCTTAAATCTCAGCACTGGAGAGGCTGAGATGGGCAGACCTCCGTGAGTTCAAGGCTGGCCCGGTCTTGCACAATACGTCCCATGATATCCAGGGCTATGTAGTGAGATCCTGTCTCAAACAAACTCAAGCAAACAAGGAAAGAAGTGGGCACGGGGGACAAGTATATTATTGCAGTTGAACTCTTCGTCATCTGAACTACATGAAAGCTGTCTTTTACCCACTGGCCAGCAGGAAGGCAAAGGAGACTGAAATACTCTGTGGCCACTGAGGTGTGCAGTCTTTCCAAACTTCCTGCAGTGAAGATTTGTCTCAGTCACTCAGGTCATGATCCTTGGTTTAGAAATCTGATCATTGGGGAGCTTGTGTTGATGAGCAGAGTGGGAAAGCCAGGGATTGAATTTGTGTGTTTCTGTGCACACATCACTTCACACTATGAACAAACACTTGGGTAGCACCGTTAGTACATCCTTCAGGGGCATGGCGTTCCATCTGTCTGTGCGCCACTAAAGTTTCCAAGGCTGTGGGAAGGGGTAGCTCTTACCTGCACAATAGAATGTAGGGGTGTTCTAGGAGGTGTTTGGCTGGTGGGAGTTTATTTTATTTTATTTCATTTTTTTTTGTATTTTTTTCTATGGAGTTGATCTTCATCTTCTTAAATGATCTTTGCATTTCCCTCTCAGTGATAATCTGAATGTAATTCCCCAGCCCCCTGTGCTTCTCGGATGGTAGTAGGTGGAAAGAGATCCAGTCTTTATGTGTGCTTGGAGATCTGAGTGACTCAGCCATTTCCAGGTAGAATTTTCCCCTTTCTGAGTCTCTATCTTGAGTTATATGGCCCTAACTCGCGTTATATGGATCCCTGGTTTCTAGTTTCTCAAGCCGATTCTGGAGTAGCCGGCCCAGGTGGGAATGTGGTGGAGTCAGTGTCTGTGGTGGGAGTCCCTCCAGTCTACAGCATAGCCTCTTGGTTGGCAGGATGTGGCTCAGAACTCCCTCTCATCACTGCATGGTAAGGAGTGGTTTTCCTACACGGGTCCCTCTTTGGTAGCCACAGAAGGCTCTGTGCACATAGGCACAGCTTTTATCGGGGTGAGAAAACTCCATAGTTTACTGTTAAAGGCACTGGTCTCATCTCGAGTTTGCTGTATGGGTCTCAGATGGAGATTTTGTTTACAGACAAATTGCTGGGACTTGGTAGGCTTGGGGTAGGGTCTTCTGAAACTTGCATTTTCAGGGATCTAGTGGTGCTGATTTATCTGGCCCAGAGCTAAATATATGAACCGATTTCTACTGAATTTGTTTTTACGATAGTTTACTTTTTATGCCAATCAGAGTAAACACCGTTTTTCCATTTATGCCCCTAATTGTATCCCTACTGTATTTGGTCTTTACTCTTTCAAGCAGCCTAAGGAACAAAAATAGGCATTTCTGAGAGTGCACCAGCAGATGGCACTAGAGTACCATAACCCTGGCTTCCTGGCTGCTGTAGATTACAAACCAGCAACTAGGGAGCCTTGAAATTCCAGGACTACATTTATGTTATTCTTTCAACCTTCACTTAAAACTCAGCAGGATTACCAGAATCCAAATGCCCTGACCTGGATGTATACTGTACATACATGTGTGTGTATAAGCATACGTACACACATACACATGTATACTCACATGCACACGCATAGTTATTAACTAGGAAATGATAAGATTCAATCTGTGTTACTGTGTACAGGTTCACACACAGAGTGTTCCTGATAACCTTCTATTCTGAGTTTTCCTCAAGTCCCTGGACCCCTCTGGAAGCCTGTGACCATGATGGAAAAAGAGGACGGTCTGTCTGGGACCCACTTTACAAAGGACACCAATCCCACTCATGATCTAAAAGCCTCCTCAGAAGTCTAATGTTCTAAAGCCATGTCCCCGGGCACTAGGCTTCAACCTGTGACTTTTGTGTTTGAGGGGGACACAGCTAGTCAGCTTAGGGCAGTGACTGGGCAGACTCAGTCTCAGGTCACGTTGCAGTAATTTGGATACATTTGCTTATCAAAAGCAGAGCTGCACTGGCTCTGTGTTTGCATATAGGAAGTTAGTGAGGTGGAAAAGATCCTTCAGCAAGGAGTACTGGGCTGGAGGGGACGTTGACTCTGGGATGCAAATGAGGCTCCATTTTGAACCAGAGGTGGAGTGGCAGGTGGGTGGGTGGAGGACTTGCTTGTTGCTCTGGGATCGATGTGCTCATAGGATCAGTGTTGGTGGCATATTCTTAACGTGCCAGATATCTAGAGCACATGGTTCCTGTTGTGGTGGGAAAGGAACACCCAATGTCTGGGAGCCGGGACACGTAGCCTAGAATCACGGGTATGGAACAGTCTTTGCAAAGAGCTGGATTTGGTCTCCATTCCACACCCTCAGGCTGTTGTGGCTAATGCTTAGCTTTTGGTGTGCCACAGCTATGTGCCCACCCAGGGGACAGGCGAAGGATCGGAACTGATTGAGGTGACAGCGAAAAGACTCCAGAGGACAAGCCCACCTTTGGGAGGACACTTCTCCCTCCACCTCTCTGATACAGTGATACCTGGTAAAGGGGTGATCGGGGTTCGATGTTTGTCACATATATACTGGACCACATAAGGTAAACAGTGGCCTGTGAGTTTGGCAGTTAGGATGCGGGATCTCAAATGGCTGTTTTAAAAGACCTGGAAAAAGACAAACTGTACAGTCCTGACCTTTTAATCTTGTGGAAGGGGAAAGTGATTGAGTTCGCTGTCTGAGGCCATTATAATAAACGACCACAACCTTGGAGACTTTAAAGCTATGGAAGTTTACTCTTAGTTCTGGAGTCAGAAGCCCCACTTGTAGGTCGGAGGACCTCACTCGTCCCTGCTTTAGTGATGTTGTGCTGGCCGCCCCTTACAACCGTGGGGATGCTGCCTCTGCTTGGATGAAGCTACTTTAATCTCGGCCTGCTCTCATTTTCTCAGAGCTTCCTCTGCCTTGGTCTTGAAGTACCTAAAAGATTTCATGACCCAATTCACAATAAGCTCCTCCTCTCAAACCATATGTCTTCCACCATCTGAGATAATATTTATTGTTTGGCCTTCCAAATGATCAGGACACTGTTATAGTTTTGGGGTGTGGGGGTGGTTGTGGGGGTGAGAGATGGGGTGGGATGGGGTGAAATTCAGCCAGCCACACTGGAGCTTCCCTGAAGGTCTTAAAACTAATTAATGACTGGATCTAGATGTATATTCGGGTATTTTAGGTTTAGATTCACTTTCTAGAATTTCCTAGGCCAAAGCCCACTGTACCCATGTCCCTCAGAGTTAAATGCAGTGGAACTGCCTTATACTATTGAGAGTTTTAGTGGCCACCAAGATTGAAAGGGATTAAAACGCAGTAAGTAAGATGTGTTAAGAACTTCGATAATATATACTCTTCACAAGGCATAGGACATTAGAACCAATTCCAATATTTTTCAATAATATTATCAATACATATTGATAGAAATATGGGTCTTCAGAGGGAGGCTAAGGGTCATTCAGGAAGGTTTATGTGTAGCTGGTACACGGCCCCACATCCTATTTCCCGAGAAGAGTTCTCCATGAGGAGGTACGCAGGGTGTCTTTATTATAATGGGATAGCTTAGGAAAAGCTGAAGGCACCTTGCTGTTTAGATTCTGATAAATGGGCAGTGTCCATGGTGCTGTCTCTGTGGCACGAACCACTAGGTTTTCCGCACTTCTTACAAATGAGAGAGTATCTGCACAGGTACTTTTCCGGTGCCATGTTAGCCCACAGAGTTATGGAAGAAAGCCAGCCGTAGCCCAACATTCTGGAATGAGGACAGACCAAAATTATGTGCAAATGTAGAGGAACACTTTTTAATGGCGGGACTGCTGTTGGTCTTGTAGAAACAGAGTGGTATGTTATTAACCCTTCGGGGTAGTGTGGCATTCAAGAGGAAGGCTCTTGAGCAGTCAGAAAGCAGCCCGAAATTTTAATTTAAACCTGCCTCACTGACTTGGCAAGCTTTCGAATGTCATCATTAGGGTTTATGTTCTCCATCCCTCAGGTAGGCATGAAGGTGCTCACACAGCCCTCACAGGGCTGTTGCGACTAGCTAATGAAATGGAAACTTTTGGTAAAGTAAGGAGCATAGAGAGATTTGTTATTTCTCGGTGGGGATGCGGAATGCACAAAAGCAGGTGGTTGGGCTTAGAGGAACTTCTAATAGAAAAAGCAAAGCAAAGTGCCAGCATTCCTCAGCTGGGGTGGCTAAGTTTTATGGGTGTCAGCTGCTCTATGGCTCCCCTACTTTCTGTGAAAAGTGGCCAAGTTTTCTCCATTCACAGGACCAGCTAAATTTTTCCAAGAAAAGCCAACGTTTAATTAGACTCTCAGCATTGCAAAGGTGTGTGTAGCTTATGTTTCAAGTTGATAGTTGAGACTTTTTTTTTCTGACACAGCACGTTCAATGTTTGTCATGTGGTATAGCTCTGTTGGAAGAATCTCACTGTAAAAAAGTGGACATCTACTTCTGGGGACAGACATGATTTTTAACTAGGATACAAGGTTTCTCTTGTGTGCTATTTTGACTCTGAAGGTCTCCTGCCCATTTAGCGCATATCCTGGTACTTATTTTTATCCTTGATGCTGACACTTGCGATGTGCATTCATTAGCATCGTGTTTTCTGCATCGAACGCTTGCCTCACAGATGTTCCGGTGCATGTGTCTGCCAGACAGCTTCATAAGCTACTGCAGGACAATGCTGATGAGTCCACATCTGGATATCTCAATGCCGATGACTTCACTGTGACAGAGGATCTAAATTCCTGCTATGAACATGTGTGGACTCTTTCCTGGACCACTCAGATTGGGGATTTGCCCAATTTCATCAGGGTAGGTAGTATACCCAACCTTTGTTCATTTGTTTGTGGTATACAGGAGTGAAAACAGTCATTGGTTATTATTGTCATTTGTCGGAATATTCCAGGGATGAGAATCCCTATTCTTCTTTGGTGGTTTCAGCATAAATTTTACATCTCAGAGCTCATGGCATTGAACCCAGTGTTGACTTTCATAACTCAGTGTGGGGAGAGGAGCTGTTGGTCAGTGTCCACCACATGGAGTTCCACATCTGTTACTGGATGGTTTAAGCAGATGTGATTGACTTGGGGCATCATGAGGCAGATGGCCTGGCAGAAGGGAGTTTAGAAAAGGGTTTGCTGTCCTTGGGTAATGACAAAGGCAGATGCTCTCGCATATTTAACATTAAAAATAATTTAATGATCATCTAGTACTTGCTTATTTTAAAAATGAAGCCCAAGATGAAATTTTACTCAAGCCGTATCGCACTAGGAGATAGAAGGCTTTTCAGTTAGAATCCTGGAGCTGGAAGAAGAACGAGAACCTTGGCTCTGATCTCAGAGCACGATTTTCTTATGTTTTATTTAATATATTAAATTGTAAACTAATAAGACAGAGAGGCCCACAGAGGCAACATATCTCGGTACTTAACAGATTGATTTTTTGTGCCTCTTTTTTTAAAAAAACAATTATTGATTTTGTTTAAAATTCACTTTACATCCTGATAATAGCCCCCTCCCTCCTCTCTTCCCAGTCCCGCCTGTACAGATCCTTTCCTCCAATGGCCCCCTCCCCTCCTCAGAGAAGGGGAACCCCCCCTTGGATATCACTTTACCCTTGACAACTCTTCTTTCAAATGAACATCTGTGGGTTTTACTGCAGTTTTCACTAACGACTTTTTGCCTAATAGTTTAGTTATTAAGTTTCTAGATTAAAATTCCTGATCGACGCAAGCTATGGGATTATTTCAAGTGTAATGTGGAATAAAAACTCATCATTTTTTTTTTCATCAAGATGAGATTTCTTTTCCATGGCAGAATTAATCAGAAATGTAACTACCTCAGGTCTCCGATCAAAATCTTACGGGGTTGAATCCCACCGTAACTGCTCGTGTAGTATACGATGGCGGGGTTTTCCTTGGGCCCATTCTCGGAGACACGTTGGCTACTGCCAACCAGCAGACTCAGGTAAGCATGGCAGCTAGCTGCAAACATATTTCAAGTTCTTCACTTGCGCTGTCAGCGTGAGCCAATTGATTCAACTTCTGTGGCTGCCCCCCTCCTTCTTTTGTTAATTGGTTTGCTTCCACAGCATTTACAAAGTACTATGACAACGTAATTTCTTTAAAAGCACCATGAATTTTATAAAAATGAGTGCTATTAATCTGATACAAAAAGTAGAGGACCTATTAGCTCATTATATATAATCAACTATTAAGCATCCAAACTGGGTGGGTAATTATAATTATTATTCTAAGTTTATTAATTGTCATCATAGTTACTATTATTATTATTATTATTATTATTATTATTATTAGTAGTAGTAGTAGTATTGTGTGTGTGCGTGTGATGTTGTGTGTGTTGGGTGGGGTGGGAGAACACAGGCAGAGGAGAATTTTGGGGGTTGGTTCTTTCCTTTTGTCTCCACATGGGTTCCAGGGTATGAACTCAGGTCCTTAGGATTGGGTGATGAGCGCTATCTCGTTCTTGCTATTTGTGGTTATCTTTTATCTTTTGAAAATAAAGCACGTCACAAATAAAGTTGAAGGGCTTTCAGCCTCCCGTGTCACTCAAGAATGCCTTTCCTTCTTACAGAACTGTTATAGAATGTGAGCGTGCTTTTTTAGCCCATTTAAAAAAATACAGACTCAGTTAAGTCATATCTTGTTATGGTCCCCCTTCCTAAACATTCTCTGAGTTGGCATTGGCTGCGCTGGAAAGGAGAGATACAGAGTCTTTACTTAAGGACTCACCATGTTCTAGGACAAAACCAAGTTGAGCCAAATGTGGGACTACACATCGGTCTGCCCTGCAGATGGAAGGACACTGTGTATCTTAAAAGTCTGTGCGAGTCAGAGAGAAAAAGGTAGTCCTCACGAAGTGTGAGCCCAGTGATTAAAAAGTACTGTGTATTCTCAGTTTACAGAATCATTACCAGATGACAGAAAGGACACTTTCGAAAGACAATTTATCATACGCCTATTCTGTACATGACCAGACATGGTAGGACAAGGTCAGACTGGGAATCAGAAAATGGACCGTATTTCAGAAAGGCATATTGTTCTGCATACTTATTTGCTCAGCTGGATCTCAGCATTTCCACTACTTTGAACCATTCATTTTTATGAAAGAGCTTTTCACCGAGAAAATAGAAGAAAGGGAAATGAGAGGATATGAATCATAGAGACATTTTAATTTGGGAAACCATCACAAGCACTTCACGACTGACCTTGTGGACACGTAGTACAAGACATTTGCTTTTCCTTCTCTTACCTCCGTCCCCCAGGTGACTGTACAAGTGAATGGCATACCAGCCCATTGTTCAGGCTCCTGCTCTTTCCAATACCAGCGGGCGTCAACTCCCAGCGTGGACTGTGTGTGGTATTCCCTTGGTATGACTTAGATATGAAACTTAGACCCGCTGATCTTGCTAGAGGCCGTGTAGTGAGTACAGTCAGCGTCTGTACAGTAGAGATAGATGGAATGGGGGTTACATTTTAGTTCATGTAAGGGAAAGGATACTGTTTCTTTCTTTTTCTTTTATGTATGTTGGTCTGAGGGAGTCAGATTCCTTAGAACAGAAGTTATAGACAGGTGTGAGCTGCCATGTGGGCTCTGGGAATTGAACCTGGGTCCTCTGGAGGAGCAGCCACTGCTCTTAACTGTTGAGCCATCTCTCCAGCCCTGATATTGTTTCTTCCTTGAAATGTGCATGTGGTTATTATTTTTCTTCATTTTGAACTTCCTTTATAATATTGTTGACTGACTTATTTTTATTAAGTTATGGCATTTCCTTGCTAGTTTGAGGAAATTGAAGGTGGGGACTGTGTATCAGAATAATAAATGCAGTTGTCTGAGTCAGCAAGAGATTTCTCAGTTTTTGGGAGAGGAAGCTGAAAGAGAGCAAGCATTTAATGGTGGAGCGAGGTCTCCTAAATGGAGTGTTAGCATTGGATGTAGGGCTTGACACTTTCTCTCCCCCTCCCCTTTTAGGTAGTGATGTCAACCTGCTGGTTCATTTTACTGGAACTGGTTTCCCTAGAGATGCCCAGTTCTTACAGGTCACGGTGAACAACACGAGTTGTGAAGTTATTTTCTCAAATGAAACCAACGTTGCCTGTGAGCTTGCCCTACTACCAGTTGGAGTGCACCGGGTTTTTATGCTGGTGAGACCTTCGGGCCTTGCTCTTAATGCCAGTGGAGAAGGCCTCTTCCTACATGTGGAACCCAGGCTGGATGCTGTGGAGCCTTCTACAGGCGCAGAGATTGGTAATGTGGGTGGGGCTACACTACGTACCTGCCCTCCGAAGCTAGAGTTCTGGTTGATAGGCAGAAATCTAGGCCTAAAGCATGATGAATTCCATATGTATTGTGGTTCACATCTTTTTGTTTCCTAAGCATTTCCTTTACAAAAGAACACTTTTAAGCCCTGACATGGACATTGATGGTGCATTATGACTAGAGTTTGGCTAGTGATGTCTCGTATAATCGGAACACGGAGTCACTACCTTTGTTTAGAATGGCCGAATGATGCATTGCTCAATGTAGAGTCAACAGAGGGCAACAAACCTTTAAAAGTAACAGCTTGTGGCAAGTGTAGAGTATAGACCACACCCTCCCACTCGGAACATCGTTTCCATCCCCCCCACAGTCCTCTCCAGTATTCTTAGGTACACTGCTAGCACGCAAAGCCAACAGCTATTTGCATAGCGCAAATCCAGAGGACAGTCGAGTCTTATCAGCATCAGGCCTAGGGATTGGATCTTAGGCTCCTGGGAGAGTAGAGATTGTTCCAAATCTTGTTATTTTCAGAAGAATTCTCTTAGTTTAGAAAAGCTGCAGCTTGACTGTAACAGTCTCAGGAATACTCAGACTCAGGTTTGCTAACCCTGTTAACTGTAGAATCCCATGCACATTCCTTTCCTTCATCATTTGGATTTTTTTTGTCATTGTTGGTTCTGGTGGCCAGAAGCCTGTAGCTCAGAATACGTTTTTCCATTAATTAATTATTTAATTAACTTTACGTCTTGATTGCAGCCCCCTTCCCAGTCCCCTCCCACAGCTTCTCCCTCTCCCTTTCACCTCTGAGATGGGTGAAGGTCTCCCTGGGCACCAACCCACCTTGGCACTAGGTACATCCTTTCTCACTGAAGCCAGACAAGGCATTCCAGTTAGGGGAACAGGATCCACAGGTAGGCAACAGAGTCGGGGTAAGCCCCCACTCCAGTTATTGAGAGACCTACATGAAGACAAAGATGCACATCTGCTACATATGTATGGGGAGCCTAGGTCTAGCCCTTGTGTGCGCTTTGGTTGGTGGTTCAGTCTTTGGGAGTTCTCAAGGGTCCAGGTTCGTTGACTCTGTTGATCTTCCTGTGGAATTCCTATCCCCTCCAGGACCCCCAATCCTTCCCTCCCAACTCGTTCATAAGACTCCCTGAGATCCATCCAGTGTTTTGCTGTTGGCCTCCATATCTGTTTTAGTCAGTTGCTGGGTGGAGTCTCTCAAAGGACAGTTATGCTAGACTCCTTTCTGCCTGCATACAGAATAGTATCATCAATAGTGTCAGGAATTGGTGCTCGCCCTTGGGATGGGTCTCAAGTTGGGTCTATTATTGGTTGGCCATTTCCTCAGTCTCTGATCTACCTTTGTCCTTGCATTTCTTGCAGACAGGACAGATTTTGGGTAGAGAGTTTTGTGGGTAAGTTGGCTGCCTTATTCCTCCATGGCAGGGGTGGGGGTGTTGTCCTGCCTGGCCACAGGAGGTGGCCTCTTCAGGCTTCATATCATCTACTGCTCTGAGTCACCCTCAGAGACTCCCTGGAGCCTCCTCGACCCCAGTCAGAATAGAATGTAAAGTGGTGTGTTCTATTGAGAGTTGGTGTTTAATGGCCAAGTTGGATTCAATTCTGCTTTGCGTTGGGAGAGGAAATCAGCAGGCCCACCCCTTTGCATCTCCACACAGAATAACAACCCCTTTCAGTGATGTCAGGAAGGAACAAGAAGAGGTGCTTTGCTCAGAGTGAAAGACCATATTCTTCACTATCCGCTGAGTTATTGGCTTGAGTGAAGGGCTTATTGCAGCCCTCTGAGTAGATTTATTAGAGGCTTGATCTTACGGAGTTCCTCACCCAGCTCAGATCACACTGCTAGGTGGTAGACATCTTTCAGGCAAACAGGTGACTCAATCAGTTGCTTGCCCTACATAGAGTGATTAGCACAGGTAGGGAGCTCACTGCCCCAGTTTGGCATTGACAGAGCTCTCGGGGGTGCAAGACTTATGGTTTTAAAACCGAAGAACTCTCAGTGCAAAGCATCAGTCCCTGGAGAATTATGAACAGCCCTGTCAGGAAATGGATCAGCAAGAAACAGGGAGAAGACTGAAGGAGACACATGCATCGCCCTCTCACACTGTTGTCAAAGGAGTGACTCTCTGAGAAGGGATGATTTCGGATGCATACAAAGTGACTTTTATTAAGATTCAGGTGGTGGGATCTGGGAGAGACTCTCAGCATTGATTTCCTTGTTATTACACTGGGAATTTCCCAGTGAACCCATTTGCTGCCCTGCTATCTCCACAGTGACAGTGTTCATTGATGCTTGTACATGGTGCCATATTGGGTGCTGGCGACCTTTAGTGTTTTAAGTGTGACCCTGGGTGAGTGGTATCTATATCACCTGGGAGTGTGTTAGAAGTGCAGAGTCTTCTAGACCTCCCAAGTCAATCTGTGTTTTATCACAATCCTCAAAACGTCTCTATGAATAGTCTAGCATGTGAAACCCTGCTTTGGGGGTTTAAAGAGAAGCAGGAGAGGCTTGTCAGAAAGAAACTTAAATAACAACAGAGTACAGAATGATCAAGTATAAAAATGGGGTCTGTAATACTCAAAGTCATCACTTGTTTTTGTCCTGGAGCATCCTCAAAAAAGGTTTTGAGGGCAGCCTTGGCTTTTCTTACAGATGGTTAGGCCACTTTAGTGCTAAGATAGAGCTACCTTCTCCTCAGGCAGGGACTCTGAGGAAGCACACAATTTCAAATGCAAATGGTAAAGTCTCACCACCTTATAATTTCTCACACCTACCCTTGGCAAAATCATCATCACAAGAATTTATTTAGCTCTCCTCATGCACCAGAAACTCTTAATGCTGTGGTACGGTAAGTCAAAGTAGTTATGCTCTTGGATAGGTGGGGGTAAGGGTGTTGAACAAGGATAGTAAGGGGGGTGTATGAAGAGGGAAGGAGGGCATTGCTGGGATAGAATGCTCATCAGGATTCACTGGAGGCACGACATTAATGACCCTGGAGAATAGAGGCCAAAAGGAAGTGAAGGAGCAAGTCTGAGACCTTGTAGAAGAGAACGTGATACAGAAGAATATCGTGGTGTCTTGATTCAGAAGCAGCTTAGTTTCCAGAAATATCCAGGACATTTCTGTAGCTGGAGGAAATCTCAGTGTACTTTTGATTTGCATGTAACTCATAGTCAAAAATGTTAAACTTAATTTTCACGTGCTTTTGACTATTTCTATCATTGTCTGTTCGTGCAACCATTTAATGTTTGAATTATTTCTTTTCTGTGATCATTTAAAAAATTCTTTATGTATTCCTCTGTTGTCGTTTCTTACAGAAGTTTTGTAGCCTGTCTTTTTATTGCTTTCCCTTCTGCTATGGAACCCTTTCATTCAATATGATCCTGTCTCTATTCTCATTCTAGTTTTTTGAGCTTTTGGTATCCTAGGTAGAGAGCCATCACTATGCTTATACATATTTTTATCATTTCTTTTCTTTCTGAGATTATAATGAAATTACGTCTGTTCTCTGCCCCTTTCCTCCTTCCCAACCCTCCCACATATGCCCCCTGCTCTCTTTCAGATTCATACTCTTTTTAAATTAATTGTTAAATACTTATATTTGAAGTATTTTCCCTGTTTTCCTTTAGTAGTTTCACAACACTAAGGCCTTACATTAGTGTTTTTGTTTATCATGAATTGTTTTTTGTCAGGTGAAACATAGGGATAGATATCATTAATGCTGGTGATGATAAATGTATAGGATATACAGTATATAAGGAAGGGAGGGGCCCGAAGAGGAATGGAGGAGTTTCATTCTTCTATATGTGAATATAGAATTTCCCTAACACACTTGTTAAGGAAGATTTTTCCCGATGCGTTATTATTTGTATCTTTATCAAGAATCAGATGACTGTAGCTCTGTGGGTTTATTGTTGGAGTCTTTGTTCTGTTTTACCAGTCCACCTGTCTGGTCTTCCCTCAAAACCATGTCATTTCTATGGTAACTTCGATCTTGTACTTGGATACGTAGTGTCCATTTTACATACGTGAGAAATGTTAGTAGCATACTTAATTAGAAATGGAATTTCAGGCCATGGTTTTCTTTATATACACTTGAAATCTTGATAAAGGACGCTAGAAAGATTACTCAGTGGTTAAAGTACTTGCTATTCAGAGTTTAAATTGCAATGGAAATACCAGGTGAGCCTGGGTTCTGTATATAAATCCAAACCAGAAGACAGACTGGATTCCTAGAGCAAGCTGACTAATGTAATTGTCCCCGTCACTGAGCTCTGAGTTTGACGTGGAGGATTTGCTTCCGTGAATAAGGAGAAAGCTGTGGAGGAAAACACCTCACAGCAACCTCTGAACACATGCCCGTGAACACACATGTATGTGTATCCGCACACATAAATGTGTACCCACACATGCAGAAACACTTATATAGAGACATGCACACCACATACAAACACACAATTGGAAAAATAAAACAAAATAGAACATTGATAACTAAGTATAAAAATATTCTTTTTAAAGTTTGTTTAAAATTTTTCCGTGTGGTGTGGCTATTTCATGCTTACATCTTTTTTTTTTTTTTATTAACTTGAATATTTCTTATATACATTTCGAGTGTTATTCCCTTTCCCGGTTTCTGGGCAAACATTCCCCTTCCCCCCTCCCCTTCCTTATGGGTGTTCCCCTCCCCCCCCCCCCCCCTTTCCCCCCCTCCCCCCCACCGTCTAGTTCACTGGGGGTTCAGTCTTAGCAGGACCCAGGGCTTCCCCTTCCACTGGTGCTCTTACTAGGATATTCATTGCTACCTATGAGGTCAGAGTCCAGGGTCAGTCCATGTATAGTCTTTAGGTAGTGGCTTAGTCCCTGGAAGCTCTGGTTGCTTGGCATTGTTGTACATATGGGGTCTCGAGCCCCTTCAAGCTCTTCCAGTTCTTTCTCTGATTCCTTCAACGGGGGTCCTGTTCTCAGTTCAGTGGTTTGCTGCTGGCATTTGCCTCTGTATTAGCTGTATTCTGGCTGTGTCTCTCAGGAGCGATCTACATCCGGCTCCTGTCGGTCTGCACTTCTTTGCTTCATCCATGTTGTCTAATTGGGTGGCTGTATATGTATGGGCCACATGTGGGGCAGGCTCTGAGTGGGTGGTCCTTCAGTCTCTGTTTTAATCTTTGCCTCTCTCTTCCCTGCCAAGGGTATTCTTGTTCCCCTTTTAAAGAAGGGTGAAGCATTCACATTTTGATCATCCGTCTTGAGTTTCATTTGTTCTAGGCATCTAGGGTAATTCAAGCATTTGGGCTAATAGCCACTTATCAATGAGTGCATACCATGTATGTCTTTCTGTGGTTGGTTAGCTCACTCAGGGATGATATTTTCCAGTTCAACCATTTGCCTCATTTAATTTCATAAACTCGTTGTTTTTGATAGCTGAGTAATATTCCATTGTGTAGATGTACCACATTTTCTGTATCCATTCCTCTGTTGAAGGGCATCTGGGTTCTTTCCAGCTTCTGGCTATTATAAATAAGGCTACGATGAACATAGTGGAGCACGTGTCTTTTTTTTTATATGTTGGGGCATCTTTTGGGTATATGCCCAAGAGAGGTATAGCTGGATCCTCAGGCAGTTCAATGTCCAATTTTCTGAGGAACCTCCAGACTGATTTCCAGAATGGTTGTACCAGTTTGCAATCCCACCAACAATGGAGGAGTGTTCCTCTTTCTCCACATTCTCGCCAGCATTTGCTGTCACCTGAGTTTTTGATCTTAGCCATTCTCACTGGTGTGAGGTGGAATCTCAGGGTTGTTTTGATTTGCATTTCCCTGATGACTAAAGATGTTGAACATTTCTTTAGGTGTTTCTCAGCCATTCGGCATTCCTCAGCTGTGAATTCTTTGTTTAGCTCTGAACCCCATTTTTTAATAGGGTTATTTGTCTCCCTGCGGTCTAACTTTTTGAGTTCTTTGTATATTTTGGATATAAGGCCTCTATCTGTTGTAGGATTGGTAAAGATCTTTTCCCAATCTGTTGGTTGCCGTTTTGTCCTAACCACAGTGTCCTTTGCCTTACAGAAGCTTTGCAGTTTTATGAGATCCCATTTGTCGATTCTTGATCTTAGAGCATAAGCCATTGGTGTTTTGTTCAGGAAATTTTTTCCAGTGCCCATGTGTTCCAGATGCTTCCCTAGTTTTTCTTCTATTAGTTTGAGTGTGTCTGGTTTGATGTGGAGGTCCTTGATCCACTTGGACTTAAGCTTTGTACAGGGTGATAAGCATGGATCGATCTGCATTCTTCTACATGTTGACCTCCAGTTGAACCAGCACCATTTGCTGAAAATGCTATCTTTTTCCATTGGATGGATTTGGCTCCTTTGTCAAAAAAATCAAGTGACCATAGGTGTGTGGGTTCACTTCTGGGTCTTCAATTCTATTCCATTGGTCTATCTGTCTGTCTCTGTACCAATACCATGCAGTTTTATCACTATTGCTCTGTAATACTGCTTGAGTTCAGGGATAGTGATTCCCCTGAAGTCCTTTTTTATTGTTGAGGATAGTTTTAGCTATCCTGGGTTTTTTGTTATTCAGATGAATTTGCAAATTGTTCTGTCTAACTCTTTGAAGAATTGGATTGGTATTTTGATGGGGATTGCATTGAATCTGTAGATCGCTTTTGGTAAAATGGCCATTTTTACTATATTAATCCTGCCAATCCATGAGCATGGGAGATCTTTCCATCTTCTGAGATCTTCTTCAATTTCTTTCTTCAGTGTCTTGAAGTTCTTATTGTACAGATCTTTTACTTGCTTGGTTAAAGTCACACCGAGGTACTTTATATTATTTGGGTCTATTATGAAAGGTGTCGTTTCCCTAATTTCTTTCTCGGCTTGTTTCTCTTTTGTGTAGAGGAAGGCTACTGATTTATTTGAGTTAATTTTATACCCAGCCACTTTGCTGAAGTTGTTTATCAGCTTTAGTAGTTCTCTGGTGGAACTTTTGGGATCACTTAAATATATTATCATATCATCTGCAAATAGTGATATTTTGACTTCTTCTTTTCCGATCTGTATCCCTTGACCTCCTTTTGTTGTGTGATTGCTCTGGCTAGAACTTCAAGAACTATATTGAATAAGTAGGGAGAGAGTGGGCAGTCTTGTCTAGTCCCTGATTTTAGTGGGATTGCTTCAAGTTTCTCTCCATTTAGTTTAATGTTAGCCACTGGTTTGCTGTATATGGCTTTTACTATGTTTAGGTATGGGCCTTGAATTCCTATTCTTTCCAGGACTGTTTATCCGGTCTGTTTCCTTCAGGTTCCGGCAGTGTCTCAGGCAGGGTCATGCTTACATCTTAATAGTACCTTTTTGAAACATTTTTGCTGTTTAATCTTATAGATGAAAAATTGAATTTCTGTATCTTAGGAAGTATTTATCAGTTTCCTTTCTGTGATGTTTGTTTATCTCAGTCTTTCTTTCCAGTTTGATTATTTCACTTTCTCATTTATCTTAAGACCTTTTAAATATTTTTAGATTTATTCATCATATTTTTTTATAATTTACTAATTGTTTTATGTAATAAAGTGTGTTTGGCCTTTATAGCTTTAGAGATTCTTAAATTCTCAGAGAAGGCATTCCATCTCTGAGATCATGTGAAGGAAATTTCTACTTTTTCTTCTATTTTCTCCATTTAATCTCCTTTTTAAAATTTATTTATTTATTTTACAACCCAATATTAGTCCTTCCTCTCCTTCTAGTATCCTGTCAGGCAAGCCCTCCCCCCATCCCCCCTTCTCTTTTGAGAAGGAGAAACCCCCCTCTGGTTGTCACCCTCTCCACTAACTCCCTACACCCCCAGTCCTGCACATCAAGCTGCTATGGGACTAGGTAAAACCTCTCCCCTGAGGCCAGACAAATAGGTTGGTTTAAGGGATGCAGGATAGATTTAATCTCTTAATATCCAAATATTTTATTTGAAATTTGCTTTGGATGAAAGATGGGAGTCCCAAAATTCCGATTTTTATCTTTTATCATGCTATTCTCTTATTTTATTTACTCAGTAAGTATCTGCTTATTAAGTAAACGTGACTAGAGCGGAGCCACGTGTTCCTCACGTCCTGTAGACTTCCGTATCGGAGCTGCCTTCTGGGTTGCCCCTTCTGCCTGCTCTCTTTGAGTAGGCGCTACCATCACACTTTCATTATTACCTGATACCTCTTTACTCTTATTTCTGAATTTTGTTTCTGTGCTCACCACCTTTCACTGAACTTTAGAATCATCCCACCTAATTTACATAAAAGTTCCGCCATGTTTTATTGGAATCGTATGTGTGCCTTTTAAGTTTAATTCAGAGAACTTATAATACTTTTTTTAAAAAACCTATTTATGCTCCTGTTTTTAATAGTTTTAATCTAATCAACTAAGGTCTTCAGCATTTGTTTTTTTTCTATCAAGTTTATTAATAGATGGTGTGCCCTTATTGAAAGGAAAATAGAAGAACAACCGTGTTCTCGTTTCTGATTTTCCTCCTGTTTCCCCAGTTGGGAACACTTTTAATTCATTGGATTCAATAATGAGGAAAATGAGGACCAGTAAGCTTGGGGGCAATGTTAAAAATGATCCACCCCAGGTATCAGATGGCCGGAGGCCCTGGTTCTGGCTCCATTGCTCTTAAGAAACATCATGCTGTCACACATTGCTTCTTGGGGAAAAGTATGTTTTCTCGGACTGGCAAGAATGAGATTTAGAATCTAGGGCAGAAAATGTTTTCGGAAATACCTGCTTCTTTGACTCCTGTCTGTATCCTTATATTTTATTCATAAAGATCTCCAGAAAGGCTTGCCACCCTTTCTGCCCTCTGATTACCGCTCCTTCTTTTACACGAGGTAATTTCTACATTTCAATTCCATTTTCCTACAATTTGAGCATTGCTTTGCATTTTGACTTAAGGCTTTTCTATTTCAATTTCATTTTAATTTTTTTCCTGTAACTAACTTCTATCTGCCTATAGGTCTACATACGTGTGAAAATGCTGTTTTTGTTACAGGAGGATGGTGGGTTACCCTCCGAGGCTCTAGTCTAGAAGGCGTTAGCCTGGTGTTATTTGGAACTCGGTCGTGTGTCATCGATGTCATTAGAAGCAATTCGCAACAGATTCAATGCAAAGTCCCACCTAGGGTAAGAAGACTCTTTGCTATTGTAATACCCAATAGTAACCTGTAAGCCCCACCCACCCAAGGACCAGGCAACTTCCTGGGATACTGGGAGTTGTAGTTCTGGGAATATAACAGACTCCCCATGGGGAAGTATGGTGGCCTATGGGTTTGTCTATATAAACCACTATAGCAAGTGTCTCAGGGCTGGGAAGTTTCAGAGAGTGGTGCATCTCTTGGTCAGTGTTTAATATTTAATAAAGATTGATTCAAGTTTTGCCCAAAATGGTGAAATTGGTTTTTCTCTGGTGAATCTGAGGATTCACACTAGCTCCTTGTGTGTAGTTGGTGACTATAATTGATTAGCAAACAGATTTTAACACATCCACTCTGAGAACTAAAGTGACTAATCCAAACTTGTCATCCTAACAGAGTGCTTGTTTTATTTTTGTATCGTTTGTTTTGCTATGAAAAACAAACAGAGCCCTATATTATAATATAGTTTCAGTTACTTCCTTAAACAAACAAGGCAACTCGGGCACCCTACTCTCAATATTGGTTCTATAGAATAAGCAAAAAGACACATATTTTTGCTGTCTTTTTGTTTATTGAGCAAACAAGTTGCATGCTTTAGCAGTTTTTATTTTCTGGCAAGTTTGTAGAACATAGAAAAATTTAGAATACTCGATTCTTATAACTATCTCCTTAGTTACTCCGTACTATTTTATTTGTACTGTGAAAGCAGATACCCTGGGCTGAAGAGATAGCTGTTGTTAAAGTGTTTGCCTTGCAAGTATGAGGACTTAATTTTCATCCCCAGCACATAAGAAGATCAGAGTGCTGGTGTATGCCCGTAATTCCAGAGCTGGGGAGGCAGAGACAGGCTGATCTTTGGGCCTATCTGGCTAGCCAGAATCCTAATCAGAAATTTCCAAGTCACAGTAGGACACCCTGTCTCAAAGTAGAAGGTGAATAGTTCATGAGGAATGATACCTATCCCTGATCTCTGGCCTCCATGTAGACACATACATGTTTGCATATGCAACCTCTCTCTCTCTCTATGAATATATACACAACCCTACATACATGCCCACACACACACCCTCATACACAAACCAGACAACACGAATAAGGTCCCAAGTTCCCATTTCCTTATCAGTTCTGTCTTGTGTCCATTGTCTAGTGTCTTTCTCTTCCCTTCCTTGGAGTGGTTGGCCAGGGTCACAACCACTGCCACTCTCAGACTTATTAGGGCTGCCTTGGTGTCCTCATCATTCTTAGCAGCTTGTGCCTCAGAGGATGATTGAGCAAACATGCTCTCAGATAGATAGAGATAGAGATAGATAGATAGATAGATAGATAGAGAGAGAGAGAGAGAGAGAGAGAGAGAGAGAGAGAGAGAGAGAGAGAGAGAGAGAGATCTTTCAGAATTCCAATTGATCACAGGCTCTACGACTTTAGGTCATCCAGTTCCTCAAATACCATGAAAAGCTAGTTTTTACATGCAAATGACATGCGATTATAGTATATAGTTGTACTGTAATTGTTTGACTGGTCCCTCTTATCAGGTGTTTAGATAATTTTTAGATCTCCTCTATTACAAGCAAAGGCTTTAGGCCATCCTAAGAATTATATTTTGAAGATATTTTTCCTGGACCCATGCATCTAAGTTTTAAAGTAGATATAAAGTTGTGTTGTCTACAGTTCTTTTCTGGCTTATGTGCTCAGTATCATTGTGTGTTTGATTTCTGGTGCTTTGGTCAACCGTGGGTGCTATTTTCCCAGTTGTAGTCACCATTTAAGGAGTGAAATTTGAACTCTTTGTGTTTCTTTTACTATAGAGAATACACATTAGGAAACAAACTTTAAATTTTGGACAGAGTTAATGTATGAAAAGATACAGTGGAAAGAAGAACAATCATGTTCTCCTTTCTGTTTTTCTTCTTCTGTCTCCCTGTTGGAAACACTTTCATTTCTTTGAATTCAAATTGCAATAATATTTTTTGTTTACATTATTATAGTTTTTAAATAATGCTGGTATAAACAAAGGGTATAATTTTTCTTTTAGAGTTCTTTGATTCTCCCTCTGTAGTGTCTTCTTTCCCCTTAAGTCTTTCTTATAATAGAAGCCCAACATGTTTTAAATGAATCTCCTCATGTTCTTACTCTGTTTACTGAAGCTCTGTGTCTTGCTTTGGTCTAGGTTGGGTGTATCTTGGTTTATTTTGTAGACTTTATTTTTGTTAGTTCCTTGTTTTCTCTTACTGATAGATTCAATGTTTCCTAGAGTTTATATTTTCTGTCTAGACTTTTAAAAACTCTTTGACAGTTCCATCCATGGACGTGACATAATTTGATAACATTCACCCACTACTACTTTCCCTTGACTCTATTCTATTTCCTCTGGATTTCTTCTTTTCAAGTTCCATCTTTTAGAATCCACTGAGTTTAATTATGGTTTCTTGAATGAGTATAGGGTGGGGATTTACTTAGTAGAGCACTAGAAACTTAACAGTAACTGCACCACAGAAGAAAATGACTGTCACAATCTCTAGCAACCATTAACTACCAGTATCTCCTCAGCTAGGATAGAATCCTTCTGAACCACTTCTCCCATCTCTACTGGAGTGGTGATACACTCTGTATGTCTTATGCAGGTAACTGAAGCTTCTGTAAGTTTTCATATCACATCTAGATGGCAGCATTTCATAACACACCCCCTCATCCTTTGTTCTTACATTCTTTCCATGGCCCTTTCCTCCATATTTCTAGGGTAAAGAACGATGTCTCCTTATTTTGATTATTATTTTTTTCTGTGAGACAAAAGCCTTACAAAACACAACACAAGAGGAAATTTTCTGAATATTTTCACTTCTGAAACCAATCTCACATACAATGGATAGTTTAGCTAGGTATAAACACTACTGAAAACACCTTTCTGACCAGAAACAATTACTGTGTGAAGTATACATCACTCTTTCTTACATTTCAGGGCACAGATAATATTCTTCAATACTGAATTTGTTTAAGTTCTTACCTCCCTGTAGGAGCTGAGGAAATAGATTCAAAAAATATATTCTATGGTAAGCACCATTTTTTGGCTTATTATGTTTATTCTCAAACCAACCAAGATTTGAATTCTGAAATTGTTTTTCAGGGGAAAGATGGATACACTGTGAATGTGACTGTGATCAATGGGGACCACTCCACAGTTCTTGCCAGAGCATTTACTTATGTCTCCTCTTTAAATCCAGTGATTGTGTCTTTGAGCAGAAATAGAAGCAACATAGCAGGTAAGATACATGTTACGTCAAGCCCATTTTTACTTTAGAGCTTAAAAATCAATTAATGGACTATGGATTTGGATTTACTATTTTATCTGTTTTGTTTATCCCAACTAGCCTGAAGCTCTATTTGATAGTGACGTTGAACTAACAACACTTGTTTCACTCTTCCCTGAGTTAGGGTTATAGTCATGCAAAATGGGCTTCTTCTATTACAGATAACAAATTTTTCAGGTTACCTGTCAAAAATTAATCTTATATCTGATTTCTTCTCTGTGAACATGGGACTATTTCCTCATGAATATGATATGAATATTGAATTAGTATCCAATAAATATTTATTGAGCAGGTAATTTGTATTGCTACTGCCAATTATAATAGACTTCAATTCTTAGCAGTAATTTATGGCTTAGTTTACAGACAAAGAAACTAAGAAATAGAATCTAAGTAACCCACATGTACCTTTAGCAAGTAATGAAGCCAAGATTTAAATACCAACAGTCTAAAGATACCAAGCATTCAGCTACTTACAGTGGAATATAGGTTTTGGTAGTAGGTTCAATTGTGGCAGTTTAATAGTTATAGAATAGGTACCCGGAGTAACCAAAGTATTCTTGTTTTTTTTGAGATTTGCTGTGTATAAAAAGGATTATAAAAGCACTATTCACATGAAATAGTGTAACCTTTATTTGAAACTCATATGTTATGATGGAATAGAATTATAATGATTTCTTTTTATTAAAATATAGACTAGCCATAGTAGCTGGCAACAGCTCTTTCTGGTTAATTGATTGCCAGATGGCAGAGTTTTTGATTTATTACAAAAAGATCATCATGGTTTCTGATGAAAAAGCTTTTCTGGTACTGTTCTCACTTTCTGAAGCTCAAGTGTACACAGAGTTATCTATCCTTTCTTCAACTTACCAATATTCTTCAGCTCAGGTAACACTGAAGAATTATCTGCCTCTAGTGACCAAAGTCTCTAAAATGATTCAGTTTATTTCCAATGAGGTAGAAAAGGGGCTCATAGAGACTGGACTATCCATCAGAGCACATACATGGGATGGAACTAGACCTTGTACCCAGACGTAACAGATGTGCAGCTTGGTCCTCATCTGAGTCCCCTAACAGCAGGGGCTGTTTCTGACTACATTGCCTACTTTTGATCCCTTACCCTAACTAGGCTCCCTTGTCTAGCCTCAATAGAAGATCTGCCTAAATCTAATACAACGTGATAGACTAAGGGGGTTGATATTCATGAGAGGCCTCTCCCTTGAGAAGAAAGGGAGTGGGGTTGAGAAGAAGGGAGATGAGAGGGAGGAACTTCAAGGAGAGGAGGGAGAGGAAGCTGTGATTGGAATATAAAGTAAATAAATACATTAATTAGTAAAATCAGTATGTGCATATATGCATGTGTGTGTATGTGTAGGTGCATGCATGTGTATGTGTAGGTCAGAGAACGACTTCTGGGAGTTAGTTCTCTCCTTTTACCACATGAGGTTACACTCAGGTTGTCTTCTTGGATGGCAAGCACATTTACCCTACGAGCCATCTCACCTTCCCCTACTGACATGATTTTATCAGCTCTTTGACTACCTTTGACAAGTCTTTGAGGTTAAGGGTTGTTTATGTGTCCCTTAAACTCTTGTGTCTTCATCATGGACTTAGTACATATTTCACTTAGAAAGAGTTGAGATAAGGTGTTTATGATATGCACACCCTTTCTTCTGCAGAGTTGCTGGTTCTACCAAAACGCTATTGAAAGCAGAGGGGGAGCTTGGATTTGCTTTTTCTAATACTTAGTTATGACACCTTGATGGCTGAGGTTTCCTCAACTTCAAATGCCCATTGTATTTCATCTGGGCAGTAGATGACAATTAGCTTCATCTGTATACTTGATGAAAACCTAAAATCACCTGTAATACAGAATGTCAGATGAAGAATTGCCCAGATCAGATTGCCCCGTAGGCATATATGTGAGCTATTTCATTTTCTTTAAAACTTTTATTTTCTATTTCTATTTGTATTTATAGGTACCACATGTGTCCCTGTTACCCATGAAGGTCAGGAGAGGGTATCAAATTTTCTGAACTGGAGTTATGGATAGTTCTACACCACCATATAGGCGCTGGGAACCAAACCCAGGTCCTCTGTAAGAGTAGCAAGTGCTCTTAACCACTGAGTCCTCTCTCTAGTCTCCTGTGAGGCATTTTCTTGATAGATAATTGATACAGCAAGGTTCAGCTAGTTGTGGGAGGAGGAATCCCAAGCATGGGTGGGCCTAGGGTATACAGGAAAGAAATAAACCAGGAAGAGCATAAATAAATCAGCAGCGTTCCATGGTCTCTGCTTCAGTTCCTGTTCTGGGTTCCTGTCTTAGGAGTTCCGGCCTCAGCTTCCCTTGATGATTATCTCTAACCAAGAAGCCCAAGAAGCCCTTTCTTCCTCAAGTTGGTTTCAGTCAATATTTTATCACAGGAACATAGAACAGCCTGGAACCCTGTGGAAAGATCAAATGGGGTGATGGCGTAAAGGTGCTCTGAGGGTGATAAACTGTTGGAATTGTGCAGTACATTCTGGAGATGTAGATTTTTGCTTTTAGCAGCACAAAAGTAGAGGCAGAAGAGAAGAACACAGGACACTGTTTTCAGGTTAGGAAGGCAATGAAACCTCCAAACTACTTAGCTTGCCTTTACAGGAATAAAAATTAGCAAAATTGCCTCAGAAATTTTGCATTGTTGATGCCCTTGACGTTTTAGGCTGCACTTCTGTTAAAAGAGTTGTTAGAAACTTCATAGAAAAAAAAAGGATGGCTGTTAAAATTCTTAGAGAATTATATACAGGCCTGACTTTATTTCATCATAAAAGATGTAGTGATTGATGCCAAAAGTTCAGAAATAAATATATTATTCTTGACACAGGAGGTGAGATGCTGTTCCTTGGGATGACACTGATGGTGAACTATACAGATCTGAATGTGCAAATCTACATTCAGAACACTTCTGCTCAGGTCCTTGCAAAGACGGCATGGGGACTGGAGGTGCTGTTGCCTCCGTTGCTGCCTGGCATCCATGTGATTTCAGCATTCATCAATGGAATCAGCATTCGTTCACAAGGGTAAGGTCACCACCGTGGTTGAATTCTGGTCTGTTTGACGGACTAGCTACTCATCTGGGAAATTCAACTTTGAATTGTCTTCTCTTTTCCATGCAAAGTGAGCTGATACAGAAATGAGAATTACAAACATATGAGTGAGACTTGAAGCCTTGAAGATAATTCACTCCTTAGACTAACGGAGGGGACATGTTGGGCTACTTGTTGGAGAAAAGGGAAATGTCTGTCAGTTGTTTGAGGTGGGATTGTGGTGGGAGGTTGTGACTAGAGAAGGTAAGCCTTTGGTAGGACACTTTAATAAGACTGTGTCTGAGGCTTTGAATAAGTGGTTTTTAATAGTTGCATAGGCCATGCCTCCTGCCTCACCTTTACCTCTATACATTGAAATCCCTCTAGATTTTCTTAAGAAATTCTCCCTCCCTGATCTAGGAAGTATCTAAGCTGTGTGAGACTGATGAAGCCATATGAGCCTGGCCCAGGACAGCGCCCTTCCCTTCTCTCCATTGCTTCTTCTTTATGAGCAAGACCACTGATACTTGTTCTTCATCATTTCTCCTCCCTCTACAAACATCTCTCTCTCTCTCTGCTTTTGCTCATCTCCGTGATATTTCCTAACTCCACCCCTCTTCTCCAGGGTTGATCTCCACATCCAGTACCTCACTGAAGTTTTCAGCATGGAACCTTGCTCTGGGTCTCTCTTGGGTGAGTGATCCTGACAGTGTACATAACGCATCCAGCTGGTTGTTTTTCCCAATAGTCAGATTTCATTTCCAGAATAATGATCTAGTGAGGTCAGAGCTTCAGGGGCCAGGGAAAGTCTCCTACAACATTTTTTTTGACATTATATGTACAAGGAGATGAGGGAGAAGTCTTCAGTGTCTCCACTTTCCTCCAGGGACTGAAAACAGAAGAATAAAAATAGAAACACAAATGCAGTGTGGGAAACGTAAGAACTACGTAGAATGTTACATCAGATAATAGAACAGATGGCAAGAAAATGAAAGAATTTAAATTTTCACTCACATATAAGTTGACAGAAGTATAGCCATCTAAGACATACAAATGCACTCTGAAATTTGGTCTTAAATATTAAAAAAAAATACCAGTGTAGGGGTTTGAAGAGATGATCAGTGATTATGATCGCTGGTTGTTCTTATAGAGGACCGGGTTCAGTTCCCAGCACCCACATGGCCTGTAACTCCAGTTCCAGAGGATCTGTCACATCCTCTTTTGGCCTCCCTGGGCACAGTATATAGTTGTACACAGACATACATGCAGGCAAAATGCCCATACACATAAAATGAAAAACTAAATCTTAAAAAGTATTCTTGTGAAACAATTTGAATCACTGTACTGCTATGTGAACTTTTTCATATCTGAGTATTGGCCAAATGATCACATTTAACCATTATGATGTAGGTATGTGTGTGTGTGTGTGTGTGTGTGTGTGTGTGTGTGCACGCACGTGTGTCTGTCTGTCTGTCTGTCTGTGTATAAGCACATCTCCAGTAGGCATGTTGTTGAGGTCAGAGGTCAACTTTCTCTTTTCATCATATGGGTCCTGGTTGGCCACCCTCCCTTTACACAGAGGCCTTTGGCTGCTGAGCCTTTTAGCTGGCTGGAGTATTAGCTTTCAATTTGTGTCTTTCATGTCTACACTTTAGGTGGAACTATCCTCAGATTCTCAGGAGCAGGACTGGGCAGAGACCCAGCTCTGATTCGGGTGCTTGTGGACAACCGTCCTTGTGATACTGTGAAGTTAACAGAAGTGAACATTTGGTGTGAGACTCCCCGAGTCGTACTACCACCCAGAGCAGATGTTCTCACTGTCCCAGTATCTGTGGAGATCTGGGCTGGCAACACTTCCTTGGTGGGGAAGGTCTTTATCTTCACATATGAAGCAGCGGCAACTCCAGTGGTCACTGCTATGTGGGGTGAACTCATGGACAACAGTGTAAGGTTTTACGTGGAAGGAAATAACCTCTCTGACTCAGTCATTCTTTTGGGATCCTTGAAATGTGACCTTCAAGTGCAATTGTTTGGCGATAACATGAACCTGTCTGGGTGCTCCCTTCTTCTCCACAGTTTGGAAGCCGGGGTCTATGCTCTCCAAGTTCGTCACAAGAGGATGGGGTTTGCCAATATGTCTGCGGTGCCTCAGAAGTTTGAGCTGTCACCCCAGATTATCGACATCTTCCCAACACATGGTTCTATATGTGGTGGGACAGTGCTTACTGTGAAGGGCACGGCTTTCAGGTCCAAAAGGAGGTCTGTTCATGTTGACCTTTCAGGTCCTTTTACGTGCGTGATTTTGAGTTTGGGAGATCACACAGTCCTATGCCAGACCAAGTTTGTGGGTGATCAGTTTTCTGAAACATCACTGGCTCTAAACATCACAGTTCTGGTCAACGGGCTGACCAGCAAGTGTGAGGGGAACTGTACTCTCTTCATGGAGGAAGCAACAACTCCTATTGTGAATGCGTTGACTATAAGCATCAGTGGCTCTCTAACCACAGTGCTGATGAGTGGCCAGAGGTTAGGCTCTGCTGGTGAGCCAACAGCCTTTGTGGATGGTCAACTTCCTTGCCACACAACTTTCTTTAATACCAGCTACGTGGCATGCCAGATGAGAGATTTGGCCCCGGGGTTCCACTATCTGTCAGCTGTTCGTACAAGTGCTGGATATGCTTGCCTCAATAGTGTTTCTAGAAACTTCTTCGTTGTGCCTCAGGTGTTTGATTATTTTCCTAAGGATTTTAGCATCCATGGTGGAAGTCTCTTGACTATAAAAGGCACAACCCTTCGAGGATGGAAAACTACATTTGTCTATGTTGGCCAGCAGGCTTGTCTAACAGTGAACATCAGTTCTGAGTTCATCCAGTGCATTGTTCCCGCAGGAAATGGCTCTGCTGCTCTGGAAATAGATGTAGATGGAGTTTTATATCACATGGGCTTTGTTGACTACAGCAGCATCTTTACCCCAGAATTGCTTTCCGTTTCACAGAGTCATGACATCTTGACCTTTACAGTGGCCCGCATCTCAGGGGCTGCAAATGTTGACATTCTTATCGGGACGTCACCGTGTCTAGATGTTGCCGGTAACCATACGATTCTCCGGTGCATGGTCCCTCTGCTTCCTGCTGGGGAGTATGCTGTCACAGGTTATGACCACAGCAGAGGATGGGCCTCATCCTCTCTCATTCTCATGCTGAGAGCCACTGTGACCTCAGTGACTGAGAACTATGGTAAGTAGAGAGTACAAGACAGAATATTTTCTCTATAAAGTGAACTAATTGTTACTCTCAGTTTTGGGAAGAAGGGTACCCACATTACTGTAGAATGGCCAGAAGGAGGAGGGTGGAGGGGAGGAGAGGAGGAGGAGGAGGAGGAGGAAGAGGGAGGAGGAAGAGGAGGAGGAGGGAGGAGGAGAAAGAGGAAGAGGAAGAGGAAGGAGGAAGAGGAGGAGGAGGAGGAGGAAGACCTCTTAACTTCTTATAGTCACAATGCCTTTTTCAGGCTTGTCTTTGTGAGGTTTCATTTCTTTATCTTGATTTTTCATCAATCAGAGAAATTCCACATATTCCCAAAGTATTTGAGCTTATTTCAGTTTCATGCATCCACTTCACTGGACAAGTATTTTAAATTTAGTACCAGTCGCTCAAGCTCATTGTGTGATTTCCATAAGAATATAACTGTGTTCACCTATTTTAGACACATGCTGATTTGTATTATTTAAAACACATTCATAACATTAAGTTTTGCCATTTTGTAATGGTTCACAGGTGAATTCATAGTCCACCAATCATAGGCCAGTGCCATAGTACGAGTATACTGGTTAAGCGTAAACAAATACTTATTTTCTATTTTATTTGTATGTATGTGTGCCCGAGTATATATATGTACATCCCATGCACTCAGGGTGCCCATGGAGGCTGGCAAAGGGCATCAGATCTCTAGACACTGGCATTATGGGTAGTTGTGAGCTGCCCATTGTGTGTGCTGTAACCAAAGTCCAGTCTTCTGGAAGGGGACTGAGTGTTCTTAATCCCCGAATTATCTCTATCGCTTCCAACTTTATTATTTTTCTTTTAGTACATGGACATTTGTTTAATTATTTTTAAAAAAAAATCCTGTTCACTTACTTTGGAACATAATCATGATTATGATTTAAAAACATGGAGAAAATCATTCAATCCATATCGTTGGGGTAATACCCATAATATCTCTTAGACGCTTGGCTTCTGCTAAGTGGGATTCGGTTGAGGTCAGGATTTGCATTTGGAGGCAGTGGTTAATGTAGCTAACAGAGCCTTGCTTTTTCTAAGATTTGGCTTCCTTATTTAATAAAGGATTTTGGGCCGGGTAGTCCATACATTTTTCTCCCTATTCCTCAAGAAATCACAATTTTTATGATGAAAGAACACCATAAAACACACCTTCAGCAGGAGACACCACCCTTAAGTGATCGAGAGCCTGTGGATGGAACTCCATTCCTTGAAAGCAGTGGTTCTCAACCTCCCGAATGCTGCGACTGATCCTTCGATGCAGTTCCTCATGTTATGGTGACCCCTCGCCATAAAATTATTTTTGTTGTTTCTTCCTAACTATAGTTTTGCTACTGTTATAATTTGTAATGCAAATATGATATGCAGGGTAGTCTTAGGCACCCCCTGTGAAAGGCTTGTTTGACCCCCAAAGGGGTTGCAGCTCAAGGGTTGAGAATCACTGCTCTAGCGGAGACTGAAGCTCTGCATCGCCGAGGAACCCAGCAGTCGGGACTAACTTTGCTTACCTGAGAACCTTAAAGCATGTCTTTACTGTGGCCCGTGTTGGTAGTGGCAGAAGTGGAGCAATAACTGGGGGTATTAGATGTTAAACTCTTGATTTAGGGAATTTGTATAATCATAGATTCTAGTCATCTATCAAAATGAAACGGAATCTATGAAGGTCTGGAAAAATATATGTGCAGTAATTAATTTTAAGTAAATAACAGAGCTGCAGGAAAATATGTATATAATGATCCCACTGTATATAATGTACATATTATATATACACATATTATATACACATATATACACACATATACATATAAATACATGTTATATATGCATGATATATATGTTATATATACATGCTTTATGCATTATATGTGTATGTATATATAACATTATATATTTGCAGTGATTAATATAGCTAATATAGCCTTGCTTACATATATATATGTTATATATGTGTGTGTTATATATATGTGTTATATATATGTTAAATATACATGTATGATTGTGATTTAAAAACATGTAGAGAATTTAATCCATATAGATCATATGTATATATGCATATAACATACTTACACACACATATATATATATACACACACATATATAATGTTTGCTAAAATGTCATAGGTAGTAAGGAGAACTTAAATTTTTGTTTCTATTTTATACCTTTTTCTATAGAAAGAAATCTGCTTACAGAAAATCTCAAAGCTGTAAATTAGTTATTTATGCAATGCGACTACAATTTTAAAACATTGCCAACACACACAAAAAGCTTCAGGTCAGAGCCAAGCAGAGAGGAGCGTAGAGATGCCGGGATCAGCTGTACACATTCTGTGGGGGTTGAGAAGGCTACACAGCGAGGGAGTGATGGTTGGGCTTCGTGTGCAGTAAGCCAGGATTTGCCTCCTAACTGATGAGCCTGGGATTTGTCTCCGAAGGCTGCCTGGGTGGAAGGCTTTTGCATGTGCTCGGAGCAGGATTTTCTCCAGGGAACATCTCAGCTGCTGTATGTGGTGCTCCGTGCCAAGTCTTGGCTAATGCGACAGTGTCTGCCTTCAGCTGCTTGGTTCTGCCCCTCGATGGTAAGTAAAAAAAAATCACACATAGACATTTATGTAAAGGTCATATCCTTCCTGCTTCTGTTTTGCTACTGCACTGACTACTACTGGGAGTAGAATTTTTCTCTTTTCTATCAAAGATGGTAGACCCTGGGGCCTGAGGAGGTGGCGCAGTGGGTACATTGCTGGCTTTTCAAGAATGAGAAGAGTTTAGAAACTGCACCAAAAATAAAGCTTTTTGTAATGGTACATGACTATAACCCAGGAATGGCTGAGGTGCAGAGACAGGTGATTGCCCAGAACTTCCTCAGTAGGTACTTTAGCCAAAAGTGAACTCAGGGTTCAGTAAATTTGTCTCAAAAAATAATATGAAGAGAGATGAAGAAGACACTTGAAGTCAACTCCCGGACTTCACATGCACACACCTAGACAAGTGTATCACACACACACACATGCACACCCACCCGCACTCAGCCATGTATACCTTACATGTGCATACAGCACACACATAGACAAAGAATATCATTAGGAATCATTTCACTCATTTGCTTTGTTTTGGCCAGTCATGTTTGGTTCTACCCTAGGTCTCTGGGCTAGCCTCACAGGAAGTGTTGGGTATGGGCTGCCTCTCAGGCCTTGGGCTTCAAGTTAAACCAGACATTGGTTGGCCACTCCTACGTTTTCTACAAACACTATCGCCCCAGCACATGCTGCAGGCAGGACAGAGTGTAGGGCAAGGGTTTTGTTGCTGGGTTGGTGTCCAGATTTCTCCTTCTGTAGCCTAGAGAGTTCCTTCCAATATAGAATATATTCTAGAATATATTGCTAGAATATAGTGATGAAGGCACCATGCAGGCACTAGCTCGACCTCTCTCTGTTCAGAGAGCTGTGTGGATGTTGTCTTTGGCAATGGGGCTCCACTGTCATGTTTTGTCCTAGCATCAGCCTGTGTTATTTGGGGATCTCCATAGGACCCTCTTGCCCAGCAACTCAAGTGAGTTGAACCCTGACCCACCACTGGAAGCCTTGCTTGATTACAAAACATGACCAGTTCTGACTCCAAGTCATACTTTTCCCCTTCATCCCTTCCCCCAACTAATCCCTCCTGATCCAGTCTCCTCTTGCCTCAGTCTAGCCAAAATCTATTCTATTTCCCTTTCCCAGGGAGATCCATGCATCCCTTCTAGAGCTTCCTCTTTACCACATCTCTCTAGGTCTGTGGATTGCAGCTTAGTTACCATTTACTTAACAGGTTCACGTATAAGTAAACATATACCACATTTCTATTTCTGAGTCTGGGTTAAACTCACTCAGGATAATTTTTTTGTAGGTGCATCCATTTGCTTTCAAATTTTACGATATGTTTTTTTAACAGCAGAGTAACACTCCATTGTGTAAATGTATCACATTTTCTTATCTATTCTTTGGTTAAATGATGTCTAGATTGTTTTCAGTTTCTGACTGTTATGAACAAAGCCCCAGTGAACATAGTTGAGCAAGTGTCCTTGTGCTAGGAGAGAGCATCCTTTCTGTGTGTACCCAGGAGTCGTAGAGCTGGGTCTTGAGGTAGATCAAGTCCAGGTTTTCTGAGGAACTGCCATATTGATTTCCATAGAGGCTGCACATGTTTCTACTCCCACCAGGAATGGAAGAGCGTTCCCCTGTTCAAATCCTTGCCAGCATAATCCTTGTGTTTTTGATCTTAGCCATTCAGCAGGTGTAAGATAGAACCTCAAAGTAGTTTTGATTTGCATTTCCCTGGTGGCTAAGGATGCTGGACATTTCTTCAAGTGTTTTCAGCTATCAATGATTCCTCTATTTGGAATTCTATTTCTATCTGTATCTACATGTTAAAACTGTATTATTTTGTTTTTTTGATATCTAGTTTATATATATTTGATAGTAGCTCTCTATCAGATATGGAATTGGTTAAAAAAACAAACTTTTCCTATTCTGTAGGTTGCTGCACTATCCATCTGCCCTTTGCCTTGCAGGACTTTTCAGTTTCATAAAGTCCTGTTTATGAATTGTTGATTTTAGCACCTGAGTTATCAGTATTCTGTTCAGAAAGTCATCTCCTGTGCTCATGCGTTCAAGGTTACTCCCCACTTTCTAGTCTATCAAGTTCAGCGGGTCAGGTTTTATGTTGAGATTTTTTGATCCACTTGGGTTTAAATGTTGTTCAGGATGGTAAATCTGGATCTATTTACATCCTTCTGCATGTAGCCATCCACTTGGACCAGCGCCATCTGCTGAACATACTGTCTTTTTTCCCAGTGTGTATTACTGGCTTCTTTATAAAATCCGGGTGACTATGGGTATGTAGAGTTCCATTTCATTCCATTAATCAATGTGTTTGTTTTTATGCCACTACCATGCTGTTTTTATTCCAATAGCTCTGCTATACAATTTGAAATCAGGATGGTGGTATGTCCAGCACTTCTTTAATTGTTTGGGATTATTTTATCTATCTTGGGAGTTTTGTTTTCCACGTAAAGTTGAGAATTATACTGTTAAGGTCTGTAAAGAATTGTGTTGGGTTATTGATGGCTATTGTGTTGAATCCATAGATTGCTTTTGGTAGGATGGCTATTTTTAAATTATTATTTTATCAATCTCCTGATCATTGAGCATAGGAGATCTTTCCATCTTCTAATGTCTTCTTCAATGTCTTTCTTTAAAGACTTGAAGATTTTATCATACACATCTTCAAACTGCTTGGTTAGAGTTATCCGAAGACATTTTCTATTATTTGGGCCTATTGTGAAGGGTGTTGTTTCCCAGATTTCTTTCTTAGTCCATTTATTGTTTGTATATAGAAAGATTTTGGTTTTGAGTTAATCTTGTACCAGCCACTTTGTTGAAAGTGTTTATCAGCTAGCTGTAGGAGTTTCCATTAGAATTTTTGGGGTCACTTATGTATATTGTCATGTCATATGCAAATATCAATACTTTGGCTTCTTACTTTCTAATTTGTATCCCTCTGAACTCCTTTAGATGCTTTATTGCTCTAGCTAAAACTTCAAGTCCTATATTGAGTAGCTATGGAGAGAGATGACAATCTTAGCCCTGTTTCTGATTTTAGTGGAATTGCTTTGGGTCTTATTTCCATTTAATTTGATGTTGGCTATGGGCTTGCTCTAAATTGCTTTTATGTTTAGGTATGTTCTTTGAATCCCTAATATCTCCAGAACTTTTATCATGAAGGGGTGTTGGATTTTTGTCAAAGTATTTTTTTTTTTTGTCAAAGGATAATCTATTGAGATGATCATGTGGTTTTACTCTTTCAGTTTGTTTATGTGGTGGATTATAACGACTGATTTTCCTATGTTGGACCATCCTTACATCTCTGGGATGAAGCCTACTAGACCATAGTAGATGATTTTTTATGTGTTTTTAGATTTAGTTTACAAGCATTTTATTGAGTACTTTTTAAAATCTGTGTTCATAAGGGAAATTGGAGTATAATTCTCTTTGATTTTTGAGTCTTTATGTGGTTTGGGTATCAGGGTAACTATGGACTTGTCAAATTGGGCAATGTTTCTTCTGTTTCCATTTTGTGAAAAAAAATTGAGTAGTATTGACATTTACTCTTCCTTGAAAGTCCAGTAGAATACTGCTCTAAAATCGTCTGGCCCTGAGCTTTTTCAGGGGCTGAGGGGAGACTTTTAATGACTGCTTCTATATCTGTAGGAGTTACAGGTGTGTTTAAGATGTTTATCTGGTTTCAATTTAACTTTGGTAAGTGGTATCAATCAAGAAAATTGTCCATTTCTTTTATAATTTTCAATGTGATAGAGCACAGGTTTTTTTTTTCTTTCTTTTTTTTTCTTTATTAACTTGAGTATTTCTTATTTACATTTCGAATGTTATTCCCTTTCCGGGTTTCTGGGCCAACATCCCCCTAACCCCTCCCCCTCCCCTTCTTTATGGGTGTTCCCCTCCCCATCCTTCCCCCATTACCGCCCTCCCCCCAACAATCACGTTCACTGGGGGGGTTCAGTCTTAGCAGGACCAAGGGCTTCCCCTTCCACTGGTGCTCTTACTAGGCTAGTCATACAGCACAGGTTTTTAAAGTCCTTATGAGTCTCCGTATCAGCCGAGGGTCTGTTGTTCCCTTTTCATTTCATATTTTGTAAATTTGGATGTTCTCTTCTCATTGTGTTACTTTGGATAAGGGTCTATCTTGTTGATTTTCCTCAAAGAATCAATCCTTTGATTGACTTATTTTTTTGTATTTTCTTTGTTTCTATTTTATTGATTTCAACCCTGAGTTTGATTATTTCCTGTCCTCTACTCCTCTTGGGTGTGTTTGCTTCTTTTTGTTCTAAAGCTTTCAGATACTGTTAAGTTGCTAGTATGAGATCTCTCCAGTATCTTTGTGAAGGCACTTAGTGTTATCAACTTTCCTCTTAGCCCTGCCTCATTGTGTTTCATAACTTTGGGAACACTGTGTATTAATTTTTATTGAATTCTAGAAAGTATTTAATTTCTTTTTATTTCTGCCTTGACCCTTTCTTCATTCAGTAGAGACTTGTTGCATTTCCATGAGTTTATAAGCGCTACGTTGTTTCTCTTGTTCATATCCAGCTTTAATCCCTGGAGGTAGGACAGAATGCAGAGTGTTATTTCAATTTTCTTGTATTTGTTGAGATATTGTGTCTAAAAAGGTAGTCATTGTTGGAGAAATTCCCATGAGGTGCTGAGAAGAAGGTGTATTCTTTTGCATTTGGCTGACATGTTTTGTCAATATCTGTTAGATATGTTAGGTTTATAATGTCTGATAGTTCCAGTATTTTTGTTTGTTTGTTTAGTTTTTGCCTCAATGACTATTGGTGAGAATGGGGTAATGAAGTCTTTCAGTATCAGTGTGTGAGGGCAAGTAGTGTTTGTTTATTTGCTCATTTGTTTTGTTTTTACAAACTTGGGTACCCTTGTGTTTTGGGAATAGATATTAAGAATTGAAATGTTATTTTGGTGGATTTTTTCCCCCAGTGGTGAGCATGTTGTGTGTTCCCCCATCTCTTTCAATTAATTTGGTCTGAAGTTTATTTTGTTAAATATTAAAGGTAAAATGGCTACAGTAGTGTGCTTCTTGAGTTCATTTGCTTGGAATACTATTTTCCAACCGTTTACCCTGATGTAATGTATATCCTTGATGTTGAGATGTCTTTCTTGTATGCTGCAGAAGGATGGATCCTGTTTCACATCTATTCTGTTAATCTGCCTCTTTTTTAATTGGGGAATTAAGACCACTGATATTAAGAGATATCAATACCAGTGACTGTTACTTCCTATCATTTTGTTAGTGATGGCGATGGTGATGGTAGTGGTGGTGGTGGTGGTGATAGTGTATGTATGTGTGCACACCTGCATGTATGCTTCCCTTCTTTTACTTTCGTTGTGTAAAATTATTTATTTTCTATGTTTTTTATGGGTTTAGTAAACCTCCTGGGGTTGGAATTTTTCATCTAGTACCTTTCCTGTTCGACTGGATTTGTAGATAATTTAATTTTGACTTATCATGAATTACCTCATTTTCTACATCTATGGTGATTGAAAGTTTTGCTGGGTATAATAGTGTGGGCTTTTATATGTGGTCTCTTAGAGTCTGTAGCACATCTGTCTAGGCCATTCTGGCTTTTAGAATCTCCATTGAGAAATCAGGTGTAATTCAAATAGTTTTGCCTTTATGCTACATGATATTTTTTGTTGCAGATTTAAATATTCTTTCTTTGTTCTGTATGTTTAGTGTTTTGATCATTATGTGGTGAGAGGACTTTCTTTCCTGGTCCAATCTATTTTGTGTTCTGTATCTTTTTCTACCTTTGAAGTTGGAATCTTCTATTTCTATTCCCACTATTTTTTTCTTTTTTTCTTTATTAACTTGGGTATTTCTTATTTACACTTTGATTGTTATTCCCCTTCTCGGTTTCCCGGCCAACATCCCCCTAACCCCTCTCCCTCCCTTTCTCTATGGGTGTTCCCCTCCCCATCTTCCCCCCATTACCGCCCTCCCCCCAACAATCATGTTCACTGGAGGTTCAGTCTTGGCAGGACCAAGGGCTTCCCCTTCCACTGGTGCTCTTACTAGGCTATTCATTGCTACCTATGGGGTTGGAGCCCAGGGTCAGTCCATGTATAGTCTTTGGGTAGTGGCTTAGTCCCTGGAAGCTCTGGTTGGTTGGCATTGTTATTCATATGGGGTCTCAAGCCCCTTCAAGCTCTTTCAGTCCTTTGTAAGATTCCTTCAACAGGGGTCTGGGTCTCAGTTTAGTGGTTTAATGATGGCATTCACCTATATATTTGCTGTATTCTGGCTGTGTCTCTCAGGACAGATCTATATCCGGTTCCTGTCAGCCTGCACTTCTTTGCTTCATCCATCTTGTCTAATTGGGTGGCTGTATATGTATGGGTCACATGTGGGGCAGGCTCTGAATGGGTGTTCCTTCTGCCTCTGTTCTAAACTTTGCCCCCCTATTCCCTCCCAAGGGTATTCTTGTTCCCCTTTTAAAGAAGGAGTGAAGCATTCTGCATTTTGGTCATCCTTCTTGAGTTTCATGTGTTCTGTGCATCTAGGGTAATTGAGCATTTGGGATAATATCCACTTATCAATGAGTGCATACCATGTGTTTTTCTGTGATTGGGTTACCTCACTCAGGGTGATATTTTCCAGTTCCATCCATTTGCCTATGAATTTCATAAAGTCATTGTTTTTGAAAGCTGAGTAATATTCCATTGTGTAGATGTACCCACATTTCTGTATCCATTCCTCTGTTGAAGGGCATCTGGGTTCTTTCCAGCTTCTGGCTATTATAAATAAGGCTGCTATGAACATAGTGGAGCATGTGTCTTTGTTATATGTTGGGGGCATCTTTTGGGTATATGCGAAGAGGTATAGCTGGGTCCTCAGGTAGTTCAATGTCCAATTTTCTGAGGAACCTCCAGATTAATTTTCAGAATGGTTGTACCAGTCTGAAATCCCACCAACAATGGAGGAGTGTTCCTCTTTCTCCACATCCTTGCCAGCATTTGCTGTCACCTGAGTTATTGATCTTAGCCATTCTGACTGCTGTGAGGTAGAATCTCAGGGTTGTTTTGATTTGCATTTCCCTTATGACTAAAGATGTTGAACATTTCTTTAGGTGTTTCTCAGCCATTTGGCATTCCTCAGCTGTGAATTCTTTGTTTAGCTCTGAACCCCATTTTTAATAGGGTTATTTGTTTCCCTGCAGTCTAACTTCTTGAGTTCTTTGTATATTTTGGATATAAGGCCTCTATCTGTTGTAGGATTGGTAAAGATCTTTTCCCAATCTGTTGGTTGTTTTCTACTAACAACAGTGTCCTTTGCCTTACAGAAGCTCTGCAGTTTTATGAGATCCCATTTGTCGATTCTTGATCTTAGAGCATAAGCCATTGGTGTTTTGTTCAGGAAATTTTCTCCAGTGCCCATGTGTTCGAGATCCTTTCCCACTTTTTCTTCTATTAATTTGAGTGTATCTGGTTTGATGTGGAGGTCCTTGATCCACTTGGACTTAGGCTTTGTACAGGGTGATAAGCATGGATCGATCTGCATTCTTCTACATGATGATCTCCTGTTCAACCAGCACCATTTGCTGAAAATGCCATCTTTTTTCCATGGGATGATTTTGGCTCCTTTGTCAAAAATCAAGTGACCATAGGTGTGTAGGTTCATTTCTGGTTCTTCAATTCTATTCCAGTGGTCTATCTGTCTGTCTCTGTACCAATACCATACAGTTTTTATCTCTATTGCTCTGTAATACTGCTTGAGTTCAGGGATAGTGATTCCCTCGGAAGTCCTTTTATTGTTGAGGACAGTTTTAGCTATCCTGGGTTTTTTGTTATTCCAGATGAATTTGCAAATTGTTCTGTCTAACTCTCTGAACAATTGGATTGGTATTTTTGACGGGGATTAGGTTTGATATCTTCATAGTGTCCCAGATTTTCTGGATGTTTTGTGTTCTATTAGACTTATTGGTTTCTTTTACCAATATATCCATTTCTTCTTGTATCTTTAATACCTGATATTCTCTCTCTCATCTCTTGCATTTTTTGGTGATGCTTGCATCTGTAGGTGAGGAGAGGGTGTCTGTCTGAGTTGGAGCTAGAAGGGAAGACGGCAGCCGTGGGAGGTAGATGGTCTGTGGGGTCTGCAGGAGGCATGGACAGTAGGGAGGGGAGGCTGTAGCAGCTGTTCTGTTCTAGGTATGACCTTGAGGATCAGTTCTAGGTGAACAGAGGTTTTTAAAAACTTTCTCATATATATCACAGGGATTAATAAACTTAAAAAAAATCTTAGTATTATTTTAAAACATTAACTCTTAACCAGAAGTATAAAGGGAAGACAACGAAGTTTTCAGGTTCAGGTAAATTTTGGTTGTAAGTTTGAAAAATCATATGGGGAAAATTAAATTAGCATATTATAAAGGGTTTGGTTAAAAGTTAAAAACAGAGAATTAGCTATTTGCGTTTTAAAAGGAGCAACGCTGGAATTAAAGCCTGTAACTCTTACCGTGGCCACAAGGTGTCACCAAACACTCATCAATCGCACAAACACAGTTCTCTTTCATTAAAAGCAGCCTATTCTTAAGGTCCTGGGAGGGTGTACTCCAGGCTCCTTAAGGAAGATCCAGGAGGAGTTTGGGGGTTCTCTGAACCTTCTGAAACCTAACGAAATGCTGCATGTCCGACTGTGCTTTCATTTCTTCCTGTGAAAATACGCGTGTAATAGACAGCAAACGGTTAAGAGGCTGCACATGAGAAGCTGTTAGAAACCACTAGGAACTCTCCTGCTGCATAGGATTGCGTATGACCGGCAGCACCGGGGAATCTGTGTAGTCCAGAGATGCTGTCAGAGGGAAATCAGCAGCAATCCTCACACCTGTATTCTAGTTGCCATTCGCATCCATCCATCTTTCTATATTGCTGGAACCGCCCTCCTGAATCGTCTCAGTGTCTGTCAATCAGCCTTTGGAAAGTGTGCTCCTCGGTTACAACAGCATAGTGTGTCTGCCAGTGCCCTGGAGCTACTTTTGCGGAATTGCCTGGGAATCTGTTAGAAATGTCGGTTCTCAGGATTCATGTTGGCTGAAACTTTCTACACGAACATTTTGATGTTTCCTCTCTGATTTCCTACACTGTTGCCCAATTTAAAGCTCAAGACCAAGTAGTTCATTAAGCAATTCTAGACAGGTTCGGGAGCATCACAGATGCCTGCCTATAATTTGGTCCCAGATTTGTTATTAACAGTAGTGGTATTTTTCTGGTTTATGATCTTCCTGCCGAATACTATCACTCCCCTTCTTTCTCTCTTTCTCTTTCCCCATCTCTGTGCAAACATGTGTTATGTGTGCATGTGTTTTGTGACACTGCTCCTAGGGAGACATGAACAAACACTTCTTCACCCCAGATCTGGAGTTTGGAACACACCAAAGTAAGGTCACTGCCAAAGTTCAGTTTGGTGAACCAAATCATTTTATTCGGGTTACTCACAGTAGTGTGGGTGAGGGGTCGCTTACAGGAGCCGAGCTCTTCAGGCAGCTCGGCTGGTCTCCTCTGCTTCTTCCATGCAGCGTAGCTGATATGCCTCTTTTAGGCGGCTCAGCTTATTTGGAAGTGTGTCATACACTACTTATGTATGCTCAGGGAAAGAGGGACCTAGTAAATCTGGTCAGTTTCAGGGACTTCCTAAGTTTTTGAATTGTTTACTTCCTGAGTTTATGAACTGCCCTTCAGGATGGCTTATTTTATCTCAGAGAAAATTTCTACACAACGTCAATATGTGCTCATGTATGGAAAGTGTGTGTCTATGCGTGTATGCGCATAAGGGCACACACGCAGTGTGCATGCATGCATTTATGTGCGTGCATTGCTTCTTCATTTTGTTTTGCTTGTTTTTTAAGACTGGGTTTCTCAGTGTAGCCATGTCTGTCTTAGAACTGCTGTGTAGACCAGGCTGGCCTTGAATTTGCAGAGATCTATGTGTCTCTGCCTCCTAAGTGCTGGAATTAAAGGCGTGCAGTACCGCCACCCATACATCGCTTGTTTATATACATGCATGCGGCATGTGTATATATTTGGCACGCATGTCCATGCATGTGCCAAGTATGCATCTGTGTTTCTAAAATGACTGCCCACAGCCTGATCTTCCTGTTTATATGACTTCTTTTCCCTTCCACAGTTCACTGCTCTCCTCTTCTCCTCTGGTCTTTTGTTTGTACTTCTCGGATTTAACAAGGTCACTTTGAATTCTGACCCTTGGTTTGAAATATTTTCAGTTTGTTTTTGCACGATAGAGGGATGGTTCCTATCCCAGATTGGAGATAACTGTCTTAAGATGCGAGCTTTCCTAATTACAGTTTGCTTGTTCCGATGCCATGCACTAATGTGTTTCCCTTTTAGAGAAGAATGAGGAATTAAAGATGGAGAAAAGTTCCTTGGCTGCTTTTGGGGTCAACTATTTTTAAAACCCCCTCCTCAGATTATACCTCTAGCAAAAGAATATTTTTCTATACAATGGGCGCTAAAACATCCAGTTAGATGAAGTTCATAATTGACTTTTGTTTAAAAAAAATGCTCGAGATCTTTGATCTTCAGGAGTTTTTTTTTTTTTTTTTTTTTTTCATTTCCTTGGATTATACCAAATGACTTTTCATGGAAACTTTAACTTTTCCATGAGGCATGAAGAGCTAAGGCGATTAAGGTCACAGAGCTATTTAGTGGTGGAACTTTGAATAAAACCCATGGATTTTGATCCTCAGCCTTGGGTGCTTTTCATAATCCACCCTGTCAATTTGCATCCACTTAATCACCTATAATGAATTCATTATTTTATAGGTGTTGAGCCTGTTTTTATTTGCCTTGGGGCTCAGGAACTAGAAAGTTCTCCTGTTTTTGTCTACCCACAAGAGAGTCCTACTGTCGGCCCTGTTTTTCTCTCTCTTTTTTTTTTCCTGCAATTATTCATTCAAAACATTCTCAGAGAATGTCCTAGGTATCAGGTGATTTGGAGTGGCAGCCAGAATAGCATTCTGGTGTGATTGCATAACTGCAAATCCTGTTGCATGTGCTTGCCTTGTGAGGTCTTCGCTGTCAGTGCTGGGTTGAGGTGGCCGTCATGGGTTCATGCCTGAAGAGACAGATATACCCATGAGGACGGGCTAGCTGCAGATGGAGCGGACTAGAGCTCCTTTTCTTCTCTTGCTCACTTTAGGATTTTCAGGAAGTTCCTGTTAAAATGCCTCACCAGACACCTGTTCTTCTTCTAACTAAAAGTTACTAACATTTAGCATTATTCTCGCCCTTTTGTTGGAGCTAGAGTTTGACTGTCTAACTCTGGTTGGCTTGCAACCAACTCACGAAGTAGACCAGGTTGGCCCCATACTCACAGGTCTAGCTGATGTCTGTCTCTCCTGGATCCTGGGACCATGCTTGACTTATTGTTGCTTTTACGTCTCTTCCTCGGCCCAGAGAGAAATGGGGCAAAATATTTGCTTTATGCTGTATGAAATATTCCTGGCCATTATAATGCACTGGGAAATTCTGTAAACCAAGGAGTTCCATAAAGCCTGAGAAACCTAGCCAGCCACTTGGAGGAGGGAATAGCAACTTTCAGAGGACCCCGGTCGAACAGATAAATAAGAGCAAGATAAATATTCCATGTAGAAAAATAGCCACAAGGCAAGAGCGGAAACTTCACAGAGTCATGAATTATAATTAAACACAAATTTTCTCAATTTAATATGTAGCGATGAAAATGAAAATTCAATCTAAGAAGTCAAGATTTTCTTTTATTTTTAAAGTTGGTTAAATCCGCACTGTGTTTACACAGTCCACACTGTGTGACACTGTTCTTCACCACAAGGCAAAGTCAAGGTCTGATAAGTGCCAAAAACCCGGTGGAGTTGTTGAGTAAGAACGCAATGCCGACAGTAGGAATATAAACATTTCTACGGGGAACAAGATCGTAGTTTCTCTTAAAGTTGGCCTTGCGTCTGCAAGCCTTTTTCTTCATAGACATTCATCCTAGAGAAACTCAGTTCATACATGTAGCAGCAAATATTTGGACATATCCAAAAGTCCTCTGGTGAAGGCAAAGACTCATTACCGCCATGGCAGGCAGTGCACAGAGGGGGCACAGCACAGGCTCTGCATGTAGCAACATCATCCCCAACATTAGGAGTTGTATATGACGCAGAACAGGGTCACAGATATTTAGTCATGTGTCATGTTTATTAATGTTCAAAAATAAAAGATGACAGCCTCTCATTTAGAAATATTAATCTGTCTAATAAATTTAAGGATAGTTTTATTTTATAGTTACATGAGTCTTCCCTGCATATCTGTCCGTGCACTCGGCATGGGCCTGGTAAAGGCCAGGAGAGGATGTCTGTGGCTTGAGGCAGTCTCAAGCCCCCATGCTGGCTTTGGGAATCAAACCCAGGTCCTTTTGGAGAACAGCTAGTGCCCTCTCCAGCCCCTCTCATGTTTTCTTTTTTTAAATGCCAAATGGTTGTGTCTGAGAATTAGGAAGGAAATGAGTCTAAAGCATCAAATAAATTCAGAAATATTATAACTGTTTCAGCCTCTTGCTGTCTGAATGGTCACGTGCATTTTATTTATGAGGATTATTTATGTCTATAAAACCATTTCTTACATTTGTCTTTCTCTCTCTCTCTCTATCTATATATATATATATATGTATATATATACATATATATATACTTTAATACTTTTATACTTATATATAAAGCATATATATATATACTTTAATACTTTTATATTTATAATACTTATAGTAAATATATAATGCTTTAATAATTATGTGTATATATTTAGATGGGTGTGTGTGCTAGTGAATATGTTTCCATGTATGTGAGGAGGGCAGGAGATAATTTCAAGTGTCATTCATGAAGAATGCCCTCTACTTTATTTAGAATCAATGTTCCACATTGGCTGATAATGCCTTTTTTTTTTTTTTTTTTTCTGGAAAAACAAACCGATAATTTCATTTCCTTGCTCAAAGAACACGCCATTCTGGAAATGACACAAGACTGTGAGTTCTTTCCACAGGTTTACCTAAACTCGTGGTGACTTTTCCAGCGTCCTTGGCTTTCCTCTGTGACCTGAGGCATGCAGAAGACAGCTGTGGAGTTAGCAGGCCCACCTACTTGCAATGTGACTTGACTGTCTCCGTGGGGACGGAGAGACTGCCCGGATCCTGGCCTTACGTCTACCTTTGTGAAGAGAGTTCCCAGGGCCTCTTCGTACCAGATCACCAGATCTTCCTGTCCTTCTCAGGCCTCTTCCTCAGGTAGCTCCACCTTTCCTGTCCTCTTTGACTTTGCCACCAGCTCATGGCTACTGGGCTCCACAGAGCTGTCAGAATGCTCAGGTAGGGTGGATATGGCCTACGGGCCTCCAACTCTTTCAGAGGGGCTGTTCCATCATGGATTCCAGCCAGCCTACATATCAAAGCATCGCTGTCTTTTTCAAGTGTTCAAGAGAACATCTGAAAAATATGCCCAGTAAACAGCTCACTTTGTTCTTGCTTAGATTTTAATATTTATCTTCCGATCCAAAGCAACATCTGGTGAATGCCAATGGGGAGAAAGATTAGACATTATGAAAAACAGAAGCCTCCCCCCACCCCACTTCCCTTTTTTCTTTTCTTTCCAAACAGATTCACAAGTATGAAAAAAAAAATCACAGAGAAATCCGGCAGATTGCACAATGTTTATTCAAAAGAAGGGGGGTTGTGCCCTAGAATTACTGTAGATCTGGGGTTTAGATGCCATAAACTCATAGGGACTCTTTGAGTTTTTTAAAAAGAAAAAAATATCTAACAAGTAATATGGTGACCGTCCAGATCTAACTTCTTTTGTAAGACAGTTTCTAAAAGGTGTGCATGGTGGTTACTTCACAGGCCCTTAATTCCTGCCAGGAGTTCAGTTCCTACGTGAGCTGATATGTCAGCCCTGACCACTGCCCTGTCTTTATTGCTCATCTGGATAAAACAGCCACAACTCACGTTTTAATGAAGACCGATTTCCTTAATTAAGATAAACGAGACCAGTCGTCTGTGGTAGGGGAAATAACTAGTTTTGTCCATGACTGTCTGACTTGGTGATGGCCTGAGCGAGCTGGCTTGGTAGGAAGTTGTCATCAGAGATCTGTGGTCAGCCAGAGGAAAAGCAGCACTTCCTTGGCGGCTGCCACCCTGTAGGGTATGATGTGCCTTGGAAAGGTGTCATCCTAAGGGAAATAAGGTCCAAGAGGAAGGTACTGGGGTGAGGAAGCAGGGTCGCAGAACTCACCACCATGTCAACAGATCCGGTTCCATTAATTTGGGGGAGTTTATTTGCACACCCTAAGTGAGTTCTTACAGGTTCTTCCTTTTCACTGTCAAAGGTGGCTAGAGCAGCTCTGTCTTAGACCCCATGACAAGGTGGCCCCTTACCCATCAGTATGTTTTCAGCAAACCGAGTATCTTGACATTCTGGCGATGGCGATGTGAGTGAGTATTGAGCTAGCATTCAGAGCCCCTTGACTGAAACACAGTTTGTACTTCGTGTTGAGGATGGGGGTGTGAGGGAACCCAGGGCTCTCAGTGGCTAGCGGGAGATAGGTGCAATCTTTGGAATATAGGTTGGTACGTTGTTATTCAAAGCCATTGAATTCTACCTACTCTACGTCCCAGAAAATTTCACTTCTAGGGCTTCGTTTTGAAAAATGGAGATAGCAGTGTGTGATATGTACAAACTGATATTCTATGAAGTTAATATTTGAAATAAATTTAATCACACATCCAAGTGGCACGGCACTAAAAGACTTAAAAATCGTGTCGGAGAGTGGTTAATAGGAAACGCTTAAAAAGCGCTTCAAAATTGCAGACCCAGAAGCAGGACTGTAGTCGACTCCTTGTGTTGTGTGCCCTGTGTTTGTGCTCAGATGACTGGAAAAGCAGAGCTGGAAGATGCCTTCCAAAAGGTCCACAGAGTCTCCCTCTAGGTGGCTAGGCGGTTGACCGTATTTCTCTTCTCTATTTAGTCTTTATGTATTTCTCTGTGGAACATTTGCTAACTTCACGACTAGGAGACGCAATCCATTCTGCAAAGGGCATAGAGGAAATTCTGCAGCAGGTTGTCTGCGTCTTGGAAGGTTCTGTTCGTGACTCTAGAGTACTGTTTTCCAGGGTCTTTTTACAGAACCCACTTCCATTAGATGCTGTCTCTCCTTGAGAGAACTAATATTGGGCTTTATGTCACTTAGCAAAGGCTGACAGATATTATCTGTGGCAAAACTGTGCCCTGTGCATCCTTCCATCTACCCATCCCCTCCTCTCCCCAACCACCACCTACCATTCATTGTTTATCGAGTATGACTATGGTGTAGGTGTTGTTCCAAGTCTAGTGGGTGGCAACCTTAAGATGGAGAACAACAATGACTTCACGAAATTCTTAGAACTAGAAAATATCATCCTGAGTGAGGTAACCCAATTGCAAAAACAAACAAACAAACAAACAAACAAACAAAAAACCAACCAACCGACCAATAACAACAACAACAACAGCAACAACAACAACAAAAACCACACATACACACATGGTGTGCACTCACTGATAAGTGGATATTAGCCCCAAAGCTCAGAATACTCAAGATACAATTCACAGACCTCATGAAACTCAAGAAGAAGGAAGACCAAAGTGTGGGTGCTTCAGACCTTCTTAGAAGGGGGAACAAAAATATTCACAGGAGGAAATATGGAGACAAAGTGTGGAGCAGAGACTGAAAGGTCATTCAGAGACTGCCCCACATGGGGATGCATCCCACATACAGCTACCAAACCCAGACAATATTGTGGATGCCAAGAAGTCCTTGCTAACAGGAGCCTGATATAGCTGTCTCCTGAGAGGCTCTGCCAGAGCCTTAGAAATACAAAGTTGGATGCTCACAGCCAACCATTGTACTGAGAACAGGGCCCCAATGGAGGAGTTAGAGAAAGAAGTGGAGTAGCTTGAAGGGGTTTGCAACCCCATAGGAAGAACAACAATATCAACCAATCAGACTCCCCAGAGCTCCCAGGGACTAAACCACCATCCCAAGAGAACACAGGATGGACCTATGGCTCCATCTGTATATGTAGCAGAGGATGGCCTTATAGGGCATCAGTGGGAGGAGAGGCTCTTGGTCCTGTCAAGGCTCAATGCTCCAGTGAAGGGGAATACCAGGGTGGGGAGGTGGGAGGGAGTGGGTGAGTGGGTGGGTGAGGGAGCACCCTTATAGAAGTGGGGATGGGATGGGGTTGGGATAGCAGGTTTCCAGAAAGGAAACTGGGAAATTGGATAAAATTTAAAATATAAATAAAAAAATGCAATTAGCAAAAAACGAAACTGAAAAACAAAAAAAGAGGGAGAACATCAGATTTAGCCGTAAGTCATGGGTGATGAATGCTATACACCTACAGATTTTCAAACTCTTTGGACATCATGATTAGATGAGCATTTCTAAACAGAGAAGGTGTCACTATGTAAATCTAGGTACTGAAGGCAGCAAGAAGGAAGTTACCACAGATTTTTATGACCTTCTCAAAGGCCAGCTAAGCGAATAGTGACCCCAGGAAGGAAAGAAAAGCTCTCTAGGAGGTACGGGACATTCTTGAGGAACTCTGGATCTTTTATTAAGTGAAGATTAAGTGCCTTTAAAAGGCTACAGTGAATTCACGGCAGATTTGGGAGTGGAACCTGAGGCCCATTAATTTCATATAACGTTGTCTGTCAGAATCTCTGATGAAAGCTTTGGTGGAGATACGTGTGGGAAGGAAAGCCAGAGCTATGCAAAGCAAGTTCCGCTGGAGTGGGCAAAGAGAAGTCCTGAGGAGCTTTCATGACTTATGCTAAGGAGCACAGAGCTTTACTCCCTGCTTTCCTCAGGATCTGATGATGTCAGCTGAATGAGCAATAGATTGAGAATCTAGGATCTTAGGTTCTAGAACTATTACTCTCGCTGTTTGAATGGAATATTTTCACCACCTTCTCTTAAATATTCATGCATTTGCTTCTATATCTGTAATCATTTCACTATCTGGGTGTTTTCGATATCTCAGTTTATTCAGCTATTTCAATTTCTTTTCAAGTCTGTTCCACTCTATCTTCTCATTCATAAAATTTTATAAAAGAAAAGAGAGTAACAGCGTTTTCCAAACTTTGAAAATTTCTAAGTGTAAATCTAGTTTTTTTTCTTTGATACAGGGGCTCACTTGATAGTACTGGGTAGCCTTCTCATCTGGCCAGTTTTAGTAATGGCTTTTAAATGGCAAACATTTCTATGCAGGGAATCAGAGACAGGTTAAAAAAAAAGTATGAACCACCAGGAAGGGGTTAACCTTCCAGAACAGAAGAACCTAAAATAGAGAAGACAATTCATTGAAAACAGGCAAACCCAAAGGAGGCAGGGTGCCTTGTATCACTTACTCACATTTTTGCTGTAGAGGCCAATGACAGAGAGGGATGGTGGGCAAATATTTTCCCAGTTAACTATGGGAAAAGTGGAGAATGATGGGAGTTTAGACAACTCAGCCTGACATTATCCCTGACAAAATTGTGGGAGGAATACTTAATCAGATGGTTTGTGAACCTTCAGAATTAAGAGTAGCTGTCTGGGAGCCAACTAACACGGAATGTAGTTGTGCAGTAGACCAACCTCATTTCTTTCAGATAGGCTTATAAGTGATTTACGACGTAAACCCATAGGGAGCCCCTCACAGACTAGCCTAAGAAGCTGCAGAAAAGCAAATCCAAGAAAAGAAGGAGAAAACGACTTTTGGTTGCTAAGCCCCACAGTGGATTGCCCTGCCTCAAGTTGCTCTAACGTCAGGTATCTGGGGAATCCATCTGGATTTTGCATTTGTTTTTATTTTCATACTTTCAAATATCACATAGCATTTTATTTTATTTTGCTTTTTATAATTTAACATTTATCTTTCAGAAATTTCATAAATATGTACAGTGTGTTATGGTCAAACGTACCCCAACTAACTCCCTCCAGCTCCTCCTGAAACACTCTTAATGCATCTCTGTCCCAAACTCATGTACTGCTTTTCTTTTATTTTAAACAAATCACCGAAGTCCAGTTGGTGAGGCCCACACATGCAGAGGTGTGGGACCATCCATAGAAATGTTGGCAATTCACCCTCAGCCATGCTTTCTGCAGTGAGCCACTGCCAATAGCTGCTCAACTAGGGGTGGGACCCTAGGGAGCCCTTCCCCTAACCCTGCTGGAATTTGCACTGGCTTTATCTTGTGTGCATAAACACTTTTCCCACAAGTTCTAATTTGCAGTGTCTGTGTCAAGTCCAGAAGAAAGCATTCCACAGCTCCCTTCCTTATCCTCTGGTTCTTAAATAAACTCTTTCTACCCACAACCCTTCTCCCGAGACTTTCCCTGAACTTTCCATGGAGTGTTGTTCATCTAAATGACCCACCTATAGCTGAGTACCTCGACCCATTCATTCCCAGTGCTGCGACCACTTATGAGTCTCTGAATTAACCACTCACTACCCTATGCAAGAGGAAGCTTCTTACACCTATGTTGAGAATAGCCCAAACCAGTCTACAAATAAATATTTAGAAGGTCGTTTGACAACTGGATCATTTTTGAAATAACAGTATGTTTTCCACTAAGACCTATGGCTTCCCAAGACATAGACTTCTGACCAGGTTTACTTTTCGTTACTTTAGAACTGATGCTACTCAACTTCTCTACTCTGAATCTTTCAGTGGGATTGGCATTTTAGGAGCAAATGCAATATATTTATACCATGGCTCCATTTTTGCCTTCAGGATTACGGTTTAACTAGTTAGATGAAGGCGCCTGATTTGAAATGCATTTGAACTATGGGCTCAAACAAGTGAGGTGAAGTATTTAGAGTTGAACATGGATTCTGACTTCTCTACGATAACACAACTAGCATCACTGCTACCCAAACTGGAGCAAGCGTTGCATTTATTGGGTACTTACTGTATACTAGGTTCTGTTCTAGTCATTTTATATACGTTATTATATTCAATTCTCTACCACCTCCACAAAGACGCGTGCTAGAGTATTAGTAACTTTTATAAAAGGATAGGGACGACAAAGTTTGGCGAGCGCTGCATCATATCGATGGTAAGGATGTTTACTGGCATTCCATTAATAACTACTGGCTTCCACACCTGACCTTTGTATGCAAATGCTGCCCCCAAACCTCTACTGAATATAGACAGTAGAGTGAAATCTCCACACTTTGGAGTGCCCAGCCTTTGAGATGTTTGCCATCTTCAAGGAATCACCAGGCAAGCAAAAGAACATAGTGCTATGTACCACGGGGCAGCAAGGTTCTAATTAAAGGAGAACAGAGCCTCAATGGTCAGCTTCAGCTCTGGGTCAGCTCTGGGTAGTGTGAAGTTACAATACCGCTGATACCCCTTAGGTCTAGAACGGGGTGGCTAGGAAGTCATGTCTTTGCTGGATACAGCTGAGGACATTTTTAACAAGAGGAAACGAAGATTAAGTGCTGAGGTGGGATAGTAAATATAGTCATTATTTCTAGCAAATTGTCTGAGAAACCATTTTGACATTGATTTCAAGAAAGATGCTACAGCTTGACATGATTTATAGCCTCGGTGTTGGTGACCTTTGTCCTTCCTGCTGCTCCTTCCGAGTTTCCTGTGGGATCTGCCACCTTCTTAGCTGATGCTCAAACCTGCAGCTCTCAGGGCCCAGCCTGGGAAGCACACCACCCAAGTTCTGAATAAATTTGTGTTTGGCTTTATGCAAATCTCCCCGATCTCTTTGGGTTACCTACTTCATACTTCCACCTAATTTACAGGCTGAAATGAGACCTTGCATATAAAATGGTGAGAACCTGCGAAGCAGCAGGCATCATTATTACTAATAATCTTTGAGTTAGATGCAACAGTGCCTTAAGCCAGGATTATTCCTGAATGAATATCACACCTGTTGGGGACACTACTCTTTAATATCCAGACTTTCACCTCCTCTGACTGCATATTTTTAGAGTCTCTGTTAACGGTGCACTGCTGTTTTTCATTTGAAACCCACTCTGCCTTCTCTCCTAAAAGCAAAAGGACTTTTAAAAGTGGATGTCTGGGATATAACTGGTACATATATCGAATCTCCTTAGTCTGGGCTGCTAAGTAAGTTTAATTAATTTACTAACTTAATGTTCTATTGCTAGCAACAGAGCCTCATTGCCATCAGCTGGGGAGAGGGGATTGAAAGCCTAAATGAGCTCATTTTTTCACAGTTGGAATTAGGGACCAGTTAACCACTTGTGAGGGTTTTCCAATTTCTCTATCTGCCCCCGGGGGTGGGGATTCCGGCAATTCAGTTCCCCCCAACACTAAGTGGTGAACAGGATCAGGAAGAGGTACAGGGATAAGGGGAAAAAACAAAACCCACCCAACTCCAAACAAAATAATGTAAGCTCAGGTTTTCCTTCCAGTTTTAGAACTCAAAGTGCTGTCTGGGAGCTGCTTCTTGGGTGGGGTTTGTGGAGCATCTGCTCCTGTGCCTAATTTGGAAAAACAGAAAAGGCCCGAGCAAAGGATATTTAATTCTGCATTTTCGTCGTCGTCGTTGTTGTTGCTGTCGTCGTCGTCGTCGGTCGCTGGGTGAAACAGATAAAGGGGAAAAAAAACAAATAAACAATAAAAGAATGGAAACAAAATTACAGAAATTTGCAAAATTTGACAAATGGTGGCCTGTAGTTGCCACAAGCTAATGGCTTGCAATGATTAATAAGAGTAAAAATAATTGCATTTCATTAAGATTGATGACACTCCATTTAACCTCCCCTCTTGTTTCAGCCCTAAAGTGGAAAGAGATGAAGTTCTCATCTATAATAGCTCCTGTAACATTACCATGGAAACTGAGGCAGAGATGGAGTGCGAGACGCCTAATCAGCCAATTACCGCCAAGATTACTGAAATACAGAAAAGCCGGGGCCAGAACACTCAGGTATAATCAAATCTTTTTTACAGACTGATTCAAACAGCTCAAATTAAATTTGTAATATTGTGTACATTAAAAAAAAACAATTTAGTCCAAATGGCAGCAATATATAATATTAAATGCTCTCAATCTTTGAGGGGGCAAAGCCAGTGCTGAGCATCTGAATTCATTGCTAACTACGGTTAATCATATATTTTCTCAAAAATAAATGAGTACTGCCTGGCTTTTGTGAGGGTGAATTCTGAGCTGATAATCTCTGAGGCATTTTTTTTTGTCCGGATTTCTGCATGCATGTTGGAAAGGAGGCTCCCAGTACTTTATTTCTTGATCAAATAAAATAGCCCCCATTTTAACCAAGCCCTCCTGAAAGGCTTCCGGACTACTCAGCCATGTTCATCTTGCAGGATAACAATGCGGCTGGTCTATCCGGTTCAGTTCTGTTCCGTGGGGCGTGGAGTTGGGGGTGGGGGGAGAGTGTGAGCGTCAACCTTAGAGGAGATTCCTGGGAAGTTAGAAATAACCGGGGCCAGAGGCCGTTCGGTCCAGCCTCGATTTCTCAATGCATCCCATTTAAACCACTCTCTCCAAGTGACTCATCTAATAATACTGTGTTCTTTAAGTCCCCGGTGAGAAATTCCGCGGCCTCCCAAGGGAGTCTGTGAGAACTGAAATCAGAGGCTAAGAGTTCTTTGGAAATCTATCAGATTATCTCTTACAACTCCCTAGGCTTCTCACTGTACACAGACTAAAAAAAAAATATTTATTGAGCACCTACTCCCTTAGGTGACTTTCTTTTTCATGAAAGCAATCCTTAGGTCATCTTGTCTTTGTGTCTTTTATTTGGTGCAAACATTTATTAAGTGCCTGTTATATGCCACACAGCATTCCTGGGCCTTTCGTGCATGCTGTTCGATTCAGTCCACCCTAATCCAAATCCACACGCCTTTGGTTTGTAATAAATATTTTTTTTTGTGTGTGTGTTGTAAGTTTTAGATTTCTGCTGGGAATGTGTGCAGTTTTGAAAAGTCTGTCTTTCTGTCCTCCCAGAACTGTTCCCTGTCTGTCCCCAGGCCCAGGGGTCTTTGAGTTCCCTCTAGATGCCTTCTTGGTGTCTTCACTTTCGCTTTACAGCCTGTCCCCCCCCCAAAACCCCTCCCTTTCAGTCCACAGCTCACCCTGGCTTCTCATTTCCGGACCCACTGTCCTGTAATAGTAGGTCACACCTCACTCTGCTTTTTACGCAGTGGTCAGCAGGAACTTTGTGGGGCACTGAGCCATCTTAAGTCTCTCTCAGTCTCTCCTTTTCAGTTATTTTTTTCCGAAGTCTCCTATGTGAACACATGAATGTAAACTGTTTTCATGCCATTTGCCCCTCTTCTCCTGATGAAAGCTTTTCTCTCTCCAACAAAGATCCCCTTTCTCTTTCACACCCTTTCTTTTGCATGTGACCATTGAGTTTAATTTGAGTTTTGTGCATGACCATGGGTAGGATGTCCTTTACTGGAACAGGAACAATTAGTCAGTTCCTAGTGACAGGCTCCGCTCCAAACCATTAACTATCAGTAGTCCTTTATGGGGGAAAAGGGCCCCCTGAGATGTCCCCCACCCACCATGAAATGTTGAGGCTCAATCTTATGCAGGTAGCCATCGCTTCAAGGACTTCATGAGCACCAGAGCCATGTCGTGTCCATGAGATGCCATTTTGTGATGCCACCCTGTCCTCTGCCTCTTAAATTCCACCCTGTCTCTGCAAATGTCCCTGAGCCTTGATGCGGATGAAGGTCTTTAGTGCCGAACAAACACCTCATCAACCCTTATTGTCAGCATCAGTTATAAGTCTTTGTTTTAAGCACTGTAGCACTGTTCTTCTGAATGAGTAACAGCCTAGTGTTCTTGGAATACTAGCATAAGCAAATCTGGGCAGAGGATCCTGGAGGAAGGTTATCACATTGGTTAAGGGTGTGATCTTTGGAGCTCTAGTACCATATTTGAATACACTATTGACCGCAAGGCAATTATTTGACCCACCTGTGCCTCTGTTTTCCCCTCTGTGCAGTGGGTGCCTCTGTTTTCTCATCTGTGCAATGGGCGTAATGATAATAATAGTAGCTACCTGGATAGGCTCTTTTGAGATTCACCATATCTAAGACACTGAAAACTACATCACACACACAGCAAATGCCCAGGGTTTAGCCAGTGAACATGCAAGGAAATGGTATCAATTGTTTATCATGGTGTTCGCTGCTTTGACTGGATAATTTTGCTTCTTAGATTTCATTAAAAATTTTTTTAAGAAACAGTTCAGAGTCTAAATTTGAGATTTGAAGGATCTTTACATGCTCCCCTCATTTTAAAATCCTTAAACAATGCATAGTATTGAGTTCTAAACGTGTTTAAGATTCTCTGCCGTGTTCTTTCTTTTATTAATTAAGGATTTTATTAGTTTACATTTCAAATGATAGTCCCCTTCCCAGTTTTGCCTCCACAACCCGCCCAACAAATCCCCCCTCCCCTTTGCCTCTATGAAGGTGCTCCTCCACTCACTCACGCACTCCCACCTCACCACTCTAGCATCCCCCTACACTGGGGCATCTAAGACAATATGGAATGGTGTCTTTACTGTTAAGGGGTAGCTGGATAGTGAAGTAAGAGAGAAGGAAAGGTTTATAACCTAGAGTCAATTCAATGGATCTTTGGGTGTCACCCAGACTAGCATTTCAGTGTAACTGAGGTTCATGAGGGCAGATGACTTGGTAAGGATCAGATAGCACTGTATTTGGCATTGCAGTCACACAGCCATAAGTCACTGGGAAGAAAGGATGGTGTTTGCTCTTTAGGAACTGGGCTGGAGGAGAATGAGGGCATGTCTCAAAAAATCTACTGGGCTAAAACAATGTCTAGGAGACTCCATTCCTTAAAGATAAAGATGATATGCACCACAGTTGTGACTGCACCATGTGGTAGTGGTGACGATGATGTCACAGCCTTAAGCAGTCGATTAGCAGTGCCCTCTCAAGAAGCTAGGAGCATATGGGCACAGTGGAAGAGAGTTAGGACATCAGAATTTGAGATCTGTGTTAGCCTTAGCAGGTCAAACAAGGGTCTGGGGCACAATTTTAACATATTGACTCTATTATTGATTGTATCTACATATAGAGAGCTGGGGGATATCTGGGTGGCTTACGTGGGCACAGAGTTGTCCAGGGCCGAGTAAAATATAGTTCTAGGCAATGGGAAAATTGTCAATTCTTGATTCTGTTTGCTGGTCTCAGAGTGGTTTGTTTTGTTTTAGGAAGTGGATATCATGAAGTCCATAATTAACTAAGTGGATATCGAGTTGATTTATAACCCAGGCCAGTATGATCTGAGGGTAATAAGTCCCCAGTGATTTCCCTATCCTCATCTGAATGTGTGCTGTCTGTACTTCAGCCTTGGGAATCTTTGTTAGCATGCAAACTAACTTTGTCTCAGTTCAGATCGGAAGGAGCACAGCACTGACAGGCACTTAACTGAGTTAAGTAGAATAGATGGTTGGCAGTGGAAGGCGCCAAAGTCAGATGAATTTGTGAATGTCGGTTCTGTCTCTGTCTCTGTCTCTGTCTCTCTCTCTCTCTCTCTCTCTCTCTGTGTGTGTGTGTGTGTGTGTAGGTAGGTAGGTAGGTATGAACATATCACATATTTATATGTTTGCGAGCATTCAATACATGACTCATAATGTAAATTTCACGAAGACCTGTGGAATTAGCAGAACTTGTTTTTGGAACATTTTAATTTTGTAGTTTCTCAAGGGACTGACACCTCTTCTCATGCCCTCATCCTCACAGAAAAGAGTTGTCTGTGTCACTCAGTGTGTTTAATTCTGTGGTTGTCAAGATGAGGTCTTAAGAGGAGAACATAAACCAGAGAGGAATTGCATGTCTGGGGACAGCAGATGGATTTGGTTCATTGTATATAGCAGGGTTGATGTTCAACTTGAGCATGCCTGAGGCAAATGTGGAACTCTATGACAACTGTGGAGAAGGGAAGGCTGAGGAAAGCATCTTTTTCTTCATTTCTGCCTCTGGGAAATTCCACCAAGTTCACCCCCACTTGTTTACTTGTTTGTCCCAGTGGTTTTAGGGGTGGCTGCTTGAAACGGCTTTTCTGAGGGAAGTTGTTTTCATATTGGATCTAGAAATTTGTATCTGTTAAAATATTACTTGGTGTGAGAATAAAATAAAGATATGTAATTCGGTATAACAGTGAGAGAAAACTATAGGAAATTCAGAAAGTTTACACCACCTTGTGCGTACTCTGAATGATGATTTGAGAAATTGTAAAATGTGACATGGGATTCAGAAAACAACAGTGGACAGAAAACCAAAAACATAGCAGGAGCAATGTGAAAGTTGCTTGTGGTATGCTTCTGAACTTAATATAGTTTTATGCTGCATATATGTGTGTGCTTGTACATATGCATGTGTGCATGTACATGTGAAAGTCAGAGTTCAAATTTAGGTTTTTTTTCCATCAGGCACTGTCTACCTTGCTTTTTCAAACATGGTCTCTTTCTTGGCCTGAAGCTCACTAAGAAGACTCTGCTGTCTGGCCAGAAAGCCCAGAGGATCACTCAAGGTTGCATTTCAAACCCTTGCTACCTTTTGGTTTTGTTTTGTTTTTGAGGCAGGGTTTGTCTGTGTAGCTTTGGCCATTCTGGAACTTACTCTTTAGACAAGGCTGGCTTCTAGCCCAGTGAGCTGCCTGCCTCTGCCTCTTGAGTGGAGTAAAAGTGTGTGCTACCATTGCCTGGCATCCCAACTTTGTTTATAAACGTGGATTTTGGTGATCAAACCTAGTCCTCCTGTATGTCAAGAACTTTATTCACTAAACTATTTCTTCAGTACCTTGTCATAGTTTCCAAGAATGCACTTTTAACCTAAAGAATCAGTGATATCTTTCAAAAAGATATAATGACAAAACAAAAGAAGAAGAAGAAGAAGAAGAAGAAGAAGAAGAAGAAGAAGAAGAAGAAGAAGAAGAAGAAGAAGAAAAGGAGTTCTTTCTTTGAAGAAAGGAAGAAATATAGAGACAAACCTCATTGCATGAACATGGAAAGCAAGTGGGAGAGCGTCTTATGATGTAACAAAGTAGAGGAAATATTTGCAATGGAGGATTGAGATGAAGAGGAAAAAGACTGATCACCCATTAGAACCCTAAAACATGAAGCTCTTTCCTTTCGCTGCTGCGTCCTCAGCCATGAGTATGCTCAGGCCACAGAAGAGGTTTGCCTCTAGTGTCCTCCTCTGTGGTAAAAGAAGGCCTGGTTGGATCCCAACGAGACCAACCTGTCAGCAGATCAGAAATCTGATAAAAATGGGCTGATCATGCCAACTCCTCGGAAAACATCTTCAGCAGATGGGCAGGAACTGTGAGCTGTCCTCACAAAAGCTGTGGGCTGATCATCCGGGAAGCCTAGTAAAAAGGGTGACTGTTCGTTATTCCTGGTGACACGCCCCAGGCGAGGATAGAAAACATCTTGGCCCGCAGAAGGGATCCAGGTGTGCAAGCTATGGGCATAGGACAGAAGAGGAAGGGTACTGCCAATGCTCAGATGCCCGAGAAGGTGACCTGGAAGAGAAGGATGAGGATCCTGCATCAGCTTCTCAGGAGATACCAGGAATCTACGAAGATTGACTGCCTTATGTATCACAGCCTGGACCGGAAGGTCAAAGGGAATGTATTAAAAAAACAAGTGGATTCTCATGGAGCATATCCACAAACTGAGGCTAGACAAGGTCGGCCAGAAGCTACTTTCTGATCAGGCTGAGGCTCACAGTCTAAGACCAAGGAAGCATGAAAGCACTGGGAGGAGCGCCCTCAGGACGGGAAAGAAGAGATCATCAACTCTGTCCAAGGAGGAAGAGACCAAGAAATAAAGCTTCCCTCATGTTTGTACATAGTGGCCTGGCTGTGGTCTCACGTGGATCAGTCATTAAAATAAAACAAGCCTTAAGAAAAAAAGAATCCCAAAAACATTGAATTTAGAGACAATTAGATACCAGAAATTGAGCACAAGATAGCCCACTATTAGCTACTTTGCTCAATGCTGTGGCCAAATACCTGAAACAAATTAAATCAGTGAGTATTTATTCTTGGCTTACAATCTGAGGGAATATAATCCTTCGTAACATGGCAGGAGTGTGGCAGCTTGTGAATAGTGTGTAAGAAAGCAGAGTGCACAGAAGACCAGGGTTATAAGACCTCCAAGCCTACCCTTGGAGATCTTTCCTACAATCCAATGTCTAGAGGCTTCACATGTTTCCAAAGAGCACCTTTAATCTTAGAACAAGTGTTTGAGCACATAAGCCTGTAGGAATATATCACATTTTAATCATAACAGACATTTAAGGGGTTGCCCAATGTCTACAGAGGGAAGTCATAGCCCTGAGAGGTTCCATTCCTATTCCTACTCAACTGTACCCTATTCCTACTTATCTTATCCCCGTTTCCATTTAAATGGCATAACAGTCACTCAAATCTCACCTTCCAGGAAGCAGGCGCATGATTTCAGGAGAAAAATACACTAGCCAGACATTGTGTTTCTGGACATAATTGAAATGTGGGCGGATAAGTTATCTGTTTTTTCTTTCAGGAAAAGTCAGTATAGCCACTGCCCACTAAATTCAGTCCTCCAGCCAATCCTGGAGATTTACATCTTTTGCAAATCCAGTTTTACTTCTTCCAGAAAGGATATTGAGTGATGTGTCTTTGGAGAGATTAAAACAGAGTGAAGATCCCCAAATACCACATCTGAAAGTCTCATGACATCTGTTTAACATGAATTAGTCTCATTTTTTAAACTTTACACTTACTTTTATTATTTTATTTATCTATTTTTATTATGTATGAGTGTTTTGCCTGCATGTACATCTGTGCACTACATGTGTGCCTAGTGCCAAGGAATGATGAGCCTACCTCCATGTGTCTGCTTTCAGTCAAACCTACCTGGGTCCTTTGCAACAACGCGTGCTCTTATCTACTAAGCCCATTACTGTGTCACCGTTAAGTCTCATTCGGCAGATTTATGATTTGGGCCCAAATTGTACTAAGATTCAGATTTACCTCCATGCTATGGACAAGTATAAAGCTAGCCAAAATGTACTTCAGGAATAGGCTAAAGTAAGACAGCCCAAGCATGTTCCTGGTGAGAAAGGCAGCACACTAGGACCATGACTTTCTTGTCAGAAAGCGCTGCTCAAAACATGGCACAGAATATGGGTATCCTCAGAGATGCAGGATCACTGGTTGGAACATTAAGAAATTGGAGTCTAAGGCTACTGTGTATAGTGTGTGTTTGTGTAGGGAGGGTATCAGAGTGGAGGGGCAGTGCCAAAATGGAGCTCTGAATATCTTTGTGGGACTTTGTATCTTTGTTGCTCTGTCATGAGATCTGGCTAACAACAGCTGCTGAGATGGCTGGAGTGAGCCAAGGACCCAAAGACCTAGAGTGGTAAAATGCTGGGTGATTTCAAATGGCAACCAGAAAGACTGGCGAGCCACCATTCAACTTTCTCTCAGTGACTACACAATACCTGATAGACCAATTAATGTTTGATGCTTGGCCGGTTAAATTACTCCACCATCCTCCTCAACTTTGGGTGTGTATATATGTGTATGTGTGTATGTGTATGTGTGTGTATATGTGTGTGTATGTGTGTGTGTGTGCATGTGTGTATATATGTGTAGTGTTTATGTATGGGTATATATGTATGTGTATGTGTGCATATATGTGCATATGTGTGTATGTTTATAGTGTGTATATATGTATGTGTGTATATGTGTGTGTATGTGTGTATACGTGTATAGTATGTGTTTGTGTATAGTCTGTATATATGTATGTGTGTATGTGTGTATATATGTGTATGTGTATATATGTATGTATGTATGTATATGTATGTGTATAGTATGTATATATGTTTGTGCATATGTTTGTATATATGTGTGTGTATGTATGTGTGTGTGTGTGAGATGTTTGGGTGTATGTTTGCTTGTGTGTCCATACATGGATGTGTGAATATGGTTGCATGTGCAGTGAGGGCATGTGCATGTGGATACCTGAAGTGTCACTTTGTGCTCTCTTTACTGAGCACCTGTCTCTCTGACTCTCTCTCCAGCTCCCTCCAGTTGAGCTGGCCAACTGGTCTCCTGAGTGCTGACACTACAGGGGATCACCATGTCTGCCCAGCTTTTCAGTCTGTTCTGGGGTCTGAGCTCTCATCCTCACACAGGGCATCTCCAAGCCCTGAACTGTTGACATTTTTAAGTTCATTTGGCTTCTCAGTACATTTCTACCTCAGGATATTTATTTCTTTAAAACTAAAGGATTTTTTTCTCTTGTGATATCCCATACTACTTTATCATAATTCTCTCATGGACTTTATCTCTTTCTACCTCCCCGCTAGACAATGGAACTCACCCACTGAAGGTGAGATCCATTTACGATTCCTCACTGAGGAATGAGCAGGTGAAGGTGAATATTCAGTTCGGACTACGGGTCAAAAACCAATGAAGTTGCTTAATCCAATCCCCACTTGTTTAAGGAGAATGTCCTAGAAAAATTCCCACAATTCAGGAGTGACAGCGTCCAGTATTTTCTTTACAGTATGTATAGATATCCAGAAACAGATTTGAAAAGTCTCTAATCAATAGTTACTCCTATTACAGAAATCCAAGAACAGCTTTTCTTTTTATTTTGTTTTATGGCCCAATTTTCATTTTATTTCTCTTTCATCCCCTTCTATAATTTCTTTCCCTCTCTTTTCTCTTTTCTTCCTCTCTCCTTCCTCCTCTCCCACTCTCCCATGCCATCCCTCACCCAGTTTTACTCCCCCCCCGTGTCCTCTCCTCTTCTCCCTTCCCTTCTCTCCTGCTTCTCTCTTCCTTTTCGGATCTACCGCTCTTGCTTGGCGTGATGTGATGGTGATGTCCCTGCAGACGGGAAGAGTGGCATGCAGGGCTGAACTAGTTCTTAGAACAGGGACGTAGGAGGTAGGAGCTCAAAGGTCCCCTAGCTGACCTGCAGGAAAGCCGAGTCCCTTGTGTCTGCATTTTCTCTGTGAAATGAGGGTCCTAATGCTTTAACAACTCTCTAATGCCAGGAGAGAAGGATTTGCAGAGCAGACATTTCACCTCAGAAGGGGCTTATCTCTTTAGGATAATTAGGCAGTCAGCAGAGTCAAGTGAGCTGCAGAGCGAACAGGACTCTTGGGGCCTGACTTCTAATTCTAGAACTGTCTGTCTGTGACTGCGAGGCAGCTCACTTAACCTTTCAATCAATTAGCACTACCTGACACCCAGGTTTGGAGGAAGACAGTACATACAAAATGGAATAGTCAGAGAATCCTAAAACTTCAGTAGTGTCATTGTGATACTGTGCCTGTGACCTTGGGCTCCAGGAGAAAACTAGACTTGTTTATTATATAGATTTGGGCATATTTCTTTAACTTCACCAAGTTTCTTGTTTTCTGTTTCCCACGGTTGTCAGGATACAGACACAGGGCACTTAGCCGTACCTCATTCATAGGTAGCCTCTGACGATGCTATTTTTTTTATTGTCTGTAAAACACATAATGAGTAACACGTCGTTACTGAAAAGGAATACATTTGATGCTTTTTTGTAAATAGTTGTGCAGGGTCAGATGTTGTTTTTTTGCTTACCATGGTGACATCATATCCATAACCTGTGGTACTAAAGACATTTCTTTTTGTCATCGATTTATACCTAAGGTCTTGTATGCATCATTGTCATACCCTTCTATTTGAAAGAACAAATCGGGGAATATGTAGCCCAGTTTCAGTGTTTAACTCACCTTTATAAGTTATTGCACCCCTCTCCTCTCCCAGAGAACTTTAGCATCCTGCAAGTTTGTGACATCAGCCCGCTCTGAACGTTAGGGCTGCATTACACGTCAGGGTTACATGTAACATACATTATTGGCGAATGAGGTAGCAGTTTCAATGGCTGTGTGCTATGCCGCAGACACAAATGTCCTTATTATTTCCAGTTGTGCTATACCGCTGAGTAATTATTACATCACTATATGGGAGTTTGAGTCATCCCAGGAAAACTGCTCTTCGTCGTTACCTTAAAATCAAGTTTCTGCCCTCAGTGGAAAACAAAGTTTAATGAGCCCATGAAAACGGCCCTGTGAATAACAGGCAGGGGCAGTCTCCCTGCAGGAGAAGGAGCAGCCGTAAGTAGAATTAGGAATATTGAACTAGTTTCTGGGAAGCCTGTTAAACTGAGCTTGACAGTAAGAGAGCATCATTCATGGTGTTGACTATGAATTTCCTTCGGTATGATTTGGTAACTTTCTAATTCTTTGGTGTAATCCAATCTCACGGGGACTGGATGAATCTAAGTTAAGGTCCTATCCCGCTGTATTCTATTATAGGCTCCTTTAGTCACTGTCTTCGTGATGTCACCTCAGACTGTGTTGACCACACAGGGAGGAGGGTCAGACAGGACGTCCTCTGGCCCCTCAGCTGTACTCAGCTACACTTGGCTGCTAGGAAGTCATAGTAGGGAATCTGGTGGCAAAAGAGCTGGTTCAACTCCAGTGTGAAATTTCCCTCTGGTCCTTTATCTATGAAGCCAGCACAGATGTGAACTGGAAGAAAGTATAAATTGGGCAATGTTTTCATAGAAGGAAAGGTGATTTTTTCCTAACGGAGGAAAGAGAACATCATTTAGAAGCGACCATTTATTAAGGAAAGAAAATGTACAGTTTATGTGTTAAAACAGAACAAAACCAAGAATAATATGCAAGGAGATAAGAAAGGTGTGACTCAATCCTGTTGATTTTTCCAAGGGAACATGTGGCATTTCTGAGGTGCAGTGATCACCCAGCGGGTGTCCTGAGGTTCTTTTCTTGATGGAAGATACATAAACCAATAACGTTCCCTTGGCTCCACTTAATGCTCGAAGTTTCCTCAAATTACTGGATGCTTACCTGACTTTCTTGGCTCCTCTCTTTACTTAAGGCACTGGTTCTCAGCGTGTGAGGCTTGACCCCTTTGGAGGTCAAATGACTCTTTCACAGGGGTCACCTAAGGCCACCAGAAAACATGGATATTTACACTATGATCCACCATGTAGCATAATTACAGTTATGAAGTAGCATCAAAAATAATTTTATGGTTGGGGGATCACCACAACAAGAAGGGTTGGAGTATTAAAGGGTTGTAGCAATAGGAAGGTTGAGAAACACTGACTAAAGAGAATAGCAGAGAGAGAGAGAGAGAGAGAGAGAGAGAGAGAGAGAGAGAGAGAGAGAGAGAGAGAGAATGCATTAACAATTTCCAATTATTTCCTTGGTGATAGTGTCTCCAAATCTCATTTCTATTTTAAGAGTTAGAGAGCACTGCAATTGCCTAGCCTTTTGAGCTTTCTTTGATGGGTACACCTGATTTCAATAGAATGCGGATAGCAGCTTCGCATGTAAGGACACTCCTGCCCTTCATTTCCAATGTTAGCTCATTGTAGTAATTATTGTTAACACTATTATTATTATTATTATTTATTATATATTATTATTATTATTGTGTGTATGTGTTAGTGTATATGTGTGCTGGTTTTTAAATGTGGGAACAACTGTGTGGAGGTGAATGGAAAGATCTCAAGGGTTGGTGCTTACTTAGAACTTCAGCTGCTGTGTACGTAGTGTTGGGGATTTCCACTTCTATCTCCCATCTCCTGTAGGAGTGCTGGGCTTCCAGACACAAACTGTTGTGTCCAGCTTCATGTGGGTTCTGAGGATGAGAAGCCAGCTCCTCGTGTTTGCATGACAAGCGCTTTACCTGCTCAGCCATCTCTTCAGCCCCCATGTTTGCTAATTAAATGAGAGAATGGGCTTAATATACATATCAGTGTATTGATTGTTCTGACCCAGAGGGTTGTTGTGAACATAGACAGAAAAATAATCTTGTTAACTTTGTATGAACAAGGCTGGGAGTGTTGAGAGGGCTTAGTGGTAAAGTGTGCTTACTGCTCTGGTAGAGGACCAGGTGTTTGTTCTTAGCACCCACACTGAAACTCATAAATGTCCATAACCCTACTTCCATGGGATCCAATGACCTCTTATGGCCTCCACAGTCTCCTGCACTTTCATGGTACATACACATGAAAACTCACTCAAGCTCACATACATATATACATACATACACACACACATACATACATTAAAAAGCCCAACAAATAATATCAGTCTTTAAGGAATAAAAGGTTATGTCACTGAAGAGGTGGGATTATTTCTTACTATACATGACCTACTGAAAGTGCTCTATTTCACAAGTGGCTTTTGTAGACCCCTAGGTTCTATAAGCTACCTCTAATTTCTCTTTCTGAGTCTACACTGAGTCTCAATACCTAATGATTCTTGGTCACAGGTATGACAGGTGACACTGTAAGAAGGAAGCATTAGGTACTGTGATAGACTGACGTGCTTTGATGGAGTACGCTGGAGTAAGCTTCTCTTCCATGGGCACTGTGTTTCTGTTCTCATTTGCCATCCCTATCTCCTGAACATCCTCAGGGGAATTTTCCAGTACTAAGAACTATTCACCCTTCACAGTATTGTTACAGACAGTAGGGCTAAGTGAGGGTGTGTAAGTATCCTGGCATCTCTGTCTTAAGTCTCTCTCTCTTTTTCCTCAGAATAGTAAGCATTAAGAAAATCTGTTCTAGTATATGTCTATATCCACCAATTATACTGTATTCCTATCAATACCCACAGCTCATGATAATCCATAGACATACTCCTGCTTTCTATTTTTTTTCTCATTGAATTTTATGTTAACAATATTAATGGAAAAAGAGGCCATGGATTTCAAAGAGAGCAGGGAGGGGTATATGGAAAACTTGGAGAGAGGAAAGAGAAAGGAGGAATGTTATGATTATATTATAGTCTCAAACATTAAAGTATTTATTACTGTGATGAGCTGGGGAGATGGCTTAGTAAAGCGCTTGCCTTTCAGACACTAGTGTTAACTACCATGTGGGAACCTGTGTAAAAAAGTGAGTGTGGTAGTGAGTGCTTGTAATCCCAGTCCTAAAGACGGGGAGTCCAGTAGACCTCTGAGGAAATCACTGTCTAGCCATCATTGACAGCCTCCTACTTGTTGAGGTGCATGTCAGTGAAAGTCTCTGTCACCCCTAAAATACCCAAGGTAGACGGTATTCCAAAGAATGAAACTGTAGTTGTCCTCTGCCCCCTATGAGCATGTGCAATCTATGAATGTGTGCCTACATGTGTGCTGCATCCATGAACATGTCCACGCATACCAATACTATTATTAAGACTTTGAAAACAAATGGAAAACAATTCAAATGGAGTTAAATGAGAGGGATATTATATCGGCTCACTGAATGCAAGAGCTGGGAGTCCAAGGCACAGGAACGGTGTGATTCAGCAGCTTGGGTCTCTGCAGTGTTTAGTCAAAAGCTAAGTCTGTCTCTTGTGGTCATAGATGGCTTTTATGGTTCCCAGGACTGCTTGCTTTTCTATTCACATGACATGGGAATTACAGGGTCTTTTGTGGCACAGTTAGAAAGGAGGGGATATTCTTTTCCACATGTACTATTATGTCTATTCAAGATTGCTCTACATGAAGTGACTGGGTCATAGTGCGCTGTGCTCAGAGTTTGGCTTTGTCGTTTGGTTTTAGCCAGCGTGTGTTCACTGTGAACCTTGACCTATGCCTAATCTCATCCCAAATGTCTGACCAGGAAAATGAGATCATTGACGCCTGGAAGGGAAATCTTGAGGGTGCTATTAAATGAGAAGCTTGAAAGTAGAAGTTGAGTAGTCCAGTGGTTCTTGTCCACATATTGTCCAAGTATCTCTCTCATAAGTCCTTCTCCTCTGGTCCTTCTCACCAAAAGCTTTTGATAAGTAGGGTACTGGGGATGTGTGGACATTTAACAGGGGTGGGAACCAGAAATTTGTTCTATATAATTGGAAGAGTTTGGTAAACCTCTCTTACAATTTGCTAGGGATGTGTGCTTTCAGCAAACGAACCGAGAAGGCATAATGATTATATAAATCACGCCCCTGTTATAGCCTGCAGGACCTCAAAGTCAGCTGTGAGTTTCTTTGATGATATACACCTTCCTAATTCAAAATGACAGTAGGTTGTTTGTTTGTTATGACACACCAACTCTCGATGAGATGACTCATTATCCAGTTCTATGCAAGGCAATTTGCTTTTGACAAAGACAAGATCAATAATCTTGGGGGAAGAAATGTTCCGTTCTAAGGTTTTTACCTCCAAGTGATGCCCTTTCAGGCATGCCACAAATACTAATTAAATTCCCAGCCCTTCTATGTAATAAGCAAAGAGGAGAGGACCCAGGGCTCACCATAGTTTAATGTCAAAAGCAATGGCCTCTACTATTGAGGCCCACAGCAACAGACATCTGAAAGCATTGTTGTTTAACTTCTTTCCCTTCCCGGAGGGGACACTATGCACAGTCAAGCAGAGGTAAATGTATTTTGTTTGGTTTCTGCCTGGCATTGGCTCTTAGGAGTCTAAAGGACAGTACCTGATAGCTTTGTTAGCATGTGGGACATGTAGACTAGCAGGTCGGGGCCTGGCATTCCTGCACTGGGAAACTGAAATTGTTTAATTTGTTCAACCTTCAAACAACAGAGGACTCAGAGGATTCTGATCATCGGTTAGCCATGCTACAGGGCCCTTTAGGATTAATTTGAAAAGAGAAGCAAAGGCTATGAAACGGTGTAAGTGTTTGGGATGAAATGGCTAGCCCAATCTACTGGACTTTGAAAGGGTTACTCTATAGAGGAAAATAGAAAGTCTTGCTCAACAACCAAGTCACAAGCACAATAGGACAATGTGATGAAAGGATGTATCTTAATTTAAAAAATAAAGCAAAGAAATCTTCTAGCTGAGAAGAGCCCCTTGGAAATTCCCTAGAGGGTGTGACATTTAAACTTAGGCTCAGAAAAATGACCTGGATTTGGATTAGGAGACAGAGGTCACAGGATATTACAATGACTAGTCTTGCAGAGCCTACAGATATATAAAGAATTGGAGTGGGAGGTGAGGCTTGAAAGAATGTCACTGGGGCGAGAGTTCCAGGTAGAAACATGGAGAGTACTAGAGCTGTCTTGTACAACACTCGAGGGGTGTGTCTTTAATCCAGGAGGAACTATAAGACTCTCAGGGAATTAATCTTACAGCCATGGGTTGTTCTCTCAGAAAAACAACTATCCTTTAGAGCTCGTATCATAGTCAGAGAACCAGAATTGTTGAATGGGACTGGTTTACAGGTTAGTTCTGACTGGCATAGCTGACATTCCTCTGAATCTCAGATTTATGTACCTGAAGGAAAACACTGGCCACCATGGGAGATGGTAGGCCTCAGGCATCTTAAAACTACAGCCCAGAGAGAAAGACATCTTACACAGGTATTTTGGAAAGTATTGTCGAGGAGCCTGGAATGCATTTTTGAATAGCAGCAGAATTGGTTGTTGTCAGAGAGACAGTGTGGTTTAGCACTCTAACAGTGACCCAAGTCCTGCCTCCTAGGCTAGCATTATTCTCAGACTGTAGGCAAGTTTAGAAAGTCTAGCTCCCCATCTGTAATGAAGAATTAGACTGAACAGCAGTTTCTAGGGTGAATCCTGCACGCAGTTAGTGACACAGGATTTTCCACTGGAAAATAAACACTCTGTGGTCAAATAAGTCCAGTGGACAGGGCACTACTCTGAGAGCCATGTCCAGATATGAAGTAAATGCTTGAAAAAATCTGCAGGAAGGAAATGAGCTCTATTCTGTTGAAGCTGGCTTTCCCCAGCATTGCTGTCCTAGTCAATTCATTCATCTTCCCCTTGTGGGAAACTTTTTGGCTTTCTGCGTGACATTTTGAGAAATTTGGGACCAGATCCCCTGCAGGTCCCTCTCTATATTATCTCCAAAGACATTTAACCACAGATTTTTTTAAAAAGATTTTTTTAAATATAAAACTTTTTTATTATCTCTTACTGTCTGTATATTATTATTTTTCCACATTCTTTCCTCTCTTCAAACTCTTCCCCACTTCCCTACCTACCTAGCTTCATGTTCTCTCTCTTTGTCTCTCTGTCTCCGTCTCTCTGTCTCTCTCTGTCTCTGTCTCTCTCTCTCTCCTCTCTGTCTCTCAAAATAAAAGAAACAAACAAAAATGAAAATCAAACAAACAAACAAACAAAAAAACAAAGACCAAAGTCCATTATCAAACCAAACCAAAAATTGTACAGACCCCACAGAGCTGGAAACGGGTGAAGAGAGCAGGTCGGAGCAGCGAGAGATAGAAACAACTCATTAGCATCATGGTTTTACCTGGGAATGGCTCTATGTGCTGAAGAGACACTTAGGTGGCCCCTACCCTAACCAGGAGTCTGGGAGGTCTTGGGGGCCAGACTCAACCTGAAGGAGGTATAAGTTGAGGCTTGGTTGGGTTGGTGCCTCAATAAGCATCATCACCGTCATCGTCATTGTCATCGTCATCGTCATCGTCATCGTCATCATCATCATCATCACTGTTGTCATCGTCTTTGTCGTCATCATCATCTGACTGGAGCTTACTACCTCCTTTATCTTACAGACTCTCCCCTCACTCCATAAGCAGAAACGCAAAGCCTAGGTACAAAGAGCCAAAGTGCCTCACAGGGCCGCATCTGACCCCCTGATCTGAAGGTGTGTGGCTGTCACCTTCACTCCTCCTTTCTGAGCCGACTCATGTGACTTCCGTTGGCCTGAGGCATGAAGACCATTCCACTGCCTCCATATGCCCATCTTGGGTTAATGTTTTATTTTGTGGTGCTTTGTTTCCGGCCTGGGTTTAGAGCCTCCTAACCTCTTAAAGGATGGATTGCCTAACTAGTGTTCTGAGACAACATTTAACATCATGTATTTTGGATTTTGCATTGTCACCCCCAGCCCCCATTTTGAGACAGTTTCATGTCTAAAAATGAAAGTTAGCTAAAGTTACCTGCTTCTGTTAATGCTTTTCAACTTTCTTGTTGGGGACCTGCTGGGTTTTCTCTCTCTCTCTCTCTCTCTCTCTCTCTCTCACACACACACACACACACACACACACACACACACACCCCATTGGCCAACTACTCCTGGCATGGGTCCTGCCCTAGAATGTGGCTAATATACCCGGTGACTCTCTATTGGTGAAAACCAATTTTCTATTTCTCAGCAGGTATCAATCACAAATGGCCACTTGACTAGGTTCTTTGGGACCTTCTTTGTCACAGCTTCCCCCTTTCCCTGTGGGATGGTTTGAACTTGTGTGAATACAAAGGGAATTGGCTTCTCCAGCATCATCGAAGGAACTTTCCCATCTATAAAGCAGGACCAATCATTGCTGTCTCAAGAGTTGAGGCAAGGAGTTCTTTAAATTTTTTTTTTTAATTTTAAAATTTTTTAAGAGCTTGGAGATCCTCTGAGGTCGGCTGTCCCTGGTGGCACTGTCATATGACTTCATTAGACACCCTTGAGTACTCAGGAGCCATCAGCTTCACCTTCCTGTTTGGAATCCTCATTTTTCTAACTTACTATATTAACAGGGAAAAGAGCTGGGTATTTTTCCTCCCTTCTTTGCATCTGTATGTAATGTAATTTAACCTAGCCAAAAAAGACACTGATTGTCCCACAGGACTTAATTAACTCCCAGCTTCGCCGGTGCTCCGTGGAAATAATAAGAAAAGTAAAAGTTCCGGTGTTCCGTACCTGTCCACTTCCACCTCTGCTGCATAATGAGATGCCGGCAACGGTGACACTGATGAGGTGTGTAAGAGAAACTGATTACAGCAGGCGGGGAGCTGCCTGCTCAGCTCCCTCGAAATCTGGCTGGGCTGCAAGAGCTGCAGACTCAGGGAACAGCTTTTGCCTTTACATTCCAATTCTGAACATCTCCCTCGCTCACCTCGCGCTCGCCGGCTCAGCCTGAGCAGTGCCTTTGTTAACCTTTAGCTCTGCCTTCTGCACCCGGGGTGGATGTGATGTCAGCTGTCACAGGGCAGGTGCCATGTTTATCGCTCCGCTGGTAGCAAATCCGGCCTGGAGGAGCAGGATTCTCCCAGCCAGCCCTCAGGGGAGCCCATTAAGAAATTGCAAGGCTAATAAAAATCATGGCGGATGAAATTGCAATCCTCTGGTGCCACTCCATGATGGGGTTGACTCTGGTTTTACATTTTAATGGGGGCAGGGATTGAAGGTTTGAAAGAGAACTCTTGTTCCAGCAGTACTGGGAGTCACCTTCCGGACTCAGAGATTGAAGGGGCAGCTAGAAGACAGGCTTCCTCCCTTCTTTGTGTGAGTCTTCAGTATATTTGAGATAGGGATTTATTAACGCGTCTGATATGCTAACGATCCCCTGCTCCTGGAGGACAGCCTCACCCTGCCATAGGGCATGGAATGTGGGGCACAGTTAGAGATTTCCCTCCTTTCAGTGAAACCCAGTGCCCATTCTTAGGGGAGTCCAGAGAATTCATGAGGTCTACTTCTGTTTCTCAGGAGAATTGTTTAAAACGTTTTTTACATCAATGGCCTCTCCAAAAGGAAACTGTGGAATAGAGTCATTCTGACTGTTTTAAACCGTGTCCTGTCTTACCCAGAGACCGCTCAGTCAGGAGGTGATTCTGCATTTCCGGGTTTGTCCCTTCTCTTCAAGGAAATTTTATAATTTTGTTTAAATAGATTGATAGTTTCAAATGTTAAAATAAGACATGCAGCAGCTGAGGAGATGGCTCAGTGGGTAAAAGGTACTAGGAAAACTTAAACTCTCCCCAAGTCATTCTCTGACCTCCACATGAGTGTTATGGGGTGTGCCCTCTCTCCCTCTCTCCTCCATCTCTCTTCTCCCCCACCCCCAAGCGTGTGTGTGTGTGTGTGTGTGTGTGTGTGTGTGTGTGAGTGAGTGTGAGTGGGTGTGTGTGAGGAGAGAGAGAGAGAGAGAGAGGGAGAGAGGGAGAGAGAGGGAGGGCGAGGGAGGGAGGGGGGGGAGGGAGGGGGGGGGGAGGGGGGAGGGGGGGGAGGGGGGGGGGGAGAGGGGGAGAGGGAGAGGGAGAGAGAGAGAGAGAGAGAGAGAGAGAGACAGAGTGAGAGAAGAGAGACAAGAGGAGTTGTGGGGGTCTGTTTTATTTTATCTATTGTCTGCAAACACTATAACAGTGCAAATAATTTTGTTGAGTGAGTGGCTCAACAAACATGATTAAAACAAATGGTCCTTACGAGGTATATGTGTAGTTCAATCACTCAGAAGGCAAAGGCAGCACAATCATTTGAAAGAAAGTCTGGACGATGTAAAGAGATGCTGCCCCAAAAAACAAACAAACAAACAAACCAACCAAAAACAAAAAAACCCCAACAACAACAACAACAACAAAAAAAAACCAAAAAACCCAAAACAGAATCAAGTTCCCCAGACTGAAATACTTTCTTAAAACATTTGCAGTGAAAATGTAGAAACCTTTGTGGAGACGTTGGATGGAAGGAAATAAACAGGACTCCCACATTGACCACTGAGAGGAATTACACACCTCGTGTGGCTTTCCTCTGAAACACTTGAAAGGAAGGTGCCTGGTTTCTGAAGCCCTAACGCTCCTGTTGCTGTCTGCTGCTCTGTGGAGTTCTGCATGGGTCTCAGACACAGACAGCTAGTGTAAGCTTTTGAACTATTTTATTCTCAATAATGTAAATAATTTTCAGCAGAAAATTTTTATAAGAAGAAACTCAGCTTTATTTTTTTTTATTTTTGCTATGTGATTTTTGTATAGGAATGGGTGATCCAATCTGTCATTCCAGGATGTTTGTTTCATTTTGTTTTATTTAGTTTGCCAGTTAGTCAGTGCATCTCAAAAGGGAGGGATGAGGGAGCTCGTGTGAAAGAGACAGACGTTTCCTCATCTTTAAAGGTGTGTGTCAATGATCATAGTTATGACATAATAACGAAGAACATTTTAACCCTGTTGGTTTCTCCAGAATGCCACTTTAATATTCAATGAAATAAAACACAGTTTCATCTTATTTTAAAAGATACATGTTTAGTAAAACTTGAACAGTAATCATTGGATTAGAAAAAAAATAATTTACTACAGTTTTTAGCATTCAGCTGCTTCGACTCTGGCTAGGAAAATGTCAGCGACCGTGTTCCCCAAAGGCCTGTCCTCTTTGTCCTGCAGGTTACAACCTTCATCGTAAAGGGTGAAAGTCTTGACTGAATGCAGTTTGGAAACACCGTTCAGAGGCCTTCTCTGTACTGTCAGTGAATCTGGGCCAGTCTCCAGTTGAGTGCTGGTGCTGGCATTTTTACGTACATGTCTATGATTGTGTGCCTACCTGTGAGATGTGCTTGCAGCACAACCTTAAGATTTCTCTATTTCATCTTTAGAAACCACTCTTTTCTGTGTCATGAGAAATGGACCCTATTCTTTACCAGACTACTTGCATCATACAATTGTATGGTACAAGTGAAAGGCCATCACAATGAATCTACTTAAGGCAATACGTATTTTTAGCTTTCGCCGTTAACAACTTCAAACGTGAAAATTAAGGGAGACCATTATGATCACCTTTAAACACACATTACTCACGGCTATCGACTTATTTGCTTAAAAATCATTTAGTTGTTCACTGTTTGCTAGATTGTCCTTTAAACGATGGGAGATAGCTCAGTAAACTGTCTTGTAAATAGGAAGAAATAAGTATATCCCTAGAACTCATGTGAAGAAAGCTGGGCACGGAGATCTGTAACCAAAGACTGGGAAGTGGAGACAAGTAGGTCCTGTGGCTCACCGTGAGCCAGCCTAGCATAATTATCCAGATCCAGGCCAGTGAAAGATCCTGTCTCAGAAATCAATAGTGGACAGCATCTAAGAAACAACAGAGGTTGACCTCTGGCCTCCACACAGATGCAGTTACCCCTCATACACTTGCATGTATAACACACACACACACACACACACACACACACACACACACACACACACACACACACGAGGTTATCATTTTAAAAGGGTAATTTACTAATCAAAATTTAAGAATGAACGGAGATGCAATTGTTCTCATCTGGAGATCTCTTACTACTTAGGATGAGAGGATAGAATAAGTTTCATACGTATGTGCATTGATGAAATCACAAACTCCCTGGCATTTAGATTAAAAAATTAGGGCAAGAATCACGCAGACACAAAATTTCCCACACGCCTCTCTGCTTTCTCTTTTCTTAAATTTTCTTTTGTTGTTACGCTTCTTTCTCCTATTGGGGTCCTAGTTAGGAGTTGAAACCCAGAAAGTATAAAATTTGCCCGGTGCATTTGCATTTTAAACAGATTCCTTGAGGATTCAAATGAGTGGGGTTAAAGCAAAAGAAAAATTAGCACCGAAGATGCCCTTCTCACCCAGTTCCACTGTCCACATGACAATCTCTTCATTAAGTTTGTGGGAACAATCCGCGATGCCCAGCTCTGGCTGTTTATCTGTAGCATGTTCTTCTCATGGAAACATTCTTTCTCTGTTAATTTTGCAGCACCATAGAGAAGATATTGTTAGTTCCGTTTTACAGGCACAGAGCTGAATACTTTGAAATGCTGAGACTTGCTCCAGGCCCCAGGGCTTCCTGTGCCGAGCTGAGACTTTGTAGTCTACTTAACATTAACCCTCCTTCTAAGCACAGCGTTATCTGCTGACTAAATGATAGGGTTAGGATGGAGGGATATGATGGGGAAATGATGGTATAGGACGCAAAGTGAACTTGTGACAATAGAAAGACAACTTTTCGATAGAAATCTCACACCTAGTGATAAAAGAGGGATGCTACAGTACTTCAGTTGGACATGAGGTATGTCACCTTAGTCACCACAGTTACTAAGTTTCAGTATTATTTAGAAAAGTTCGGCCCATAGGACAAGATTATCTTTAGAGTCCACAGTGCTAGTCTTGGAGTTAGAATATGGAGGTCTCTGGAAGGTGGGAGTGGCTTCACATCTTCCTGTCTTTTAGCTATTAAGGAAATGATGTCCCCCCAAATGGAAACAAAGAAATATGCCAAACAAGGAAAGTGAAAGGAAAAGAGGCAGCTGATTTTATCCGGGCTGGGACAAGCCACCTCTGCACAAGGTTGTCACGCTGTCGCAAAGGCAAGGAGGTCTCGCAGTAACCACAGGCTATGCAAAGAGATAAATGGTTGACCCTGGTCCGTGTCAGCCTACGATTGATGCCACTATCAGCCCTAGTGCCTTCCTAGTGATTTTTTTTTTTAAATCTTTGATAGAGTGTGTTATCTAGTTACTGGCATGAGGGCAATAGCCCGGAGGGGCTGAAGGAAAAAGAAAGAATAAAAGGTCACTCCAGGAGGACGTTCTCTGTCCCACTAAATGAGAGAGAGAGAGAGAGAGAGAGACAGAGAGAGAGAGAGAGAGAGAGAGAGAGAGAGAGAGAGAGAAGAGAGAGAGAGATAAAGGAAATAAATAACAATAAAAGCAACTGCTGGCTGCATGGATGGGATAAGCAACTGTCCCCCCCACCTCTGTGTGCACCCCTCCCTTCTTCCTTTCCTCTGCTCCCTTTCTCTTCCTCCCTCTTTTTTCTACATGCCTTCTTTCTCCTTCCCTTCATACTTCCTCTTTCTATAAAGCAAATGGAGACAGACTTGGAGCTCTTGAGCTATTGTGCAGGGCAGTACATGAGGGAGTGGGCAGTGGGCAGAAGGGAGTCAGTGGGGGGCTGGATTCTCTGCTACAGTAATCGTCTTCATTTCTCTATGAAACTTTCATAATGGCATTTTGAGAAACTGAGAGATTCTGAAAGAATATGCTTTGAATCTGTAGAACTTCCCTTTTTCATATCATCTTCCAAATGTAGGGTCTCCCCCCATGGATCTTTTTGCATAAGGTAAAATGCTGGTGCAGGATAAGGGACCTGAAGGCTGGACAAACCCACAGTACAGATGCCTCTTCTGGTGAAGAACCACAATGGATCTGACCCCTGGGTCTCCAAACAGCTTTGTAAGGAGTAGAGAAATTTTAGTGAGTGAAGTTCATCGTTTCAAAAGCCACATCCCTGGCTGTGTGTACTTTTTTTTTTTATATTTAACCATTGGTTCTTGTCAGCAGATACTGTACAAGGCTACCTTGGCACAAGTTCCTCAAGCTTCCTGTGCAGTTAGTTCCTCAAGCTTCAATTTATCGATCAACTGGTACAAGAAGCCTCAGAAAGCACGAAAATGCTATTCAGCTCAGGATTCTTTGTACTAGTAGCATGTGGCTGTAGTGACTGACAGTTCTGTGGCCAAAATATCTGCAGAGAAAGCTTCAAAGGCTACATGGAGCAAAACAATGAAAACTGGTTCTTGGAAATTTACTTAGGAGTATTCAAAGGAGCACAAAGTAGGGGAGTGATGTCAGGGTTAGAAGAATACGTTATATGTACTTTCTTGTCCCATCGTAGTCTCTTAGTTCACGACATAAAATATATGCTGCAAATTTAATTTACTAATACAGTTAAACAATGTGATACACTGAGTTTGAAGTGAGAGTATGATTTGTAAAGGATTTGTCTCAGGGATGGGGATATAGCTTAGTCACAAAAGTGTGTACCTGAAAACATTAATATCATCCACGTAATGACCTGACCATAGTGTCCTGAGTCTATAATTCCAGCAGTGGGGAAGGAGAGATAGGTAGGTAGGTAGATAGATGATATATAGGATATATAAATAAATAGATAATAGGATAGATAGATGATAGATAATCGATTATAGAAAGGAAGAAAGACAGACAGACAGACAGACAGAATATCCCTGAGTTTAACTGATTAGTCAGTTTAGACTAAAACCAGCAAGCTCAAGGTCCCAGTAAGGGCTTCTATATTAGAATATACATGAATGGCTCCTGAGCCACGCCACTCAAGATTGATTGTTGACTCTCATAGAGGTGCGGGTGCACAGGGGCACCTGCGCCTATGGGAATAAACACACACACACACACACACACACACACACACACACACACAGATACTCACACACACACACACACACACACACACAAAGAGAGAGAGAGAGAGAGAGAGAGAAAGTCAGAGACAGAGACTCTCTCACACACACACAGACTCACATGCACACATATATATACACATTAAAATAAATCTTTTTTATCAAGCATAAATTAGATGTAGCAGACTGTCCTGACCTGAAGTGCTCAGTTCATTAATGTATATGTGATGTGAAGCCCAGTTCATTAATGCGTATGTAGTGTGAAACCCAGTTCATTAATGTGTGTGTGGTGTGAAGCCCAGTTTGTTAATGTGTATGTGTGTGTGAGTGTGAGTGTGTGTGTGTGTGTGTGTGTGTGTGTGTGTGTGTTGTTAAGCCCTATTCAATGTGAAGATGTAAGGCATTTCATTTAACTAAAGAAGCTGATTTTACTTGGTTTTATTTTTCCATAAATGGTGATGCTAACAACTGAATCTTCCAAAAGTATATGGAAGGTAGTGAATGACCACTAATATTAAGTACCTGTTATATGTAAGGTGTTCATTTAGTTATCACATATATTTATTAACTCAATGAGAGAATGCTTTGAAAAACCTTTTGCATTTCTTATATGAAGAATTGAACATCAAAGAGCATTCAGTGGTTCTCAACCCATGGGTTGAGACTCCTCTGTGAGTCACATATCAGGAATTTACATTATGACCTATAATACTAGCAAAATCACAGTTATGATGTAGCAGTGAAATAATTTTATGGTTGGGGTCACTACAACATGAAGAATTGTATCAAAGGGTCATAGCATTGGGAAGGACACTGATGAGTAGTGTCCACCCAGCCAGTACAGGAAGGGATTCGAACTTCTGTTACTGCCTCTAAAGCCTGATGTCTACAATTCAAATTAAATGGTTATTATGATTTGGTGACTTCTCTGAAAGCTGAGAGTCCATATTTCCAGCTCAAAACACCACAGGGAGAAGACTTTCTTTTCCACAAGAGGATAAAGCTAAATGTACTCAGATCAAGACTTGGGCTGATTTGATCAGCTTCCTGTCTGGGACACCAATTTATGGAAGCGTTACCGTTGTTGACGCTAGGCTCCTTAGTGCTCAGAACCATAGCTTCATAAGCCTGCCTGCACTGCTAGTCAAGGCTTTCCAGTTGACCATGCTGCTTGGCTACTGTGGGTCTCAGTTTTATTATGTGTAATTAAGGCTAATAATGGTTGACCTCAGAACATCGTGGGATCTAAGTGGGTTGTGCAGTTTCAGTGGCTGAAGTCTACTGAATTCTCAGTGAACGCTTATCACCATTATTATCTCTCCATTTGTCGGCCTCTATCCCCAGGCTCTCATAGTTCTATATCTTGTTGCTCTGATTTTCCTTTTAATAGTTTCTCAGGCCAGATACTTCCGTTTTATGTGCAAACAAAAATGGGCTCGCCTGGCTACTCTCAATCTGTGTCATGTGCCTACCGGGCCTCAAAGTAGAATGCTTACAGAGACTTGCTGGCTAGTGGTCAATCTTGGTGACCTCATTTCTTCTGTGTAGACTGATATTCTTGTAGCTGCCATCACAATAGCTTACCACCGGTTTATGTGTGTGTTCTGAGTAGCCCGAGTAGCTTGTTTAGGCCTGGGTGTTTGGAGGAGCTGCGGCTGCTTATAGTAGTAGTTGCCTTATACAGGTATATTTCCAAATTTCATTCCCGGACCAACCTTCTGATGGCATCCTATGTGTTGACAGTTTAAACCTTTGTAATGTCTTATATTTTTCCTAAGGAATGAGGAGTGTGAGAAAAGTGAATTTCCTTCAGAGAGATTAATTTTTTAAGAGAAACTTTTCCTTAAATTGCTAAATGCTATTTATTTTGAATATTATTTTCTAAAACTTGTTGACAACCTTTGTGTCCTTTTTGCCTGATTACAGACAAATATATTTTCTTCTTCTTCTTATTTCTTCTTCTTCTTCTTCCTTCTTCTCCTCCTTCTTCTTCTTCCTCCTTCTCTTTCTCTCCCTCTTCCTCTCTTCCTCCTCCTCCCCTCCCTCCTCCTCCTCCTCCTCCTCCCTCCTCCTCCTCCTCTTCTTCTTCTTCATCTTCTAAACTTTTTTTTTTAAATTCCAAAATAAAATGCCAGGATGGGGATTTAATTCAATAGTGGAGCATTTGTTAGGTGTGTTCAAGGCCCTTGGGTCACACCTACTACTGAAAAAAGGATAAAGGAATATGTTTATACTAGTCTAATAGCGACTGTCTTAGTCAGGGTTTCTATACCTGCATAAACATCTTGCCCAAGAAATGTTGCTGTTCATCACCAAAGGAAATCAGAACTGGAACTCAAGCAGGTCAGGAAGCAGGAGCTGATGCAGAGGTCATGGAGGGATGTTACTTACTGACTTGCTTCCCCTGGCTTGCTCAGCTTGCTTTCTTATAGAACTCAAGACCACCAGCCCAGGGATGGCACCACCCACAATGGGCTGGGTCCTCCCCACTTGATCACTAGTAGAGAAAATGCCTTACAACTGGATCTCGTGGAGGCCGTTCCACAACTGAGGCTCCTTTCTCTGTGATCATTCCAGCTTGTGTCAAGTTGACATTCAAAACCAGCCAGTACAGTGACTTTTCTTATGCACTTACAAAATAAGGGTGGAATTTATTTGGGCAGTCCATCACAGTGCAGAAGGCGCAGTAGTAAGAGCTGGTTACATGACATCTGCCATCAAGAGTAGAAGCCAGTGCTCAGCTCAGGGTCCTCCTTTCAGCCAGCCAAGGACCCCAGCTATGGCATCATGAAACCCACATGAGGGGTTGGGCTTCCTACCTTAATTAACCTAATATAGGAAATCTCTCAGAAATGCCCAAAGGCTCATATCTTGGCCGATTCTAGATCCTGTCAAGTTGGCGATTGCTATTAACTACCACACTCAGGGTTAGGACTCGAGTTTCAAGAGGGTGCCTGCTTGTCACTGAATGGCCTTTGACTATACCGACAGATGCCAGTCCTCCCTTTGCTCCAAGACTGTGATTTCACAGCTGGATCTTTTTATCAGTCCACAATTCCTCCAGGTAATGCCCGGTTTACATAAACTACTGACAAAATCCTTCAGAGACCTACAAGCAAAATCACAATAAAAAGGACTGAGGGGGTTGAAGAAGTCCACAGAGTTTGATGGGAGATACTGAGACATGGCTCCCTGTCCTCATTTCTTCATTTCCCATCATCATGACTAGGATTACCAGACATCAGCTTTGTGTCTTTCTACACTCAAGACATCATGGAGTAGTGCGTCCATGTTATCAGCTATTTCCATTTCTGCAGTGTCTCAATAGTTATAACCATACAGATTTTCATTTATTTATTTATTTAAATGTATTTATTAAGAATTGTTTATTTTTAAGAATGTGCATTGATAATCTGCCTGCATCTATGTGTGCAAGTCTAACAGGAGTTACAGACCCTTGTGAGCTGCCATGTGGTTGCTGGGATTTGAACTGGGGTCCTATGGAAGAGCAGCCAGTGCTTATGACCACTGCGCAATCTCTCCAGTCCCTTCTTTTTATTTATTATATTAAGCTTTTTATTTCTCCTTTTTGTTTTTATATGTCAAGTATGCCGATTAAAATAAAAAAAAGAATTGTTAACATTACCCATGATGTTAGTTGATTAAAAACGTCACACAAGAGGTCTATGAGTTTGAGGTGCCTAAAAACTAAATACTGAAAGCATACTATGATTTATTGATGAATACTGTCAATAATTTTAAAAATGCTACTTATACCTTTTAGAAAAAAATATAGAAGTCACATAGCATGTGGAAATACAGGCACATATAAAGATTTTATTGGCTACTTTAAAAGAGATTCTTGACTTTTCTATGGGATAAATATCTATTAATAACAATATCTTTGGCTAGAGTTCAACTTCCTGGCTCTCTCCTCTAGGTGTTTTTCTGTCGTTGCCTCTGACTTGCACTAGGGCAAGGACTTTGTCCTTTTCCTTATTAAGTATAGCCCATCCTTGGTCTGGTGAATGCAAACTTAAAATGCCCTGTTATTTGGAGTTCACAGATTGTGAATTTCCTTTTCTTTGTAACTGAGATTTCCTCTCCATTCCTCAGAGGCATTCCTGATTAGGTTATAATTTCTGCTTTTCCTTTACTTGGTCCAAAATTGCCTCTGGCAAAGGAAACGCCTACATTCCCCAGTGCAACTCTGGCTTCAGGGAAAGGGTAGCAGTTACTGAATTTCATACTGATAGAGCCACGCAGAGAAGTTCAAGGCCAAGAGTCTGGGCAAGGTCACGACACATAGGGCACTACTCGCAGGGCCTTCTCATGGGCGCGAAGGATGCTCCCAGTGTAGAGGACCAACTGAACTGGCACCGTGCAATTCTGTGCGAGCTGGATACTCCTGGGCGTGCTTTTTATTCCACTCCTTCTTACCTTATTCGGTCCTCAAGTCAGAACACCTTAAGCCTTCCTCCTATGCCTCCCTCTTGTGAAATCAACTTAATTAATAATGGATTTGCTTTCATTGAGAGGACTTGAATTTTAGCCCAGAAGAATCCACACCACCTTCACAACTCCATTGATCTGTCTAGTCCTTACGCCCTCTCTGGGAAAGGATCATTTTAATGGCATCACTAATAAAGTGTAAGTATTTTCATGTCTCCTAATGAGTAATGGCTTGTCTAAGGTCCCCATAGGCTTGCTCCTTGTTTTTAACCTCGTGGTTTCCTTTTGTGGGCATATGGCAAAGGTTGGCAAATTTGCCCTTTTAATCCAGGTTGTTGCAGAGCGATAAACTTCATTAACTTTTTTTTTTCTTTAGCTAGACTTGAAAAGAATTAGAACAGAGAGTAGAAAGGGTTAAACACCCCCCACCTCTCCCGAAGGAGGACTTAACAGCCAGGGATAGCAGCTAAAGTGGACGCTGTAAACACTTTCTCTTGAAAGCTGTGTCTTTTCAATAAACACACTGTTAGGCGCTAGCAAAAATATTTCCAGTTGCCTTCATGGGTGGCACGGTGCTGGAAGCTGTTAGCTCACGTTCAGTTAAATTTCAAATGTCAAAGCTTATTACTAGTGAGTTTAGCCAAAGACAGCTTATAAGGAGCTGTGCAAACTTAACTTCCTCAAATAAAAAAAGAGAAGAAAGATGACCATTTAACATTGCCGTTCCTTCCCCTGCTCTCTTCACCCCCGCTTCAAGTTGGTTTTGGGTTTTATTGACAGTAGGTTTCAAGTTTATATTCAACATTTCCCTTAATTTGCCTGGTCTCTTTATTCTCTCCTTCCCCCTCCCCTGGGACACGGGCCTATTACAAAGGTGTTGGGATGTCTCTTTGAGTTTTAGAGGAGTGTTTTGTGTGTTTGAAGCAGGCCTGGAGGAGTCTGTGGAAGTGTTAAAGCAGAAGGTTCAGCTTTTGAGAGAGAAACATACTGTGATACGATGTTCCTCTCAGATGCTGCTTCTAGCCTGGGCTGAATACAAATGCACAGGGAGATTCTGTTTACATAGGAATGAACTTTCAAGCTAAAATATCAGTACAGCAGGCGCCCACACTATTTGTAATGTGTCCGGTTCCCATGACTGTAGTAACTGAAGTAAATATAAACAACAAGATGATGACAACAACAACAGCAGCAGCAGCAGCAACAACAACAACAACAACAACAATAACAACAACAACAACAACAACAACAACAACAACGGCAGATTCAGTTTTGTTCTGCTGAGTTTAAATTTACTTGTACATTTACCACTATGGCCACCATATCAATCAACTACTGTGCTAAATTCTATGACAAGCTAAGCAAAAAGAATGAATTACTAATCATAAACTCTGTGTCAGCCTGGCCTCCCTTGTAATTCTGATTTTCATCAGCAGTGGCTCTAAATTTGCAAAGACTTCCTCTGCACAGGAGAGGCAATGAACGTCTTCTGCCTTTGGTGTAGGAGGCTCAAGGAGCCAGGACAAAGCCTTCAGTGTGGTTTCCTGAGGGGACGCCTTGGAGTCTCTCTAAACATGCCTTTTCGAGGTACACTGGGGTAGGCTTGGAGTCTAAGAAAAGGGGAGGCAGAGTTTAATAGGAACAGGTCGAGGGTGAGTGTGTGGTCCAGGTATATCATAGGTCTCTTCTGGGAATGAACCACAAGTTTCTTTTGAGAGCATACAGAGGTCCCCATAGAGGTATGAACTCTGGTTTTCTCAGCCTTTTTGACTCAAATAAGGTAATCTTGCTCTATTTCCAGTAGTTTGAATAGGCTTAAGAGCTGACTGATATGGACACATTTGTCTGTGCCTGCCTGCCTGCCTGCCTGTCTGTCTGTCTGTCTGTCTGTCTGTCTCTGAAAGTCATTTGCTGCGAGCACTTCTGTATCTCAAAACCTAAAGGAATCGAGTTATTGGGCCGTATTTAGTTATTGTCTGTGGATTTCTATGGTGTTTGATTCACTCACAAAGGTTTTGATGTTATAAGATCACGTCACGTGGGCTGTAAGTGTTCAGGGAATTAAATGCTTGTGTGGTTTCTTTTAAAATGCCTCACATATCACAAAGATATTTCTGCACACGAGAGTATAGTCTGAGAAGTTTAAAAAAAAAAAAGGACTAGTTTTCAATTGTTTTTCTTCTCCCCTTCTTCCCTTCTTCTGCCAGCACGCTGGTTTTGCTCTTCCAGGAGAGGAAACAATTATTGTCCTGACGTGCTTTCTGATAGTTTTTCCTTGACTATGAGCTTCTTGGGAGCAGGGTCCTCTATTTATCATCTCGTCCTCGGGGACTCCATGGGAACTGGCTCAGTAAGTGTTTATTAGTTAGATTTAGCAAAACTTCACTAATTGATACAGTAACATCATTGTCCTTGAAATATTTATCTTAAGGGAAAAAATGATTTTATGGACGCTCGAGTGTTAATTATCTGCATGCGAATAGGAGCTGCAAGTTACAAATCACTGCCACCAAGTTACTGAAGTGGGTCTAGAAGTGTTCTGAGAGAAGACACAGGCTAGAAATTTGAGTTGTACCTGGATGTGTGTGTGTGTGTGTGTGTGTGTGTGTGTGTGTGTATGTGTGTGTCATATATGATGGTTAAGAATATTAATGTATTTCTGGTCATTACAATTCACTGTGTCCATTTCAGTCACCTGTCCTATAAGTCCCTGGGCTTATAAAGGTATGAATTTAGTTGAGCTGCCTGGTACGTGCATCTGTGCACCGAGCATGTGTTATTGATATGGAAAGCACAGGGGCCCGAACCTGGCAGAACTCAGAGTGTAGCAAGATAAAACATTGATATGATGGTTTACTCATAAAAACAGTACGAGGAGTAGAATACAGGCCTGCACAGGGGAAAGGGCGGACTTTAAAGGACCCCAGAATTCATAACAGGCAAAGCAGAACTGGAGCCGGGCCTTGCAAGATACTCTTGGGAGAGATGTGGTCCACTCATGCGTGAGTGCCGTCATGATACATTAGGAGGCTGTGTGTCTCGTGGAGCGGTCTGAGGAGTAACAGGATTTAGTGGAGCTGAGAGAGAAGGAATGGGGAGGGGTGGGGAGGAGTCAGGGGTGAGGTTGGAGTCTGAGTTTGGGGGTTCAAAGTTACATTATCTGAATTTAGAGTTTGTTTTCTTTTTCCTTTAGGTACTGGGATTTGATTCTCATGTAGAATACATATCAACAGAATCTTAATGTTGAGGATGGAGAATGTAGACGAACTATGTGACACACACTCTTTGTCGGTCTGTCTGTCGGTCTGTCTGTCTCCTCTGTTTCTGTTTCTCTGCCCACCCCCTCCATGAATACATGCTAAGGAAACTGGACTATTTCATTGTTGAGATGTAGAAAGCCTTTACACACACACACACACACACACACACACACACACACATATTGGATATTAATCCTGTATCAGATACACCATTCACAAATATCCCCCCTTCTCTGGGCTACCTTTTTTTTTTTAATAGTATTTGTAGTTTTTTGTGAAGAGAAAGGTTTTTTTAATTTTGATAAGGTCTAATTTAACTATGTCTTGTTTGTTGCTATTTTTAGTGTCATATCAAGCAAACCATCATTAAATACAATGTCATAAAAATTACTCTTATGTATAAACAGGCCTAAAACTTTCTGTATAAATTGTGGTTGCCTAACTTCTATCTTTGATATGCAAATCTGCTTATGTAATGAAGCTACATTTATTTTCCCATTTTACCCTATATTTTGTAAATTTTTTCAGTGGGCCTTATCGTCATTTCTTTTTTAAAGAAAAATCATCATCATCATCATCATCATCGTCATCATCATCATCATCATCATCATCATCATCATCATTATCATTTTTATTAGGATTTTTCCTTTTTTCTTCTCTCACACAGTAAATCCAGATGGCACCCTCTCCTTCCTCTACTCCTCTGTGCCCCACTCCCCTGGATCCATTCCTCCTCCTTTCCATTCATTAAAGTGCACACCTCCCAGGGATATCCACTGAACATGGCCTCACGTGTTACAATAAAACTAGGTACAAACCCTCATATCAAGGATGCATGAGACAACCCAGTAGGAGGAAAAGGGTCCTAGAACAGGAAGAAGAGACAGACACACCCCCAATTCCCACTGTCGGGAGTCCTACAAGAACACCAAGCTATACAGCCACCGGGCAAGCATTCCATGCTGCCCTCTTTGCATTGTCTTCAAAGGTTTTCAAGTCGGTCAAGAGTTCGAAAACGCTATTTGAAGCAAAGTAAGGTTGGATTTTGATTTGACCTGCTCACATGGCAAACTTAAAGACCTGACAGGCAGTTGAATATCAGAGGAAGAAGGAGAACAGGGAGGAAAGTTAGTTTTGGGTTTATATGATTAATGATGTAACAAAGTAGTCCACTGTTTTCTACCTGGTTATCCGTTTTCTGAAGCAAACGCAAGACGTGCTTTGTGGCCAGTCAAGGGAAACTTTATGTTGAGGGGAGATATCAGAGAGTGTCAATCATCTAGAGTTGGGGAAAGAGGGAACTGGTACAACATGTTTTCCATAAAAATCTCTTGAAGTAGGGTTTATCTGCAGGACATAACGATGTGCCACCAAGAAAATATTCTAAAAAGCAACACTTATTTTGATTTGTTTTTTTCCCTGGCTCTACCCTTACTCAGTTCATTGGGTAACCCTGTAATGGTGACTTAGCTTCGCATTTATAAATATGAGGTATTGACACAGATAGCTAAACTTTCATTAAGCCCCGCAGTAATACAGCAAGGCACAGACAGCATTGTTTCTCCTCACTGGGGAAATGGAGAAAGAAGTTTCTGTTTTCTCCAGCCAAGATGGAGTCACATGAATAATTAATTTCCAACAAGTTGAGCAATTGATTTTCAGCAAAGGGGCAATTCCCTAAAGTTGGGAGGATTCTGGGCAAAGGCAATTTGTACTTATTTCTGAAAGGCGTTGTGGTTGCAGATAGCACTCTGATATGGTTTATCGAACAAGCTCCGGGATCTCCTTCAGTCCCCAGTTAGCTACTTTAAGGCTTGTTTTGTGGGGGTCTCTGGCATTTGAACTTGTTAGTGTTGGCCTTTGAGATGAACAATACGAACGGTTTTCAAGTGTTTGCACAAATTCACTGCGGGTATGTTGAATGCCCATGTTTATACATTATGGGAATTGTATACAATGAATTCCACGTGACTGTAGATTAAATGATTAAAGTGCATATATATCTGGAAGTTATGCTGAGCTTTGTGAAGGACTGTAGAAATGATGTTCTCCTGTGCAATTTTCACCAAAGGTGAGTTTATTAAAAGAAAAACACCCGGATTACATTAATCTTATTTATCTACAGCCTAAGAAATAAATTAGAAATACCCCACATAAGACCAATGGCAAGTGCATAAATTTTGAGGTACTACGTATATGACCATTGGATTCTGGCATATTTTAGTCACTGGAACATTTAACTCATGTCGCCACCTGTTTCTTTCCACGCTGAACCCTTGCATATGAAAAGTTAAAAAAAAAAAAAAAGCAGATTCTTTCTCCATCATGCCAAATGGCATGTGGTTTTAATCCCCGACAGTGGGGTGTTCCATCAGATCTCTCTATCTGCAATCTCTAGGTCTATTTCCTCCTTTGCCTGGGCTGCTGTTACTGGTAGTTGGTGTTATTTAATTATCTCTACATTTTAACTGTGGTGTTTACCTTTAATATCGCTGCAGTCAGTAAGTGATTCATTGCATCTGGAACTAAACAACAAGATTTGGCAGAAAAGGGACAGTGTGTGGCAGATGCATTTGGGCCCAGGAGGACAATGGCTTTGAAAGTGGGCTCTAAGAGCTCAGAAATGCAATTATGCCTTTATGACTGTAGAAATAGGTACCACAAGTGCTGGCTCATAGTGAATTTTACAAAAGATGCTGATGATTTTGAGCAACATGACCGTTATATACTGGAAAGGCATCCATCCCCGTGGGTGGGGGTTGGGGTGGCAGGTAAGAGTTTCAAAATCCATGTAGTTGAGATTTTTGTCCCAGCTAGGGAGCTCGGCCGTCTAAGTTTACTCATTCCTGAAATAAGGCTAGTAATTTTTGGAGTTAGCATTGACAGGAAAAGCCATGTGCCTTCTGCCTTATCAGAAGCCCAGCACTGTCCCCATGATGCTTAATAAAGCACAATGCTACTTTCAGGCAATCTATTAGCCTTAACTGATATTTCCTTTGTCCTCCCTATAAAGTACAGAAGCAAGTGAATTTAATCAAAGCCTGTGAAGAAGGAAGGATAGGATGGGTTTCTTTGTTTGGTTTCCCCCTGCAATGTATTGCCTATCTTTTTATTGAATTTTTAAATCTTATTTCTTTTGAGATATATACAAACTCTGCACCCGCTGTTGTAAAAATATAACAAATAAAAAAAAGTAGGTTGTCTTTTATCCCCACTAGGTTCAGCACTGCAGTGCCCCAAGATATCTGCTAGATATCTTGGCGGAAACACATCCCAACTCCTCGGCGGTGGCCCAGTGTCTCCAGCTGCTGCACACTTTCCTACACTCAAACCGTCACATAAAAGAACACACAACACAATAACCTTTGGCCCATTTGATAAGATATAATTGCCCACCTAAACATACAAAGCCCAGTACCATACTTCCTTTAAGAACATTAATAACAACCTGTAAATACACAAAGCAGAATCTTAACGTCACCTGCCATATTGGCTTGCCACAGTTTCTCTCCCTGTCCCTCCTGTCTCCTCTTCTTCCTTCAAACTTCTCTCCACCCATCCTTCCTTCTCCTCCAATAACAGGCCTCTTTTTATCCTGTACCTGACCCTCGCCTGGACTTTACAAATTCAATAGGGAGGAGGTTCTGGTCCTTGGGGCAGTGGAATTAGCATCAAAATACAGATAACTCCAGGGCAAACCACAACACATACCTACAAGACTCACCCTTCTCTTCCCTCCCCTTCCATGTCTTGTGTCTTCCTTTCCTTCCAAATTAATGATCTCTTCTTTAATTGTCATTGTTACATACATACATATATGGTTACGCACATATGTAGATACAACCTATTGATTCCATTTATTGTTCATATGTCCATATGTCCTGGGCTGACCTCTTGGAATTGGATAACTGATGTGGTAGCTCATCCCTGGAGGAAACCGTTTCTCCCTCACTCAGTAGTCATTGCCTGTAGTGCTTCGTCTATGGGTGGGGCCATGTGGAACCCCCCCACCCCCGCTTTTTTTTTTCTCCCATCTTGTTCAGGCAACCACATTGCTGAGATTTCATGACTGCATTTTCTGTGTCATTTCTAAAGGATAGTATCTAGCATCAGATGTGTTAGGCTTCTGGCTCTCACACACCTTTCTTCCTGTCAGCCCTTGCATCCATGTTCCCTGAGCCTTAGGTGTAAGGGTTGTGTTGCAGATTTATCAGTTGGGGTAAGCCGCCCAGGGTCATTTAATCTCCACATTTTGTCCAGTTTATTTTTGAAGTGAGGTGATACAAGTTCAATCCTTTGCTCCTTTCAGGAAGGAATGTCTAGAAATCACAGTGCTATTAATATCTATACTCGAATCGTTGCACAAATAATATCTAATGTGAACTTTGAGAAATTCTGGTTTCCTTGAAGCACACATTTTATGGCTGCTCTTGGCATCAGGAGGATTTTGTCTTTATTAACAGCTAGAGAGAAGTTATGGTAACTTTGGATCCTTGTGACATTTACTCTGTAACTTGAGTAGTCATAACTCTTCCTTAGCAAAGGAAAGGTCTGTTGCATTTATTTACTTACACTTTTTTGGCATCATAAATATAGCAGTTTTATGCTGTGAGTTTTGTGTATGTGGAATCATTTATGCCTTAAGAACAGGCTTGCCTGCTGCCTCAAACTGGCTTCCAACATGAGCTAGTTATAGATCCTTTTGAGCAGTAACTTGAGAGAGGAGGCAGAAAAGCAAAAGTCCTTTTTTTGTGTGACTATTGTCTTCCAAGGGAGGCTATTATAGTATTATAGCTCCATAATAAGTTTCAATTGATTCTCAGTGAATAACTGATCACATTCTCAGAGAATTCCATGTCACCTTATTTTTTATTTATTTTTTTCTTTTTTCCGGAACTGGGGACCGAACCCAGGGCCTTGAGGTTGCTAGGCAAGCGCTCTACCACTGAGCTAAATCCCCAACCCCCACATGTTGCCTTATTATTATGGTCCATTTTGATAGGTCACAATTCTAGGTAAAGTAGTTGAGTTTACTACTTGAGATCTTCTAAGGCTAGAAGCAGGGTGACTGTCCAGCTAAAGCTTAGGCCATCTTCTAGGCCCATGTAGCTTGTCTACTGAGGCCAGTTTGAGTCTATAGGGATTAAGGCCTCATTTTCTTGCTGACTTCTGGTCAGGGACTATGCACAGGTCCTAGAGGCTGCTCCTGGGTCCCAGCCCCATGGTCCTATCTAGCCACAAGACAAAGTACCCTTTCATAACCTGCAGGGAAAATCACTGCTAAGGATATACCTGATTAGGTCAAATCTGTCTCACTATTTAAAAATAATTTTGTAGTTAGTATACATGATATTGCTTACATTGTGACATTTTAATTCACATAAGCAATTGCACATTGATATCAATGATATTAAATCATTGTTCCTTTACCCCACACATTCTAGTTTTTCTCTATTCCCCTAAAGAGTTTCCTGTCTCATTTTATATCCTATGAATATTAATATAATAACAATATAATACCTATTAGTCCAATTTTGAGAGAAAGCATGCCTGTGTTTCCTCTTCATCATCCTCTCATTCTTTTCCTTCACTCATCTTGAATCCCCTTCAGGATACACAACACACACACACACACACACACACACACACACACACACACACCCCTAAACCCTGTTTGTGTAGTCATGAATATTTATAAATAAACACATACATTGAATACATTCCATGCATGAAAGAAAGAAAAATGTGTTATTTACCTTTCCGAGTTTGACTTCTTTTACGTAGCACATTGATCTTCAGCTTCATCCACTTTTCCTCAAAAGACCAAAGTTCTTCTCCCCCTTTACAAGTTTCATACCTGAATTTTCTCTATTTACATGTTAATTGGCATCTAGGCTAACTCTGTAACCTGGCTGTAACATGGCAATAACCATGGCTGTGCAGGTGTCTCTGATGAATGTTGACTTAGATAGCTTGTTTGTGCATACTCAGGAATGGCATCATTGTATCATATGGCAATTCTGTTTCTAGTTTCTAGAGGAACCCTCCATATTGATTTCCCTAATTGTTGAATGCATTTGCATTCTTGCCAGTAGTATGCAAGTAGTCCTCTTTCCAAGTATCTTTACTACTGTCCGTTGCCATTGTTTGTGTTCTTGATGATAGCTATTTGGATTGGGATGAAATGGAATGTCAGTGTAGTTAGAATTTGTGTGTGTGTGTGTGTGTGTGTGTGTGTGTGTGTGTGCGCACGCGCGCGCGAGTGTGTGCATGCATGTGTGCTTTACCAATTTAGCTTTTTCTCCAATGCAATTCTTATTTCTATCATCTCTGATGACTATGGTCTAAATCCTGCTGCATGTGCAGGTATGCTTGTCTGTGTGTGTGTGTGTGTGTATCGATGTCCCGGGCATTTTGAATACAGGTAGTATTAGCACATGCTAATACAGGTGGTATATTTGAGTTTGAGGAGATCACCAGACTCACACTTTGTGGGATCATCTGTCTTCTGCTGATGTTGCTGGCATCTGTTAATGTTTTCTTGTTTCCACACATTTCAGTGCGTCCAAGGAGTGGACCTAGTCCCTGAGACTTTTCTGAGACACAGTTGGTTCTATTTTCCTCTAAGAGACTCAGGACTGGGGTGGTCCTTAAGGAACCCACCCTGTGAAGACTTCTGAAATCTTGGATGTATACTTGGCTTTCTGATCGCTATTTTCTAAAGCTGGGACATTCAAGAAGGCTTTGCTATGTCTGCTTCTGATCAAAATGTAAGGAATCGTCCTATGGTGTCTTTACACTCAGAAATATGCCTTCTCAGTTCCTTGTCCTCTGTGAGCTATGGACTGAATTCTTCCGAAGAGTTGAGAAGAGGAAAGGAGGACTGCCAAGGGGTCTCAATTTGGGTTAATCGGAGCCTTGCCCATTCTCCTGAGTGATTGTTCACTGTGGCCATCCCTTTAGCCTAGGAGGCATATGTAATCAACTTTTGTTTATTTCTGATTTTTTTCTTTTGCCCTTGAGGAGACCATTATTTCTATTGTATAAAAGTGGTAGCCCAAACATTGGAAGCAATTAGAGCAGATGGTAGTGAATACTTTTGTGGTAAGAGACACTGATGCTCATAAAGTGGATTTCATTCTTTGGGCTTCTTGCCGCTTCTCTTTGCCATGACATGTTCATTTGCTACCCTTCAGGTACAAAGGGGACGGAAAAATGAAAAGGAGGAAAAAATGCTTCCCCTGGTGTACGGAACTGAGAAGCTGTCAAAGGCTCATAGCAGGGAAAGTGTGCTCCTGTGTATTCAATCACGGAAATTAAGTGTTTTCGAAGGCAGTGCAGTCACGGGTCTATTGCATGGGGAAATAACATGTTGTAGTCCATCACTTAAAATGTTAACCTTGTCTCTTACTAGTGACTGCAAGCAGAAACATGTGCTGTATGCTCGCTGGTTAAATGGCAGCATGTCAGCTCTGTGAAAACGGCTAGCATGTATCTGTCAATCTTCAGATTTGACTGTGGGTGTGAGAAGGCAAACACATACACCCACATTCACACCTACACCTACCTCTTCACGTTTCCACTTACCTTTATGTGACTTTCTAAGACCTGGTTTTTAATTTACTTCTGAGGAATTAAATTAATATCTAGTATTTAAGGGTATATTCTTTGTTATACTATTTTTATTTCCAATATTCAAATTCTTTACTAGTTGAATTATAATCATATATATTTCTCTATAGAAAGTTCTCTTTTGATTGTACTTTAATACCATTGGAATATACATATGGTAGAATGCGCTCAGTATAAGTACCATAGTCTGAATTACAATATGAGCCATGAGTTACATATTAGTGAATTGCTAATGCTGTAAACCAATATCAAACGGAATAGGCCACATTCAGACTTCAGACTGTAGTTTGGGCACTGTTATGTACTACTGAATATTTCATGTAATTATTCTATGGCATACATGATTTTAATACCCTCTGTGTCTGCCCTCAATGTTTCTTGCTGCATCGGCAGGAACTGCCCAGTAGTAGCAAGTGCTGAATGCGTCCCGTCTTCTCCCTTGAGGTCCTGACAGCCTTTGGGTCACTCCCCGCGTCATTAGCCTCTGGCTCATACTCAGTGTTTTCTTCTTCCATCGCTTATCAGAACTGTGTAGCCAGTCACTCAACGTCAATAGTTCCTGCCACCGCCCTGACATTTCTGATCCACTTTCCCCTGTTCTTTCTTTCATTTCTCTCAGAGCACACTATTTATTTTATATGTTTATCTGTGATCGTGTTAGAAAGTAAGCCGTGTGCTTCAGGAGTTTGGCATTCTTTGTGCTCAGACCAGTGCCCGAGGTGTAGTATGTACTCAATAAATATTTGCTGGATGTAGGGATCTATCACTCTGGAGTGGTAGACAAGGAGTCTAAAGGGAGCCTATGACTATTAAGCAAGGGAACACCTGCTGAGTGGGTTCAGTAAATCTTAGCCCTATTATTGCTTCTTTCATTTATGATTGAAGATAATACCTCCCTGTATTTTGTTGTTTGAAAGATTAACGATCCAGAGAATGAAACGCATAGTGCCATGCCTGGGACACTAGAAGCGTTCAATTATCAATAAGCGAAATGATCTTCAGAAGTAGACGAGGCATTCTTACAATAGATCAGAAGATCCAAGTAGAGGAGAAGATGAAGCTTGGTGAATCGATTTTGTTCGTAGACAGGGAGGGTCCCAGACATGTTAGTGACTCGTGTACGTGAAGCTGTGAGCTGGCAGTAGTTATTTTGGAGAAGTCAGGAAGGCAGGACTTAGTTTGTACAACCAAAAGAGGAGGCAGAACAATAGTCCTTTTTGCTACGAAAGAGACAGGCTGGATTGGACAGAGGCAGGAGTCTCTGCCAAGACACTCTGCGGACATTTCTTTGAGTGGTTGAAGTGCTTAGTATGTGGAAGGACTTTCTTGTGCCATCCTTTCATCCGGAGGATTGATAAATACTAAGTAAAGGAAGAGATCAAAGGCCAGAAGTTCTCCAGGAAGAATAAAGTACACCAAACAAATTGAATTTGCTTTGTGTTCTCTAAAGAGTTAATAGATTACAGGTCAGGGCTCCATTGATAATCCTGAAACACCCAGATGGTTGGCTCTTCTGTAAGGAATAATAGTCACCTGAAATTCTCTTAGAGTGTGCTAATTTGTTTTCTGGTTAAGGTTTAAAAAGGAAGAGGCAATTAGCTTACTAAATTTCCCCTATAATATTGTCTTCACTTTGATCTTCCGCGCCCCTTTCAACCTTGTCTGTAATATTAACCGCTGATTCAGTCATACTGTAGTTATCTTGATATTTCTTTCTTTCTCCATGATCATATAAGCACCTGAGGAAGAGAAGGAGTTCACAATTTTTGGAGAATTGTCTTCCCATAAACTCCCACAACTGTTTGGAGTTTTAATGGACTAAAAGTTTTGATATCACTTAGCAATAGAAGTATATTACCTGGTATAGCCGAGTGGTAAGAGAACTGTAACTATTATTTAATAAGTGGCATGAAGATAACAATTTAGGTAGAAAAAAACAAGAACAAAAAAATTGAAAAACATTGTATAATGCAACACAAACTTAATTAGGATATATGTAGATATACAGCCCACTGATAAAGAATTGATTGAGTGTATTTATTCCAGCAGCAGAGACAGACTTCTGTGTAGAATGATGAATGACCTATCAGGTGAAGAGGCAAATAAACTTAGCTTCATAATAATTAAAAACACTTTTTTGTAAAGAAACCCTAGATAGAAATTAAGCTTTACACCTTACTAAGTTATTGTGATTATTCAAAGATTTAGAATTGTAGTGTTGTGATTACAAACCTAAAGAAGAATTGGACATCCATTTCTTTTAATTCTGATTTATGGTGTGCCAGGCATTGTGGGTAGTGGGGATATTAAAACAAAAGCTAAAAAGCTCTCATGAACCTTCTTCTGAGTCTGATAGGGCCAGGTTCGAGTATTGCATACATGCACAATGCACTGTACAGGGACTTTGGAGAGACTAAGTGAATTTGAAGGTTAGAGAAAAATACTGGCCACAGGGACTTGTCTTTCCATTCTCAAGACTTGCATGATGAATAGGAAGGCTTTCTGCTGGGGTTCAAGAACGTCATTCCTTGCCTTCATGGGTCAGCTGTGACCACAGAGATTCCTGTGCCCCACCTCTTCTGCCGAACTAGCTCAGTTCGTCCTTTCTCTGCCTGATGTTCCGTCTTGCTGATCAATGACTTCTTTCAAGATAGCTCTCGTGGAGTGAGTCCATTTAAGGTGACAGGGAAGATTTGCAGACAGAGCACATTCCCCCAAGTTCAGAGAAGTGCTGATGTGAACTAAGAAGAGTACAAATGGCATAGGCTTCCTAGCTGGGGCAGGAAACTTTTTGCTTTTCTACTTTTATTTTATTTATTCATTTAGAGTTTTTGTTTGTATATTTGGGGCTGGATCAAGATTTGAAGGCATGTCCTGTTCTGTACAAGCATTTCTCTACTTTATGCTTGTGATGAAATGATTTACCTCATCTGCAGAATAGCATGACTGATTTATCTGTGTCCAAGAAGAAAACTATAGTTGGAAGTCTGAGTATCTTTGAAGCTATTGAGGAACGAGCTTGTGTGAGGTGGAAGTGAAGCCTCTATTGACCTGTGAGCCATGTATGTGCCAGCGAGCATCTTCTGAACCAGAGACGTCCTACTCTAAGCAACAGAAGTTTCATGTGTATTGACAAAGATCCCTGTGTTAATGCTTTCAGCATTGTTTTTTTTTATTGTCCTAAGGAGTGGTGGGTTAGAAGGTGAATACATTGATAGGTGAGTCATCTCCATATGCCCATGGGCCATTACCCTGAGAGTCTTCTTTGGGAAATGATCTGACCAACATTGTCAATTATAAAAATGGAGAATTATAATTCTTTGGGCAGCAGGTCTGCCTGCATGGGTTACATTGAAATTTAGTAATCATGGGCATATATTGTTTTTCTACAGACACGTGTTAAAGCATTAAGGCTACATTCATATTTTTTTTGACCTTTGAGTACTTTGTCCTTTGTTTTATCTGAAAGCATGAATTGTCAATACGAATGTACGTAATTCACTATGCCTTTACTATGCTAAGGGGAAATTTGGGCTTCAAGCCACTTGAGACTTTGACTAATTAACGCTGATGTTCATTTATACACCGCATTGAATAGGAAAACTTAACTGGAAAGAAGTAAAATTGGATTGGAGCAGGATATCATAAGTAGGATGGTGGATTCAAATCTCTCTCTCTCTCTCTCTCTCTCTCTCTCTCTCTCTCTCTCTCTCTCTCCTCTGTATCTCTTTCTATCTCTCTGTCAAATAGAGCTAAACAAAAGGAATGAAAATGTGACAGGGTAAAGACCAAACTCAGGGGCTTAAGAGAATGCAGCCTTTTTGTACAAACATGTGGCTTGAGAAATGCAGCATTTTTGACAGTTTAGGTTGGGGCACCCATTTATTCATACATTGTATTAGAAACATGTGTGTGTGAGTGTGTGTGTGTGTGTGTGTGTGTGTGTATGTGTGTATGTTCATGTGTGTGTGTGTGTGGTATGTGTGTATGGGTGTGTATATGTGTGTGTAGTGTGTGTATATGTGTGTATAGTATGTGTGTATATAGTGTGTGTGTATGTGTGTGTAGTATGTGTGTGTGTGTATATAGTGTGTGTGTGTACTCTGTATGTGTATACTGGGAGGGGTATAGTATGTACAGTATGCCTTCATATGTATTTGTGTCTGTGTGAGTGTATGTAATGTCTGCTGCTGAATTAGTAAATGGAATAATAATTTAACGAGCTATGTCAATGATTTCTATTGAGGCAGTTCCTTATTTTTCTTTTTTTAGCAGAATGAAGGGTAAGTTCAAGAAATGATAAATAAATGTTGCAGGAGTTCTATGATATCCTGTCAGAATGATAAGGAGAAGGATAGACTAAGGTTAAATGCTGAAACATATAGTTGTAGGGAAGCAGACCATACTTGAGCAAAGATACGGATGTAATAATGGGCTGAGCCATGCAATATTTTAGGAGGGACAGCCCAGGAGAGGACACAGGAGTAAAAGACCTCAGGTGGGAATTTGCTTCACATGATTGAGCACCTATCTTTGATTGTCTATTTGTTCAGCCTCAGAATGGAGATAACAACACTTGATCTTCTTATCCTCTGGCTTGGGACTGACTGGAACAGTTTGAGAAAGGCTGCTGGGCCAACCAGGCTCACTCCAAACTGGATAACAGATATCAGAGCTAATTGTAGCAATTTAAAAATGTTCTCAAATCAATGAAAGACGCCATGGAATTGTTTTCCTTTGATGCCCTTAAGTACCTAATTAATGTCTGGTTGATCCCAGGTATTTTTTACTGAGTGCCATGAGCCTTCACGTGTTTTGTAGTTCTATGACTGGGTATGAATCTACCCACCAGACTATTCAATATATAAGATTTCGTTGCTGAAGTTTTCACACACCTTCAAGTCAACCCCACACCACCCTGCCTAACTTGCTTCTGTCAGGTGACCTGATCCCTGATCCTGAGCTCCAGTGTTGTTGAGGAGGAAATTCCTTGGTTCTCCCCTTTTGAGATTTATGTCTCTTCTTTCTGGTCCTTGTCTTGATTAACCCCTCCACCCCCAGACTCTCCTAGACTGTGATCTGAGATCTCCACAGTGGTAAGTGACTTTGTTCTACCTCTGGAAGTGCTGATTCTCCCATTGTGTGGTAACACTGAGGGGTGGGAGGTATCTGCATTGTTTTAAGTGCTGAGATGAGAAACACCAAAACATCATCTGTACAGTGAAAGGGAATTGGCCACAATTGTTCTGTGTCTGGACCAGAAACCCAAGCCTTTCCAGTTCTTCTAGTGAGGACTCCGATGAGTGCAGATAACCTGGTTCACCGAGTTTTGTGGCTTCTATATAGTCATGTCAATCTTTATAGCTTTCCGACACCATATTTACCTTCCCACTCTCCTCCTGTCTGCTTTCCTTTCTGTTTTCTAAATTGGCATGAGTGAAATAAAGGAACACAGGCCTGGTGGTGCAGACTTGGAGGCCCAGCTTCGTTTCAGAGATGGGGTCAGTTCCTAGCTAGCCAAGGTAACTTGGCAAGACCATGGTTCAAAATGAAATGTAAAGACAGTGCCGCAGATACAGCTTAATGATTCAGACCCAAGTACCATCAAATTATACTGCGTATCTTTATAAGGAGTTGCTTTTATTTTGGTTTTACTTCACTAGAGCTAGCTCTGAGTTGAGATCAACTAGAGTGGCTGACTGAGATCTCATTCTTCCAGACCATGGACTGTCACCATGGTGATGCAGCTCTTGTGGCAGCCAATGACACTCATGCACACTCCATATATCACCCTTCTATTGATATACCTTATATAGCTACATTTCTTACATTGTGGAAAACCTGAGACTTTTATTTCTCCTTCATAGATATAGAAAACAAAAGGCCCAGAGCCCCATGGTGGTTAGGTTGGGTCTATATCTTGGAACTATATTGACCTAGGGGGTCAGCACCCTCTTTTAGAGAATATATTACCTCTTCTAGAACACCATTTTCTATATCATCTTTCAGAAATACTCCAGGGCACAGTTCTCTACATGGGTAGAATTACTAGCATTATAAACATGCCTTCCCTTCCTAAAGATTGCCTCTGATCTGTCTGTAGCCCATCATGAGAGGATGTCTTAGGTGCTTCCATGTGCGGGGCTCAGGGCTTCCATTTGGTTGGAGTTTGATGTTACAGTAACCATACAGGCATAATAGCATAATACTTTACCTTGAGGAAATCACCTTTTCTGTTCTGCATTTTAGGTATTTATTGTTCTGGTAGCTCAAGAACTATAGAAGACACACGCTAAGCCTCTTGCATGTGTTGGATTCTGCTGTAACTTCTATGCCCCCCCCCTCTCTCTCCGTCCTTCCCTCCCTCCTTCCTTCCTTCTTTCTTTTGCATGTGGTCACCGATAAACAACAAAACTGAATGTTCTGAGAGAACTGAAGAGGAGCCGATGAGAGGATGGTTCTCCTCAGCCCTGTCCTCTGACTTTGACCACTGGCCTACTCACATTTCCTTGTCTAAAACCAGTCTGCCTCTGAATGTGCAAATGCTGGCTGTGTTCAACACAGAGCACTGAGCAGAGAGCAGAGGAAACAGTAATATCAAAAAGGGGCCAGGTTGGAGGGAAGATCTGAGGTCCCAGGAAGAGGAACTTTCCCATAAAACATGGACACTTGATTGGCAGAGTCAGTGAAAAAAAATATACCAATTACATAAAGCAGGATGTCACCCATCAAGGCCAACATTTTAACTTTCTCTAGTCCAGGCCACTTATGATTTGTTTTTTGTTTGTTCAAGATTCAATACTCGTGTGTAAAAATAAGACATGGATTCAGCTCTGCCTGTTAGGTTCAAGAGAGTCTGAGCTGAGGAGAAAAGGGAGAATTCTAGGAGCTGAGCAGAGAGGCATATCTTACTCTCTTTCATGTTTTTTCCCCCTATTTGGATTAGTTGTCTAAGGTAAATAGGGTGACTGCCTTTCACGAAAGCATTTAACGTTTCCAATGTCGTCCATGCTATCCAGTTTAAGCCACAAGCCAAATCTTTCTCTTTTCCAGGGCAACTTTTCCTTCCAATTCTGCCGAAGGTGGTCCAGGCCTCACAGTTGGTTTCCTCATAGAGTGCCACAAGATGGCGACAATGTCACAGTGGAGACCAGTCACCTGCTACTGCTAGATGTGAATACAAGTCTCCTGAACTCCCTGCACATTAAAGGTCTGTGGTATTCGGACAGCAAGGAACAGCACTCTTTATGATCCTGTCACTCACCAGGCATGGAAAGGAGGGGAGGGAGGGTCCTGAAGAAGTTTCTACATTTGATTGACAATTTATTTCGAAACCAAATTTAGACTTTTTTTTTTTTTTTTCTGAAAGGGGAGAAAGAGTCAGAGAGGTTCAAAGTGAAAGGCCATTCTTTTTGGCTTTTTCAAAACTCAGAGCTTAATTATTTTAATTCTTTTCAAAAACAAGTTAACAGTGTTTCCCAGGAGCAGCTGCTGCCTTGCCCAAACCCTTTGTAGTCACGCTTATCCTGGGCAGCCCCCACAATATAGCAAACGCCTTGAAATTGGTTAATGCTGCTGCCTTTGAAATCCTCTGCCAAGAAAGCAATGTCTTCCTGCTTTTCCCCTGTTGTGGTTTTGACTTCTTGGTCCCTTGGAAAGTCATATAAATAGGCTTCCTTAGTGCAAAACGGTCCACATAGCTCTAGGGTGTAGGAAGTTGGCGCAGCCTGAGAATTCAAAGTTTGACTCATCTACAATGTGGCTAAATGAGCCACTTTACTCTTTTCATATTTACTTCTGTATCTGTTAAATGATTACCGAACACGCTGCCTACTTCAGAGGATGATAATAAGAAATGGTGGCTAAAGGGCCTTTTCTCACTGTCAAATGAAAATTGTATGTAAGAAATGCTTAATTTTGGATGCCTATGACACTTGAGGCTAAAACACCAATATTTACTATAAATGCCTTGAACACCAGTGCACGGATAGACTTTTGTTGAGTAAGAGTACACACACACACAACCAAATCTTCTTTGGAAGAAGATTATCTAAACCTCCTTTGATATGTTTCTAACAGATCAAATCAAGTTTTTTTTTTTTTCTGATCAGTTATTGTGATAGTCTATATTCTGGAAGCTGCTCTTAGCTTTCCTTTTGTCTCGAGAGAAAAGTTCTTTGTCAAGTCAATTAACTCATACTCTTTAAGAGGGAAATTGTCTGCAACATTGAACTTTTGCCTTGTCATTGTGCTTTTTGTATGTATGTATGTGTGTATGTATGTATGTATGTATGTATGTATGTATGTATGTATGTATGTATCCTTGTGGCTATAGGGATATGATATATATGGCTTGGTGGCTATGGGAATGTATGTATGTATGTATGTATGTGTGTATATATGTATGAGACTTAGTGGCTATAGGGAGTGTCTATCTATAAGCTATTATGAATATTCAAAAGACTAATAATGACAAAGTAAAATTAGAGTCTTAAAACTGTATCTCAAAGCTTGCTTGCTATACTTTGAACTGGGACCATGCCCTCAGAACCCAAATTCTGGAAGAGGATGGGATACTCTGCAGCTACCCAAGGGCCTCAGCCTTTTATTAATACCACCATTTGGGCGAAGCTTTCTGATTCAAAGTCCTTGATTTCTAAGTCTAGTTCCTGGATATATGCTCATTTCCTCATAATGTTTAATCAAGAAACAGTGTTGAAAGAACAAGATTTGAAAGAGGAGACATCAGATGGGCATCAAAGGGTAGGACAAAGGATCATGTGCACCAAGCGTGCAGCCTCTCTCTGTAGATTCACAGATGTCCACACACTTTACCCCCACTCATGATGTCCCATGCGTGCCTTTCTTAGTTTAGACAACATTTCAGTGGTGCATAGAGTCAATGGGCTGTATTTGGGATGACAGATTCTCATTCTGGGAAAGTGAAAGTCTGAATGGAATAGAAGAGTAAGGAGTGGATATTCGCTTCTACATACATGGTGTACACGAGTTCTTGGCAGGAGGAGAGTTACCTCCGGGGAAACAGATTTTTATCAGAGACACGAGTTGTGCATCTAGAAATAATGAGAACAATGAAAAGACACATCAAATTTTGCTCAGCAGATAATTTGTGAATGCTTATTAAGTGGCCTGAGAATTCTCTGTGATACAAGAAAAAGTGAAGAAAATTATTAATACTTAATGCCAGTAACAAGCAATATTACCAGAGGGAGAATGGCTAGGGGAATCAATATGACAGACTAAAGTTTCTAGTTCTAAGGCAGTTGCTGGATCGGGGCAGCAAAGTACAGTGAAGAGTGGGTAATTAGGTCAGGCAGGGTATGTGATTAGAGTTGAACTGTTGAGAGGATTCAGAGCATGCCATTTTGGAGGTGGGATAAATAGCTCAAGTTAGTAAAAAAATGCTTGCTGGGCAGACACGAGAATCCAAGTCCTATCTTCAAAACTCATAGGAAAGTGCCAGGTGTGGTGACCCCAGTGCCAGGGACACATACACAGGCAGATCTCTGGAGCTCTCTGGTCAGCCAGTTTACCCTAACTGGTGAGAGCTCCAGGGTAGGAGCCACCCTATCTCAGGGAAGGCACGTAGCATTTCTGAGAATGACCGCCAAGGCTGACCCACATTCACATGAACATGCCTACCTGTTCTCACACATGCATGCAAGGGAGCATGCTATTTATTTCAGACTTGTGGTTTGGTCACACGGAGAATCAGAGTAAGAGAAACTTCCCCACCTCACTTACCGAGATTTCATGAATCTAGTGGCCAGGCCACTGACAGATGTTATTCTTTGTTTCACATACTATAACCTATCCACTAGGGATTCCTGATGTCTTTGGTGCTATTGTAGTCCTGATCACTGTAATTTTTGGCAGGAGTTACTACAAATCACCTCTAAGTTCTTCCAGTGCTCCTAGTCTGCTGCGTTACATATTAGCAGAATCTCAATTCCCTTTGGAATAGCAAGACAGCTGAAATGCTGTGTGTCCTGGCTCCATCTGTAGCTGTGCATAGATTTGTGCTAACATCCGGCCAGGAAGATCCAAGAGAATAGGTATATGGGATATCTGGGGAGTTTCTTAAAGTAGAGCCGATGCAGTAGGAGGCCTGCTTATACTTCACGTCTTTTCATTTCCTGTTATGTAAATGAGACAGTTGAAATCAGTCACTGTGTTAGATCATTAGGTGATTTAGTAAGGATGGGAAGAAAGAACGTAAAAGGAATGTAGGACCTTGAGGACTCTGGAGTTGCTGTAGTAGTATTGTGCTGTCCATTTATTGTTATTATTATTACTATTACCATTATTATTAATTTATTTACTTTATATCCTGATCATAGCTTTCCCTTCCTCCTCTCCTTCTAGTCCCTCCCTCTCATCCCCACTCATCTATGTCTCCTCCCCTTCTGCTTAGAAAAGGGGAGATCATTCATGCTCAAGGATATCAACTCGCCTTGGCATATCAAGTTGCAGTAAGACTAGGCGCCTGCATCTTCTACACAAGGCAGCTCAGTTAGGGCAAAAGCATCCAAAGGTAGGCAGTCAGAGACAGTCCCTGCTCCTGGTTTAGGAGTCCCACATGAAGACCAAACTGCCCAACTGTCACATATGTATAGAGGCCTAGATCTGTTCCATGTGTGCTCTCTGGTTGGCAGTTGAGTCTCTGTGTGCCCCTATAGGCCCAGGTTAGTTGATTCTTTAGTTTTTTTGTAGTGTCCTCAACCTCTCTAGCTCCTTTAATTCTTCCTCTCCCTCTTCTGAAGAATTCCCCAAGCTCTGCCTAATGTTTGGCTGTGGGGCTCTCCATCTGTTTTCATCAGTGCTGAGTGAAGCCTCTCAAATGACAGTTGTGCTAGGCCACTTTTAAAAATTATAATACTTATTTATTTTTTGAGAATATTATGTATGCATACAGTTGTGATCACACTCCTCCTCAATTCTTTGCTCTAACTCCTTCCAGAGCTACTACTCAAACCATAACTCCCCCCAACGTTCTGTTTTAATAATCTTCTGAATCTAAGAAGACAACCACTACGGACATGGGTGTGGGAGCATCCACTGGAGCATGGTTAACTTACTGGGTGCTATAACCCTGAAGAAAACTGACAGGCCCTCTCCCAGCAGCCAGCAGCTCTCTCTATATCCTGGGCTTGGGGTGAGGGCTTATAATTCCCTTCCTTCTCTATGCAGGACTAAACCCACTTTTGAAATAAGCCATTTGGATGAAAAGTAAGATTTCTTGTACTGAATCATTGCAATTTGCCTTTTGTGCTACAGGCTAAGGTTAGCTCCATCAGTGTTAGCTCATATCTTCTAACAATGTCATTTTCTGTTGTTGCTTCATTCTTAAAAACCCTCTCATGTTGTCCTGTCTTACCAAGAGTAAAACCCAAACCCCTTACCTTTTTAAACCTCAGAATTCTTCTTTGATCTTGTCATTCACAGTCACTCCAAATCGGTACATGGGAATACACCTGTCCTTAGACCTTCAGGCTAATTGTCCTTTGTCCCCTGGATTCATGTAGTTGGCTCATTGTGTTTTTATGCCCTCTAAGAAACGATTAGTCTATTAGAAGAAGCTTACAGGGCATCCTTTCAAAAATTACAACCACCCCTTTGATTATTTTCTATGTAGTTCTGGTATTTATTCTTTATAGAATTTTTTTTTATCTCATGCCATGTTTTACATTTACTTGTTAGTCCAAAGTATGTTCCTTCTCCTAGAATAATCCCCAAACCAAAGAAATTCACTTTGTTTGCTGTTTTCTAGAAAAGATTTAGAACAGCATGGGGCAAAAATGGGGGCTCAAAACCTGCTTGGTGATTGTCACGTGAATGGGCAAGCAGATGGAATACAGTTCAAGTTCTGGGTGAAGTGTACTGTGTACATTAAAAGACTTACTGCTTTCTTGACTGCAATCTTTCCCAGTTAATTTATTTTCAGACTCCTCAATTGTTCATACCTATGCATGTCTACACATACATGCATGTATGGATGTACACACATGTATAATATATTATACACGTAGTATATACAGACACACATATGTGTACATATGTATAATTATGGGTTCACGAGAGCATAAAATCCTTTACTAAGTTATCTTTCTGCTTCCAAAATATGTAGAGGAATGTCTTTTCTGGTGAAGAACTCCAGCCCTCAATACATAATTTATATTCTATGACTCAGTTTTGATCCATAGTTTGTACGGAAGCACTCGATGATAATAAAGAGGCATTCAACAAGATCAAAGCATTGTCACAATCACCAGGAGCAGCTCAGTCTCTGGCTGTCTCTCATGGTCTTTAGTTTTCATAGCCAGGAAGCGAATCTGAAAAGAGCCCAGTAAAATTTTCTTTTAATTTTCTCACACAAGCTACAGGCTGAGATAAACTAGGAATAATGTCAAGACTGCAATAGTTTCTTCAAAAGACTTTAGGGAACCGAATCTGAAATAGTATAGTGTATACATGTGTGCATACTCGTGTGGCAGGAGATGGGGGATAGGGGAGGGTGGACAGAGTGTCCCTGCCGGCTTTGTTCTTCAGTCACTCTCTGCATCATGTTTGGGAGAGTCTCTAACTGAATCTGGATCTCACTGACTTTGCTAGACTGGCTGGCCAGTGCCTGCCTGGATTCTTCTGTCTCTGTCTTCTCAATGGTGGGATGACAGAACTACCCTATAATGCTGAACTTTCTTTGTGGGTGCTGTGAACTGAGGTCTCCCCCTACCCTTCCTTTCAATTACTCTTAAAATATATTGAAATAAACCAGGTTTTTATGGTCATGATAAATAAATTCAGATCTATCTACTTCTGTTTTATTTTGTTTTGGAGTGCAAAAACTTTCCCCTGCTGATCTATTTGGCTGCCCCTCTTCACTATTTTCTTATTCTAATTTGAAAAAGACACAAATTTGCATTTCTTACTCATCTCTGCACCTCTCCAACTCCCCCTTTTCCATTTTTGTATTTTGAGGCAGAGTCCTTAGGCAAAACAGGGTTCTAAATCCCCACAGTGGAAGAGGGCGTTGAACTGATTCTTCTGCCTCTGGTTCCTATTGCTGGGATTATAGGCAGGCATCCCATTGAAGTGCTGCGGACGGAACTCTGAGCTTTCCCATGCCAGGCAAGTCCGCTATTGCCTGAGCACACGCCCATCCCCCAACTTCTTCTTTCTTAGTTATTAGGGATACTGTTAAACACAAAAGAGAATTAATCAGTTATTACTAATGAGTTGGGGTAGAAGCAGGCCTACTGCCTTCATTTCATTAATTATACTTTTTTGTTCTTTTATGTTAAGATGCTCAATAGCTATAGGCATTTCTGAATTAAAACTTATCATTTTTATTCCAAGTAATTATGAGGAGCAATAAAAACAAAGAAGGAGAGCTACCCTCTCTCAGAGCCTTATGCATCCCAGGCAAAGATTTTCTGCAGTTGAGGAAACATTTATATTTCCTGAATGAGGCAATGAATCTCTTTCTCATCTGGTGGTCAAGCAGCTTGATGTTAAGTGGCTGAGAGATAATAATTAATGAAGAGTTAATTAGGGGAGGTTAGACAATCCTTAGGATGTAGAGCTTTTATATTTTAGATATATCTGTGTCTTTCCCTCATACATACATACACAAAACTGTGATAGATATGAGTCAGTAGATACATTAATTTGTTTGATTATCCAGTGAGTATGTATGTATATAAATGTGTATGTATGTATGTGTACGCACACATGTAAATATAGAATGGAAACATCCTATTTTATACCATAATTTCATATGATATAAATGATGACATTTTGCAGTTTCTTATTTCTCCCAATGCCATTTCTTTAAAATGCTTTGACCAGAAACTTGCTTCCAATTTCCATCGCTGCTTAGTAATATACTTCTTGTTCTTAATGTGATTTTCTATTTCTTGGTCTACTGGTGTATACCAGGACAGTTAAATGCTTGGCCGGCTTTCAAGCCAGAAGGAACTGAGTTAGATCCAGGCCTCACCATCCACCATCTCTGTGACCTTGGTTAAATTTAGAGCCTCTATAAGCTTCAGGATTCTCCTTTCTGGGGGAGTACCAGGTTATATTAACTTCAGAAGTCACAGCACGAGCAAGAGCAAGCACTTGTAACCTTTGTGAGGTGGTGTTAGTACACACTCCCCAGGTCACGAGGGATGTTTTGGGTTAAATGAGGAAATATTTTAAAAGCCATTAGTTTTTGACAGGGCCTGGCCCAGAATAAGAACTCAATTAACTTTAGTTGTTTCTTTTGGACTTACAGAGATAACAGAGGAGATGGCTGAGAATCGGACCCACGTTAAAATGTTATTTCCAGATAGCAGCTGCGTCTATATTATAAAGCAAACTGGATTACTGAAAGAATTAGTTGGATAATAAAGACCTTGGATTGCTTTTGCCCCTGTTATCTTCAGGATGTGCACTGAAGTGTTTTTCTTTGCTTTGCAAGAGAAGAAAGAAGAGGAGGTGGACACAGTAGAATTGTCATCTGGCTACCTCCTTTCTCTCTGTTATTCAGATGCCATGAGTCCTATGGGTTCTCTGGTGCGACTGGGGATGGGGGTCTCATTCCCCTAAAGATGTTTGCAGTTCACAGCTTTAAGGATCTTTTGGGTCTATTATATTCAGAACTTGTATATTATCAAGATGACTACCATTGGCTTCTGGAGATGAAGCTTCATTTCTTTTAAAAATATAATATTTATGAATTATTTGTGGATTTCCCATACATGCACATAGTGCATTTTAATTGTATTCAGTAACCATTACTCCATACAATCCCTCCCAGATCCAACTTCTACTGCAGCCCCTCTTCCTGCTTCTTTCCCCTTTCCAAAAATAATGCCCTGAGTCCAGTTAGTGTTGTTGAGACTGTGGGGCATGCCTGATTTAAAAAAAAAATGATTCTGTTTCCCCTAGCAGCTATCAATGTTCAATAGATGCTCAGCTGGGGCGGGGACTCGGGTGCCCCTCCTTCCATGCTGGACTCTTGACTGGCTTCTTTTGTGCAGATCTCGTGCCAACAGCTCCAGCTGCTGCGAGTTTGTGAGTGTTGTGCCCTTTCTCGATCCACTGTCCAGCCCATTATCAAATTTCCTCATCTTTGGGGGAGGGGATTTTAAAGTACATTGTCACGTGATGAATCCAGCATGTCTTTCTGCCCCTGATTTGTCAGTGAGCTCCTTGTAGTACCTGAAAAAGCAACATAAACGGAGAAATCATTTTGTCTCACATTTTGAAGTGTTTGTTGTGCTAAGAGAGGCATGGTGGCAGAGTGGCTTGCTAGGAGAGCAGGAGGCAGAGGAAGGAGCAGAGGCCAGAGCATGATATAGCCTCCAATATATTCCCCTAGTGACCCAAGGCCTCCTACAAGGCCCTACATTCTATGTCTCATCAGCTCCCAGTGATGTGAGTCCATCAGGGGACCAATCCATCGCTCAGACCAGAGTCCTCAGTATCTGATTGTCTCCTTAATGGACACACACACTCACCCTGCATCTGCTTTCCTATTCTTGGCTCAATTAAGTTTACAGTCTAGACTGAGCTTCTCTCCAGGGAACTGTATACATCCTTGCTCTTTATTGACACTGACCTAACCTCAGATTCCACTGGTGCTTCAGATCCACGATACAAGGGAGTGGCACTGAAATTCTGCAAACAGGACTTCTCTGATACACCACTTGTCGATGTGGTTATCATGTTTATTGGTCACGTGGCAGACCGCTCAGTACCTGCAGAAGTTATAGACAACAGCTCGGGTCGAAAAGAAATGGGTCTGATGACAGCATGGAATTTTGTTCATGTTGAAATGTTCTGTATTAATGTTTCTTTCTGGAATAGGATGTCTTGGTTAATGCTAGATGTTTGGAAGCCAGACAAATATGTTCCAACTTGGTAAACTCCTGTAAATTGCTTGTAAAAGAAGACTTAACTACTTCCTTTCTTGGTCAAAATATGGCTACCCTTGCTGCAGGGGATGATGGGAAAAATTGACTCACTAGAGTTTGGTCAGCAAGCTGGACCCTGGGTAGAATTTGAGGCAGTCACAGATATTTTAGTGGGTGTGAGTAAGTCTGTTTGACCCTGATTAATGGCAGCTCTTTCCCACTGGTAGAAAAAAAATAGTGGATTACAATATGTCTAGTCCTATGAATGACAGCAAAAGGAGAAGGCACTTGTACTGCCTACATTTGCAAGCAGGTGTTCCCTAAGGTCCCAAAGAAGCTTGATTAAGTCTGCACCAGAAAGTATTAACAAGGAGTTTTGAAAATTACATGTAACTTCCTTTGCCTTGGATGGCTTTGGGTTCTCAGCCTTTTCCTGGTGACAGGTTAATGTACCTTTCATCATGAGAAGACACTCTATGTAAGGCTAGGTGGACCACTGACAGAATTTGTAATCTAATTAGCACTTGATTTCTGTTTGTGTCAGTGCATGTGTGTCAGAGTGTGTGCAGAGATTTGTGTGTGTGTGTGTGTGTGTGTGTGTGTGTGTGTGTGTGTGTGTAAAGGGTTTAGGACAACTCTGAGTGTTATTCCTTAGGCTTTGCACACTTTTAATTTTGTTGTTTTCCTTTGAGACAGGGTATCTTACTAGGTCAGAGCTCTTTAGCTCTTAGAGATTTGCCTGTTCTCTGCTTTCCCTGTCTCTGTAAGCTGGGTTTATAAGCTTACCACTGTGTTCTGTTTTACTGTATTTTTATGTGGGTTCTAGAGCTTAGATTCAGATACTCATGTTTGTTAGGCAAGCATGTTACCAACTGTGACTTTCTCCAGCCTTTGACTTTCTCCACCTGTATGTGCGAGGGCACAGCACAACCTCAGTTGTTGGTCCTTACATTCTATCTTGTTTGTTTGCTGCATGTGACAAGTACCTGGTCCACAAGGTTCTAGCAGTCTCTTGTCTCTGTTTCTGATCTCGCCATAAGAACACCGGGTCTCAGACGGGCAATGCCATGTCTGGCTTTATGCAGGTTTCCGGGAATTTGACCTCAGGTTCTCATACTTGTATGGTAATTATTTTACCCTGGAAACATCATCCCAGTTCCAATTATTTACAAATACAACATCGGATTTTTTTTTTTTTTGGATAAGATTATAAAGATCTAGGCCATGGATAGAACTGCTGATGTTTATCCTGACTGAAAGCACCATGGACTTCTGGGAAAGAATTAGATTGTCCAAATAATTGTTGAATGTGTGAACTACGAATTGAGTTTCTTCCTTGAAAAGAAACATTTATGTTAGTTGTGAGTTTTCTATAGCCAACAGCCTTCCTGGTACTCTCATATGTTACTGGATCCATCCAGACAGTGACCAATTTCATTTGCTATTTACGTATCGGGGGATCAGAGACAAAGGCGTTTTTATGTGAGGGACACTTCCCTCTGAAGCCCGTTATTTTTTCCAAGCAGGCAATGGCTTCTATTATTAACTTCCAGACACACTTGATTAGCCGTAAATGAGAGATAATCCACTGCTGTGAGAAAGGACATGCTTTCAATAGATGGGCAGACAGACAGATACATAGATGCTTAACAATTTACAGTTTATGTCTTGACAACTTGGATATTATAATATGAAAAATGCTACCGAAAGGCACCAGCCCATTCCTTGCACAGCATTTTCAGTAATGAAAGATAAATGTCTCAAACTCCCTTACTTAAAACCCTTCATTGGCTTTCCATTAGCCCTTCAGTTCAAATCCAAACTGAATATGGCTTACAGGGTCCTTCAGGACATGGCCTCTCCTTACCTTTCTATCTCATTGGTTGATTAATGATGCCTAGATCCTATTCATCCCAGAGAGGAAGGGAGCTGGAAGTTGGGGCTCCTTATGTAACCAGGATTCTTGGGCAGATGAAAGTGTGAGACCAAACATTTTATTCTGTTGTTTCTTATGTACTGGGGGGGGGATAATATTCACAGGGCCATAGCTTATAACTTAGATCTGTATAATCTTCCACAATGGTCAAAGAATGTAAACTCTGATTTGCGAATAACTGGGACTGGGGTGATACGTCAGTAAAATAGGTAAAATAGCAGAAGTTCTCATAGTTTCAAAATTACTATGCAACATAACTTATCCTTGATTTCTAATAGAGCAATGCTATAGGCAAATCAGAGAATTATATTTGGAAGCCATTGAAAGACCATCTGGCTCGGAGAGATGCAGCTACTGAAATGTGAACTGGGTGGCTTCTTAGGGAATATTGATAAGAAAAAGAAAGAAGGCAATACATTCTGTCAGCTTGAGGCAGAATGCATTTTTTTTGGGGGGGGATGGCGACAAGGCTTTGTTTTGTTCTTTGTTTCCTTTAGCAGTTGTTTCTCTGTGTGGACTTCAGTGACATTAGGAAACCATGGAGTAATCAAGAGCTTTGAGCTCTCAGATATAAGAAGTACTATGGATGAAGCACATGATGGCTTTCTGTAGCTCTAAAGAAAAAGGATTTAGTTAGGAAGTAATTAATGACAGCTTCATGGGTGGCAAACATTTCCTCCTGTCCGCATTTCAGCTCCTTTAAAGATTTACAAATATGGTGATCCTTATAATTAGTATAGAATTGATCCAGAAAGGTTATCTCAATGTGGTTTATATCATGTAGAACAAGTAAAATTCTAAGTGAATTGTAACCTCCTTTCTCAGCTGTCTGTAAAACAGGCCAGTTCACTATTCTAGGAAAACTTCATTCGCCTGCAGCAGTTCAAATGCACTATAGGTCCTGGGTGTAGACACTGTATGTGTTCACATTTGATAGAAACACCTGGGAAATCACAGGGAATATTTAATGGATGAGAAAGTGAATTAGTGCATAATTCCAAGTTTGTATTTATTTCTCAGCCTCTTTGGATGAGAGCAAGCATGCTAAGATTCTGCACACTCAAAGCTACCACCTAACTTACCCATAAGTATAAGAAGCGCTTATAGTTCTCAGTATCTGGTCTCAACCCACAGCATCTAGATATTTAGTGAACCGCCGCCCTCTCTAATCTATGTCTTTAGATATTCGTTCAGGTGACTCTGATGCATGATCAGGTTTGTAAATGAGCCTAGAACAATAGAGGGAACCCCATCAAGTTGTCAGTGCTGGAAGGCTACTAACACGGTGTGCCTCTGCTCTTTTCCCAGTGGCCATTTGACTTGTACAAAATGCAGTGGGCACACCGAATGAGTTTCTCCTGAGCATAGCATTTTAGGTTGGCGGCAGTTCTTTATCCTGCCAGGGAAATCTCAACTGATGGACTGTTTCTTTCATCTGCTATTGTCTGTGGCTGCGAGTCAATGACTTTATTTCAGATACAGTTTCCCTCTCTGTATAGCCCATGTCACAGCAACACAAGACTAATTAAATAATTGGTCCATGGTATCCATTCCTAGGACATGTATAATTCCCCTCCTGTATCTCAAGAACATTTTCGCAAACACGTTCAGTTCATATTTTCTTTTTTTAATCAGGCAGAGACATTACAATTAAAATACCGTTAAAGCGATTCTGGCAAGTATTGCAATAAGCATGTTTTTTAATTAAAGGGAGAACAGGGCTGGGGGTGGTGGTGGAGGATGTGTAGGCAGCATCAGCTAAAGGGGAAATTTTCAGCGGATATCTGTTTTAATTGAAAGGAAAAAGAGATGGGGAAGAGCAGCAGTAGCCTCTGCTTGCTTGCTGGTGTGTAAGTGGCTTCATCCCAGGATGCTAAGTTTAGGTGTTCTGTGCTTGATTAATTAGTAGCCAGCCAGAGAGTCCATTCCCTTTGCCCCCCGATCCTTAAAGCCTGATTTATGCCTCACATCCTCCATGAATATGTGAGGACTCAGGCTTCTATTTCCTGAGCCGCTAGTGGATAGGATTATGGAGCGTGGACTGAGCTCTTGGGGTCTCTCGTTTGCCAGCCAAATTGATTTTCCGCCTCTCTGGCCGGGGACAAGCCCACCTCGAAGGCTTCCCAGACTCTGCTCCAGTGGATCAGGCACAAGTCTAATCTGGATCTTGCCAACAAAGGAAATAGTGTGGTGTGCACCCCATCACAATGCAGGCTTCAGGCTGTGGCTGTCTTACCTAAATGCTACTCTGCTCTGCTTTTCCTCACCACCTCATGGCTCCCACCCTCAAAACAGCACAGTGCAGCAGAGTATGGCCTCACACCCCACTGCTGCACACATCTCAGCTAGTACCCCCTTATCAAGGCAGAGTATGATCTGTGTACCCAGAATGTACAGTCACCTGCCATTCTCTGGAGGTGCTAATCCGCAGGCTCCCCTGACTACTCATTTGACTAGTTAACAGTTGAAATGTTGTGATATATATATGCTGATAAATTAGTTAAGAAAAAAATATGAATGAAGGTTAGTCACTGAGCAAATAAATAACTTGATTCCTCCCATCCAGATAGTTCAAGGTTTGAGTAGACAGATGGTTCAGTTAATTGGGGACCTTGGATCCTTTCTTGAGTCTTGCATCAGTCTCGGTCTCACTGTGCCTCTCTTTGCAGACTGAATCTTGAGTTCATTGTTCATTTCCTGTCTTCCCTAATACCTCCACACCAAAGATGTTATTACTCTGAGTCTTTACTCTCCTAATCTTCCTAAAAATGTCAAAATGCATTTGACACCTCATTACCCCATTCACAGCTCTGAAAACTTCCCCAACTGGACTGGAGAGATGGTTCAGAGATTAAGAGCACTGGCCCCTCTTCCACAGGTCCTGAGTTCAATTCCTACCAATCACGTGGCGGCTCAGAACCAACTATAATGAGATCTGGTGCCCTCTTCTGGTCTGCAGGCATACATACATGTAGAGCACTGGATACACAATAAATAAAGAATTCTAAAAACACATTTGCGATCTGCTGATTATTCTAATCTATTTCATTTTTATTATGCTAGGCTTTGCATGTGGATAATCGATTGACCATTCTCCCCTGTTCTGTCTTCTGTTTTCATTCTACTTCCATAGATTAAAATTGTATTTATTTAACAATAGAATTATTAAAGTAGTAATTATTTCCCATAGCCCAGATACTACTGTAGGCACAGGGACTATGGCTATGGATGAATCCCATCCAACTCTTCCTCCTATGGAGTTTTCTTTTATAAGGAAAACAATAAATAAGCTGGTGAATTGTGTTTTTGTTGGATTTCTTACTCCCACAGAGCAAAATGCAGCAGCAAGTTGAGATGGACAGGGAACCTTTACTGAGGAAGGGTGGCTAGGGAGTATTGTATACATCAAGGGTAAATACTACAAAATGAAAGGAGCAGGCAAGATGGTCAATGCAATGGGAGCATTGGGTCCAGAAGGGAGCAGAGGAAGATAGAGTCAGAGACCGACCCTCAAGGGTATAGTATGCTTTGTCTTTAAGAGTAATAGGGACCACTGCAGGACTTTAAGCAAAGAAGGGAATCATATGGTTCCTATGAAAAATAAAACAAAACAAAACAAAACAAAACTAACGAACAAAGCCAAGCTCTTTCCATAATGCACAACCGAGATAAAAATGACTTAAACCCTAGGAGATGTCATTGGGTCATGAGGATAATTTGAACATAGGATGCTTTAAGTTGCCTATGGGATTGGTTGTTGAGTCAACTGAAAGTTGAGTCTAGAGTCGTGAGACTCAGCAGCTGGATAGGGTTACCCAGATCTCTGATAAAGTTGTTTAGGGTTTGAACTGTTGGGGTTAAAAAGATGATGGGACGCTCGAGTATTGAATAGGAAGTTGGGGGTATCAGTTGGGTTGAGGGCTGAGATTGGAATTGGAGATACAAGTTTGGGAGTTATCAACAACTAGATATATTGATTTTTAACTCTTGAGATAACGTGGAGTCAAAGAAGGTAGTGTACATGTGCTGATAAGAAAAGTCACCAGAATGCTGAATCTTTGGACACATGAAGTGTCATTGGTTGGGAAAATCAGAGATCAGCTACCAGTGGGATGGCTGCCTGGGAAGTAGGAGGGAGCTGGGCAAGAGTTGGAGTTATGCATGCCTTTAAGTCCAGTAAATTTCAGAACAGTGAGAACTATCCTGAAGTTTATTTTAAATAAAATGTGCAATGAGTTTAGTCCATGGTAAGTATTTAATTGATATCTGCTCCTTTAAAAATTAGTTTTTTCTAAATATTTTTTATTAGAATTTTTAAATTTACACTTCAAATGTTATTCCCTTTCCTGGATTCCTGTCTATAAACCCCCTATCCCATTTCCCATTTCTCTTCTTCTATGAGGGTGTTCCCCCCACCCCTATCCACCCAATCCTTTCTGCCTCCCAGCTCTGTCATTCCCCTGCACTGGGTGTGTGTGTGTGGGGTTTCAGCCTTGTCATGACCAAGGGCTTCAACTCCCATTAGTGCCCAACATGGCTATCCTCTGCTATATATGAAGATGGAGCCATGGGTCAATCCATGTGTACTCTTTGGATAGTGGTTTAATCCCTGGGAGCTCTGGTTGATTGGTATTGTCATTCTTAGGGGGTTGCAAACCCTTTCAGCTCCTTCAATATTTTCTTGAACTCCTGTTCTCAGTTCAATGGTTGGCTACAAGCATTCACCTCAATATTTGTCATTCTCTGGCAGAGCCTCTTAGGAGACAGTTGTATCAGGCTCTTGACAGCATGCACTTCTTGGAATCAGCAATAGTGTCTGTGTTTGGTAGCTGTATGTATATGGGCTGGATCCCCAGGTGGGGCAGGCTCTGAATGGCCTTTCCTTCAGTCTCTGCTCCAACTTTGTCTCTGTATCTCCTTCTATGAATATTTTGTTCCCACTTCTAAGAAGGACTGAAGCATCCACACTTTAGTCATCCTTCTTGAGCTTCATGTGGTCTGTGGATTGTATCTTGGGTAATTCGAACTTTTGGGCTAATATCCACTTATCAATGAGTCCATACCAGGTGTGATTTTTGTGCTTGGGTTGTCTCACTCAGGATGATATTTTCTAGTTGCATTCATTTGCCTGTGAATTTCATAAAGTCATTGTTTTTAATAGCTGAATAGATATTAAAATTGTGTAAATGTACCACAATTTCTGTATCCATTCCTCTGTGAGGGACATCTGGGTTCTTTCCAGCTTCTGGCTATTATAAATAAGGCTGCTATGAACATAGTGGAGCATGTGTCTTTGTTGTATGTCAGAGCATCTTTTGGGTATATGCCCAAGAGAGGTATAGCTGGGTCCTCAGGTAGTGCGATGTCCAATTTTCTGAGGAACCACCAAACTGATTTCCAGAGTGGTTGTACTAGCTTGCAAAATCCCACCATCACTGGAGGAGTGTTCCTCTTTCTCAACTTCCTCTCCAGCATCTGCTGACACCTGAGTTTTTGTTCTTAGCCATTCTGACTGGTGTGAGGTAGAATCTCAGGGTTGTTTTGATTTGCATTTCCTTTATGACTAAAGATGTTGAACATTTCTTTAGGTACTTATCAGCCATTTGATATTTCACAGCTTAGTTTCTTCGTTTAGCTCTGTAACCCATTTTTAATAGGGTTATTTGATTCTCTGGAGTCTATCTTCTTGTGTACTTTGTATATATTGGATATTAGCCCTCTATTGGATGTAGGATTGGTAAAGATCTTTTCCCAATCTGTTGGTTGCCGTTTTGTCCTAATGACAGTGACCTTTGCCTTTCAGAAGCTTTGCAGTTTTAGGAGGTCCCATTTGTCAATTCTTGATCTTAGAGCATAAGCCATTGGTGTTCCGTTCAGGAAAATTTCCCCAGTGCCTATGTGCTCCAGGCTCTTCTCACTTTTTCTTCTATTAGATTGAATGTATCTGGTTTGATGTGGAGGTCCTTGATCCACTTGGACTTGAGCTTTGTGCAGGGCAATAAGAATGGATCTATTTGCATTCTTTTACATGGTGACCTCCAGTTGAACCATCACCATTTGTTGAAAATGCTACCTTTTTTCCATTGTGTCCCTTTGTCAAAAGATCAAGTGACCATAGATGTGTAGGCTCATTTCTGGGTTTCAATTCAATTCCATTGATCTACGTGCCTGTCTCTGTGCCAATACCATACAGTTTTTATCACTATTGGTCTGTAATCAGCTTGAGGTCAGGGATAGTGATTACCCCAGAAGTTCTTTAATTATTGAGGATAGTTTTGGCTATCCTGGGTTTTTTTGTTATTCCAAATGAATTTGCAAATTGCTCTTTCTAACTCTGTGAAGAATTGAGTTGGAATTTTGATGAGGATTGCATTGAATTTGTTGATTGCTTTTGGCATGATGGTCATTTTTACAATATTAATCTTGTCAATCCATGAACACAGGAGATCTTTCCATCTTCTGAGATCTTCTTTAATTTCTTTCTTCGGAGACGTGAAGTTCTTGTCATACAGGTCTTTCACTTGCTTGGCTAGAGTCATATCAAGGTATTTTATGTTATTTGTGACTATTGTGAAGGATGTCATTTCCCTAATTTCTTTCTCAACCTGTTTATCCTTTGAGCATAGGAAAGCTACTGATTTGTTTGAGTTAAATTTATATCCAGCCACTTTGCTGAAGTGTTTTTCAGGCTTAGTAGTTCTCTGGTGGAACTTTTGGGGTCACTTAAGTATGTTATCATATCATCAGCAAATAGTTATATTTTGACTTCTTCCTTTCCAATTTGACATCTTTTTGTTGTTTGATTGCTCTGCCTAGGACTTTGAGTACTGTATTGAATAGGTAGGGAGAAAGTGGGCAGCCTTATCTAGTTACTGATTTCGTGGGGTTGCTTCAAATTTCTTTCCATTTAGTTTGACATCGGCTACTGGTTTGCTGTATATTGCTTTTACTATATTTAGATGTGGACCTTGAATTCCTAATCTTCCCATGACTTTTAACTTTGAAGGGGTGTTGAATTTTGTTAAATGCATTCTCAGCATCTAATAACATGACCGTGTGTATTTTTCATTGAGTTTGTTTATATAGTGGATTAGATTGATGGATTTCTGTATATTGAACCAGCCCTGCGTCCCTCGGATGAAGCCTACTTGATCATGTTGGATGGTGATTTTGATGTGTTCTTAGATTCAATTTGTAAGAATTTTATTGAGTATTTTTGCATAGATATTCATAAGAGAAATTGGTCTGAAGATCTCTTTGTTGGGTCTTTGCGTGGTTTAGGTATAAGCATAATTGTGGTTTCATAGAAGGAATTGGGTAGTGCCCCTTCAGTTTCTATATTGTGGAATATTTTGGACAGTATTGATATTAGGTCTTCTATGAAGGTCTGATAGAATTCTGTCCTAAATTCATCTGGTCCTGGTCCTGGGCTTTTTTTTTTTTTTTTTTTTTTTTGGTTGCAAGACTTTTAATAACTGCTTCCATTTCTTCAGGAGTTATGTGGTTGTTTTGATGGTTTATCTGATCCTGATTTAACTTTCGTACCTGGTATCTGTCTAGAAAATTGCCCATTTCATCGAGGTTTTTCCACCTTTGTTGAGTATAGGTTTTGTAGTAGGATCTGATGATTTTTTTAAATTTCCTCAGTTTCTGTTGTTATGCCTCCCTTTTCATTTCTGATTTTGTTAGTTTGGAAACTCTCTCTGTGCTCTCTGGTTAGTCTGGCTAAGGGTTTAACTATCCTGTTGATTTTCTTAAAGAACCAGCTCTTGGTTTCGTTGATTCTTTGTATAGTCCTTTTTGTTTCTACTTGGTTGATTTTAGCCCTGAGTTTGATTATGGCCTGCCGTGTACTTCTCTTGGGTGTATTTGCTTCTTTTTCTTTTCAGAGCTCTCAGGTGTGCTGTCAAGCTGCTGGTGTATGCTCTCTCCTGTTTCTTTTTGAAGGCACTCAGAGCTATGAGTTTTCCACTTAGCACTGCTTTCATTGTGTCCCATAAGTTTGGGTATGTTGTGCCTTCATTTTCATTAAATTCTAAAAAGTCTTTGATTTCTTCCTTGACCAAGTTATCATTGAGTAGGACGTTGTTCAACTTCACTGTATATGTGGGCTTTCTGTCGTTATTTTTGTTATTGAAGACCAGTCTTAGTGATCCATGGTGATCTGATCAGTTGCATGGGATTATTTCAGTCTTCTTGTATTTGTTGAGGCCTGTTTTGTGACCGATTAAATGGTCAGTTTTGGAGAAGGTACCATGAGGTGCTGAGAAGAAGGTATATTCTTTTGTTTTAGGATGAAACGTTCTATAGATAATTGTTAATTCCATTTCAATCATAACTTCCATTACTTTCTCTGCATCTCTATTTAGTTTCTGTTTCTACGATCTATTCATGAGATGTTGCTGAGAGAGGGGTGTTGAAGTCTCCCACTATTACTGGGTGAGGTGCAATGTGTGCTTTGATGTTTAGTAAGATTTCTTTTATGAATGTAGGTGCCCTTGTATTTGGAGCATAGATATTCAGGATTGAGAGCTCATGTTGGCAGAATTTTTCTTTGATGAATATGAAGTGTCTTTCCTTATCTTTTTTGATAACTTTTCGGTGAGAGTCAATTTTATTTGATATAAGAATGGCTACTCCAGCTTTTTCATTGGTACCATTTGCTTTGAAAATTGTTTCCAGCCTTTTACTCTGAAGAAAAGTCTGTTTTTGTCACTGAGGTGTGTTTCCTATATGCAGCAAAATGCTTGGTCCTCTTTATGTAGTCAGTATATTAATTAGTCTATGTCTTTTTCTTGGGGAATTGAGTCTATTGATGTCAAAAGATATTAGGTTATAGTGATTGTTATTTCCTATTACTTTTGTTGTTAGAGTTGGAGTTATGTTTGTGTGGCTATCTTCTTTTGGGTTTATTGAAAGAATATTACTACCTTGCTATTTCTAGGGTGTAGTTTTCCTCCTTGTGTTGGAGTTTTCCATCTATTATCCTTTGTAGTGCTGCATTTGTGGAAAGATATTGTGTAAATTTGGTTTTTGTCATGGAATATCTTGGTTTCTTCATCTATGTTAATTGAGAGTTTTGCTGGATACAGTAACCTGGGCTGGCATTTGTGTTCTCTTGGGGTCTGTATGACATCTGTCCAGGATCTTCTGTCTTTCATAGTCTCTGGGGAGAAGTTTGGTGTAATTCTTATAGGTCTGCTTTTGTATGTTACTTGAACTTTTTCTCTTAATGCTTTCAATATTCTTTCTTTGTTTTGTGCATTTTGTGATTTGACTATTATGTGATAGGAGGAATTACTTTTCTGGACCAATCCATTTGGAGTTCTGTAGTCTTCTTGTATGTTTATGGGCATCTCTGTCTGTGGGTTAGGGAATTTTTCTTTTATAATTTTGTTGAAGGTATTTACTGGCCTTTTAAGTTGGTAATCTCTTCTCTTTTATATACCTATCATCTTTAGATTTGATCTTCTCAGAAAATCAGGGAAACACCCTGGAATTCCTGGATGTTTTGGGTTAAGAATCTTTTGCATTTTACATTTTCTTAGAAGGTTGTGTCGATGTTTTCTATGATATCTTCTGCCCCTGAGATTCTCTCTTCTGTCTCTTGTATTCTGTTTGTGATGCTTCCATCTATGCCTCTGGATCTCTTTCCTAGGTTCTCTATCTCCAGGGTTGTCTCCTTTTGTGATTTCTTTATTGTTTCTATTTCCATTTTTAGATCCTGGATGGTTTTGTCCACTTCCTTCACTTGTTTGATTGTGTTTTCCTGTAATTCTTTAAGGGATTTTTGTGTTTCCCCTTAAAGGGCTTCTACTTGTTTACCTGTGTTGTCCTGTATTTCTTTAATGGAGTTATTTATGTTCTTCTTAAAGTCCTCTATCATCATCATGAGATGTGATTTTTAATCCAAATCCTGCTTCTGTGATGTGTTGGGATATTGAATATTTGCTTTGATGGGAGAACTGGGCTTTGATGATACCAAGTAGTCTTCATTTCTGTTGCTTTGGTTCCTGTGCTTGCCTCTTAACATCTGGTTATCTCTGGTGTTAGCTGGTCTTGCTGTCTCTGACAGTGGCTTGACCCCTCTGTAAGCCTGTGTTTCAGCTCTCCTGGAGACCAGCTTTCTCCCAGTGGGACTTGGGTACAGAGGACTGTGGCACAGGCTCAGCTGTGGGCGCAGGAGGAAACTAGAATGATCCTGTCCTACACTCCTCCTCGATTCCTGTGTCCAGAGGGCTCTAGATGGGTTCCTATTGGGCCAGGAATGAGAGCAGAAGTGGTGGTCTCCCCTGAGCTCTCAGTTTTCTGCACTTCTGAAAGTCCAGCTCTCTTCTCCAAGGGATCTGGGTCCAGAGAGCTGTCGGACTGGGCCAGTTCTGGGTGCTGGTGGAAACCCTAGATTTTTTGTTTGTTTGTTTTTGTTTTTGTTTTTAACTTACTCACTTTACATCCAACATCACTGACCCTTCCGGTTACCCACTCCAATAATCCCTCCCCATTCTCTTCTTCTTCTCTAAGCAGGTGGAGGCCCCGTAGGTATTCCTTTCTGACCTTGACACTTCAAGTCTTTTGAGGCTAGGCACTTTCACTCCCATTGAGGCCAGACAAGGCAGCCCAGCTAGTAGAACATATCCCACGTACAGGGAACAGCTTTTGAGATGGCCTCCATTTCAGTTGTTGTGTTCCATTCAGGAACTACGTGAAGGCCTTCACTTTTTGAGTAAGTATGTTGTATCACAATACATTTTCGTTATTTGGGAGGGAGAAACATGTGGATCTCTGTGAATTTGAGGCCCTTGGTATACATAGTAAGTTCTAGGACAACCAGAGTTATGTATGAGACATTGAGAGAGAGAGAGAGAGAGAGAGAGAGAGAGAGAGAGAAGAAGAAGAAGAAGAAGAAGAAGAGGAGGAAGGAGGAGGAAGAGGAGGAGGAAAGGGAAAAGGAAGGGGAAGGGGAAGAGGAAGAGGAAGGAGAAGGAGAAGGAGAAGGAGAAGGAGAAGGAGAAGGAGAAGGAGAAGGAGAAGGAGAAGGAGAAGAAGAAGAAGAAGAAGAAGAAGAAGAAGAAGAAGAAGAAGAAGAAGAAGAAGAAGAAGAAGAAGAAGAAGAAGAAAAGAAGAAGAAGAAGAAGAGAAAAAAATAAGGGCCATGGGCAGGTGGGGTGAAGGAATTCCAGGAAAGGGTGAGTTATCAGGAACATCAGAGGTTGAGGCTTTTATGAATAAAATTCATGACCTTGACCAAACAGTTGTGGTAGAGTAGTGGGACAAAGGCCCAGCTGGGAATGGAAATACTAGAGAAAGGAATGAAAGAATTGAAGACCAGGAAAGGCAGCTCTTTCCGAGATTATTGGTATAGAGTAAAGATAAAACAAATTTTCTTTTCTTGTAAGGAAGTTGTCTTTAAAACTATGCATCTGTTTTCTTTATAAAACACAACAGATTATCTTGTGGTCATTACAGATGATGATTAACTTTACAGCTAGCCAAAAAGTTTGTTTTCATGTTTCTTTTTTTTTCCCCATCAAACCTTAGCTAGCTGCTAAAAGTCTCTTTTACTTCCTTTCCAGAGAAATAAGAGACGTTTGATGGAAATCAGTAATTGCATGTAAAAGATGTGTTCGTTTATGTATTTTAGAAGGGGAAGCAATTGTAATGATGGTTGATTGATTTTTATAAAATTACCCAAGGCCACTTGTGAAGATACAGTCAGTGTTCATGCAAGTCATAACAAGCAATTTTAGAGTCACATGGAAATGCTGATTTCAACCCTCCTTTTTACTACAGATTTAACAGTGGGTTGGACTCTAGGAAGTGGATAAATAACGCCTTCCTACTGCTCTCCCATGTTCAAGCACCGTCCTAGGAAGCAGCTCACTCTAGACTGATTTCAAGCTGACTTTGTGAGGACGGAAAGTCTAAGGCCTTTGCACACAGACATACAGAGAGGGAGAGAGACAGAGAGAAAGGGAAAGAAGGAAGGAAGAAAAAGAAATGAAGGAAAGAAGGGAGGAAGAAAGGAAATGAGAAAGAAAATAAATAAGGGCCATACAGTAGCGGCCAGAGAAACCTCACTTTTGGTTCCTTCCATAGGCTCTGCTTTGGGTACTGCAGGATTAATTTATATCCAAAGAACTGAGTTCCTCAGCAAACTCCTCCATTCTGAAACTTTCTGTACTTTGCTACAGACGGAGCAAGGGGATGCTTTTTAGCTGGGTTTATGATGTTCATAGTTATGAATTTATCCATTTAGCAGCATTCTCAACACAAAGTACTTATTCTCTTTGGACCAAACTCTTCTCCCTTCATTAGCCTCCTTACTAGATCCTCCTGGTAAATGGTGTTTCAAAAATTCCTACCAATATATTTTGTTATGTTTAAATTTTTGCTTACTGGTACAGGGGGCAGAGCCCAGGTTTGTTCACTTAGCCACTGATCTTTGTAATCTGTTACATATTCTTCTGGAAGGATTTATCTCCACTAACAAAATGAAGATAAGCCTTATAGAAAGAAGCCATAGGCAAACTTATTTAGATCAACATGTTTACCCTTAAATGTAGCTATGAAAAACCACCTCACTTAATGAAGAGGTTGCCAGGAAATGTTTATGGAAATAGGTTACAACATTGGAGTATTTGTCAAATTGTCTTGGGTTCCAATGCTGAGTACTTTTAAAATTATTTTATTTCTCATAGTTCAGTTGTTACCCCCTCCGCATCTGCCCTCCCACACTTCCACATACCATTCCTCTTAGCCCCTGTCTCCAAGAGGATGTCCCCACCCTCTCCCTCCTTGCTAGGCCTCTCCAGGGTTAGGCACATCTTCTCTCACTGGCAGTCCTCTGCTGTATATGTGTTGGCAGGGGCCTCATATCAGCTGGTGTATGCTGCTTGGATGGTGACTCAGTGTCAGAGATCTCGGGAGTCCAGGACAGTTGAGACTGCTGGTTTTCCTATGGGGTCATCCTCCTCCTCAGCTTCTTCCAGCCTTTCCCTAATTTTTGTTAGTTAAAATAAATATGAGCTTCCCTAAGCCCATTTTTTACTATGTGAAATGCAAAAAGGGGTGTTTATTTCACAAGGTAATTCTTTTTTTTTTTTTCACAAGGTAATTCTTGAAGGTTATTTTAAATAAGATGTCCAATGAATTTGATTTAGGGCAAGTATTTAATAAATATGTGGTCTCCTTTTCTTTTTTAATCCTTTGCTTTTTGAGTATATATATTGTGTTAGAGTAAATTTTCATTAGAGAATAAATTGTAGAAAGTGACAAAATCTAACCCAAAGTGGAATCAGAGCCTAAATGATCTGTGTCGTCTTATCTGAAGAGTGAGTCCAATTGTACTGCAGCACAATTGATCTCAGAACAACCTGGGCCCCATGTCATAATTAACATCAAACGAACATCCAAATGCATTCGTTTTAAAAATTATTTTTAAACACTGTTATCTGTTCATCATTACACAAAACAATGGGCTTCCTTGAGACATTTTCATGGATACTTATGCTGTACTTTTATCATCGCTATGCCTCATTAACCCCTCTCTTTCCACCCTCCTACTGCTCTCCTTCCTCTCTTCAAATCTGACTCATTCTTTTTTTTTCTGATTATTTTTTATTTTTTATTGGATATTTTATTTATTTATATTTCAAATGTTATCCCCTTTCCTGGTTTCCCCTCCGCAAACTTCCTATCCTTTCCCCCTCCCCCTGCTTCTATGAGGGTGCTCCCCAACCCCTCTGCTACATATGTATCTGGGGCCATGGATCCCTCCAGGTACACTCCTTGGTTGGTGGTCTTTATTCTGGAAGCACGAGTAGTCAGGCCAGCTTATGTTGTTCTTCAAATGTGGTTGCAATCCCCCTCTGCTCCTCCAGTCCGTCCACCAGCTCCTTTACCAGGTTTCCTGAGGTCAGTCTGATAGTTGGCTGCAAGCATCTTCAATTGCATTGATCAATTGAACATTATAGCTGCGTTAAAATGGAGGTGAACAAAAATAGCTACAGGCATCTAGGTTCTTTCCTTCTTTCCTTTTATTCATTGTTAACTATGTCCAGTTGTTTCTAGGAGAACAAAAAGTAAAGATATAAATTTGGGAGAGTGTAGGTAAGTGTGTAGTCGATCTTGGTAGTAAATACAGGGAGGAACAGGGGTGAATAGAGTTAAAATATTTTACACGTGTGTATGCTATTTCTTAAAGTATTAATAAAATATTTTAGAAAGCAGAAAGAATTTATGAACAACAAGAAGAAAAACACCAATATACAGTTATACCTCTGACCACTTTATTGTAGGGAAGAACATTGTTTAGTCTAGTAATTTTGCAATATGCTTACACCAAAGGAGGACATTTTAAGCTCATTCTGGTTAAGCGCTTACCTAAGATACTATACTTATCATAAAGTTATTAATGATCATGACATAATTGATACATTATATAAAACTAGACCAATTAGGTATCAAGAAGAAGTAACTAAAAGGGTTTAGTTACTTTCACAATAACTTTATTCCAGACTTATTTTCATATGTTACCATGATTGACATATCTGAACAGACTGATGTTAAATTAGTTTCATTTTTTCTAGAAAGCAAATTTTTGAAGGTTTTGGATAGCTTCATAATCAGTGGAAGACAGAAATAAATCAGAATCCAGACTTTTGGGGCAAAGGATGGTGACTGAAGAGCTGGAACTCTCTTCAGGATTTTAAAAACACCACCACTGGAGTAAATGACATTTAAAGAGTTTCCCTTCCTCTTCCCCTTTGCCCTGCCTTCCTCTCAAACTCCAGTCTGTCAGCTAGACTTTGGGATGACTAGAAGTCTTAGTTGATAGGCTGAGCATTTCCATCCAGTGAGGACAGGCTCCTAAATTAAGGTATGTCGACAAATGCAAGGGTGGAAGATCCTGGTCAGCTAGCAGTCCACAGACACCACGATGCTATTCCACTACTTCCTTGGACTGCAGTGCTCTTGCTTTTAGCACATTTTCTTCCTTCCTTGTCTCTTGTGTATCTGCTTTATCATATGCTTAGTTTTATAGCCAAGTTTAATCTATTGCAACCAGTAGATTTGGTGACTTCCTCACCGTTCACTTAGCCAACTCCAAATGGCTAGACGTTTGGATTATTGCACAAAACATCTCATCATCAAAGCTACAGCAAATAGTAATATCTTGTAAAAAACTGCCTTAAAGATATGTTCCCATCCCCTGGTGTCTGAGCTAGTTTACAGTGCTTCTAGAATAGAGTTCAATAAATATTAAGTCCATCTTCCAGAAGAAGCATATACACAAAAGCAATTTCATCATATTGGAATTGCCTTATTCTCCTGGAGACTGAAAACTTGCTCTTTGTTTGTCAGGTGGCAAGCTGATTTTCATGGAGCCAGGACCCATTGATCTCAGAGCCCATTCCATCCTAATTACAGATGGTGGAGAGCTCCATATTGGATCTGAGGACAAGCCTTTCCAAGGCAAAGCTCGGATCAAACTCTATGGAAGTGTCCACTCCACTTCCTTCTTTCCCTATGGAGTCAAGTTCCTGGCTGTGAGGAATGGAACTCTTTCTCTGCATGGTAAGTAGGCACACACACACACACACACACACACACACACACACACACACATATTCTGAAACGGGCTGTTTCTAGCAAATATGAGGACAATGACCATTGGTGAATTATTTAAAATGTTTCTGAGGTAGTGGATCATTCTATAACACATTTAAAAAATATAACACATCTAGTTATTATTACTTTTTGTTTTTTAAAATGTGATGTATTTATTTTTATTTTATGCACATTAGTGTTTTGCCTGCATGTATGTTTGTGCTGGCTCTCCAGCAACTGGAATTACAGACAGTTGTGAGCTGCCATGTGGACCCTAGAAATTGAACCCAGGTACTTTGGAAGAGCAGCCAGTACTCTTAACTGATAAGTCATGTCCTCAGTCCACATATAATTATCATTATTGGTGGCAGACTGTGACATGGCTCCTGTAAGGGGACTGAAAAACCTTTGCTCACCATCAGATTGCTTTCAGTGCTTCCTTGAGTGTGAATCACATTATCTGTCCCACCAAGGGTGAGCTTAGAAACAGACATCCTCTGGATTGTTGAATGTGAGCAGAAATAATGTACATAATGGGAAAGTAAAGGTTGTCAAAGCTATTGTGATTTGCTATCCATTTGGCAATTGACATCCACTTAGGAATACCCTGTCCTGCTGTCTTCACCCAGAGCTGACCTTGTGCCACAGCTCTCTGTACCCACGTCTCACTGAGAGAGAGCTGGTCTCCATCAGTGCTGACACACAGACTTGCAGGAGGGTCAAGCCACTGTCAGAGACAGTGAGACCAGCTAAAACCAGAGATAACAGATGGTAAGAGGCAAGTGAAGGTACCTAAGCAAAAGAAGCCAAGGCCACTTGGCATCATCAGAGCCCAGCTCTCCCACCACAGCAAGTCGTGGATACCCCAACACACTGGAAAGGCAAGACTCTGATTTAAAATAACATCTCATGTTGTTGTTAGAGGACTTTAAGAAGAACATAAATAACTCCATTAAAGAAATACAGGAAAACACAGGTAAATAGGTAGAAGCCCTTAAAGAAGAAACACAAAAGTCCCTTAAAGAATTACAGGAAAACACAACCAAACAAGTGAAGGAATTGAACAAAACCATCCAGGATCTAAAAATGGAAATAGAAACAATAAAGAAATCACAAAGGGAGACAACCCTGGAGATGGAAAACCTAGGAAAGATATTCGGAGTCAGACTTGGAAGCATCACAAACAGATTATAGGAGATAGAAGAGAGAATCTCAAGGGCAGAAGATACCATAGAATACATGGACACAACAGTCAAAGGAAATGCAAAACTCAAAAATCTCCTAACCCAAAACATCCAGGAAATCCAGGATACAACGAGAAGATCAAACCTAAGGATAATAGTTATAGAAGAGACTGAAGATTCCAACTTAAAGGTCCAGTAAATATCTTCAACAAAATCATAGAAGTAAACTTCTCTAACCTAAGGAAAGAGATGCCCATAAACATAGAAGAAGCCTACAAAACTCCAAATAGATTGGCCCAGAAAAGAAATTCCTCCTATCAAATAATAGTCAAAACACCAAATGCACAAAAGAAAGTATTGAAAGCAGTAAAAGAAAAAGATCAAGTAACATATAAAGGCAGACCTATCAGAATTACACTAGACTTCTAAAAAGAGACTATGAAAGCCGGAAGATCCCAGCCAGATTTCCTACAGACCCTAAGAGAACACAAATGCCAGCTCAGGCTACTATATCAAGCAAAACTTTCAATTATCATAGAAGGAGAAAACAAGATATTCTATGACAAAACCAAATTTACACAATATCTTTCCACATATCCAGCCCTACAAAGGATAAAAGATGGAAAACTCCAATACAAGGAAGGAAGATAGCCACAGAAACATAATTCCACCCTTAACAACAAAAATAACAGAAAACAACAATTACTATTCCTTAATATCTCTCAGCATCAATGAGCTCAATTCCCCAATAAAAAGATATATATTAAAACACTGAATTATATTAAAACAGGACCCAGCATTTTTCTGTATACAGGAGACACACCTCAGTGACAAAGACAGATATTTCCTCAGAGTTAAAGGCTGGGAAAAAATTTCCCAAGCAAATGGTCTCAAGAAACATGCTGGAGTCTATTGAATAAAATAGAACTTCAAAAGTTATCAAGAAGGATACTTCATACTTGTCAAAGGAGATACCTGCAAGATAAACTCTCAATTCTGAATATCTTTGCTCCAAGTGCAAGGGCAACTACCTTCATAAAAGAAACCTTACTAAAGCTCAAAGCACACATTGTACCTCACACAATAATAGTGGAAGACTTCAACACCCACTCTCAACAATGGACAGACCATTGAAACAGAAACTTCAGAGCAATTTCACTTATGAATATTGGTGCTAAATTACTCAATAAGATTCTCCCAAACTGAATCCAAGAATACATCAAAACCATCATCCATGATGATCAAGTTAGGATTCATCTTAGGGATGCAGGGATAGTTCAATGTATGGAAATCCATCAAGTAATCCACTATATAAATAAACCCCAAGGGGGAAAAATACATGATGCCACCCCTTCATGTTAAAACTATTAGAAAGATCAGGAATTCAAGGCCCTAAACATAGTAAAAGCAATATTCAGTAAACCAGTGACCATTGTCAAGCTAAATAGAAAGAAACTTGAAGCAATCCCACTGAAATCTGGGGCTAGAAATGGCTGCCCAGTCTCTCCCTACCTATTCAATATAGTACTTGAAGTAAGAACCTTGAACACATGGTCACTGGGGAAAATTTCCTGAACAAAATACCAATGACTTATGTTCTAATATCAAGACTTGACAAATGGGACTTCATAAAATTGCAAAATTTCTGTAAGGCAAAGACACTGTCATTAGAGCAAAATGGTAATAGACAGATCTTTACCTACACCCAATAGAGGAATAATATTCAATATATACAAAGAACTCCAGAACTTAGACTCGAGAGAATCAAATAACCACATTAAAAAATGGGGCACAGAGCTATACAAATAATTCTCAGCTGAGGAATATTGAATGGTGAGAAGCATCTAAAGAAATGTTCAACATCCTTAGTCATCAGGGAAGTGCAAATCAAAACTGTTCCTAGATTCCACCTCATACCAATCAGAAAGGCTAAGATCAAAAGCTCAGGTGACAGCAGATGCTGGTGAGGATGTGGAGAAAGAGGAGCACTCCTCCAGTGTTGGTGGGATTGCAAGCTAAGACAACTACTCTGGAAATCAATCTAGCAGTTCCTCAGAAAATACACCTCCTGGGCATATACCTGAATGATGCTCCAACATATAATGAGGATATCTGCTCCACTATATTCATAGCAGCCTTATTTATAATAGCTAGAAGCTGGAAAGATGTCCTTCAAGAGAGGAATGGAAACAGAAAATGTGGTAATTTTACACAATGGAGTATAATCAGTTATTAAAAATAATGAGTTCATGAAATTCTTAGGGAAATGGATGAAACTAGAAAATATCATCCTGAGTGAGATAACCCAAACATGAAAGGACACACATGGTATGCACTCATTGATAATTGGATATTAGCCCCAAAGCTCAGAATACCTAAGATACAATAAGATACAATTCACAGACCACGTGAAGCTCAAGAAGAAGGAAGACCAAAAGGTGAATGCTGAAGTCTTTCTAAGAAGGAGGAACCACATAATCACAGAAGGAAGCACAGAGACATAATATGGAGCAGACACTGAAAGAAAGGACATCCAGAGACTGCCCTACCTGGGGGATCCATCCCACAAACAGACACCAAACCCAGTCAATATTTTGAATGCCAAGAAGTTCATGTTGACAGGGCCTGATATTGCTGTTTCCTGAGATACTCTGCCAGAGCCTGAAAAATAGAGGTGGATGCTTGTAGCCAAATATTGAACTGAGCACAGGATCCCCAAGTTAGAGAAAAGACTGAAGGATTGATGGGTTTGCAACCCCATAAGAAGAACAACAACATCAATCAACCAGATCCCCCAGAGCTCCCAGGGACTAAACCACCATTCCAAGAGTACACAGGGATGGCCCTATGGCTCCAGCTGCATATGTAGCAGAGGATGGCCTTGTCAGGCATCAGTGGGAGGAGAGGCCCTTTGCCCTGTCAAGGCTCGATGCCTCAAGGTGAATGTTGGGGGTGGGGAGGGGGGCATGGTAGGTGGGAGGAAGTGGGTGGTGGGTGAGGGAACACCCTCATAGAAGCAGGGGGTCATGATAGTGTGTTTCTGGAGGTGAAACTGGAAAATTGGTTAACATTTAAAATATATATAAAAATGCAACTAAAATATCCAATTAAAAAAATAAAAGAATACCCCGTCCCATGCCCTGTCCCATGTAGGGGCAATTCTTTTCTCTCTCTTTTTTAAATTGGTTATTTGATTTATTTACATTTCAAATATCCCCTTCCTGGTCTCCCCTCTATAACCCTCATCTCATCTCCCCTCCCCTTTGCCGCTAAGAGGGTCCTCCCCCAACCACCCACTATCATCCCCCTACATTGGGGCAACAATCCTTCTTAGCACCAAGGGCCTCCCCTCCCATTGATGCCAGATAAGGCCATCCTCTGCTACATATGAATACTTGTTTATCTCCTTGAATACTCTTTGGTTGGTGGTGTAGTCCCTGGGGCTCTGGGAGTCTGGTTAGTTGATGTTGTTATTCTTTCTATGGGTTGCAATCCCCTTCAGCTCCTTCAATCCTTTCCCTAACTCTTCCATTGGCGTTCTTGGGCTCAGTCCAGTGGTTGGCTGCATCTGCATCTGTATTAGGTGCTGGCACAGCCCCTTGGAGGGCAATTTGTTAAGATTGGGAGCCTGTATTCTGACAACATGGGCTCGAGTTGATGACTACAGCTGCATATGTCAGTGAAGAGTAGAACCTTGACTGAAGCAAGCCATCGAGATTGGCATTTGTAATCATTACTCAACTCAGTGAAAATTGATTGATAATTATTTAGAAGATGCCTATATTTCCCAGCAGTTAATATTCTGGCATCTCAAACCAAGTAAAGACAACTTCATTTTGTTATTTATTTATTTATTTATTTATTTATTTATTTATTTATTTATTTATTTATTTATTTTTAGCTCTTCCTTTCCCTCATCAGAACCCGTGCAGAGTTCAATTACAGTTGTACTTAAAATCCCCTTACAGATGGGCCTGGTGTTTATGGCTTCCTAGGAGAAAACAGGGATTAGGCAACAAAGTGTTTCTGCTTAATGCTTTCTTGCTTTCTGATTACCTTATTCTACTTTGCAAATAGGCTGGGTTTTTTTCCTTAAAATATAAGCACTTACTAAGTAGAATATTGTTACAAACTGGAAAAAGTAAGACTTAATTGTTTCAGTAGATGATTATATACATTGGTTATCTGGCTTTAGTCAAACACAGAACAGATGTGTGAGCTCCAGGGCTGGGGAGGCTCAGTGGTATGGTACTTGCGTAATGTGGGTAAGACCTACAATTCCAGCACCCCCAAACAAAACCAAACAGAATGAAACCACCCCAGATTGTGGATCCAGGGTAGTGGACTGATCTTAAGAAGTCAATGTCACCAACAACAGTATTTTCATATTGACATGACAACGTGGAACCTACTTGTATTAGAAAAATGATTTTAGATGTGAGTTGGTGGCAGTACTGAAGAGTCTGGGTTTTGTTACAAACTGTGTAATATAAGCATTGTTTACAAATAATTCTCCCTAGATCATTTTTTATCTTATTCTACAAGGAAACCAAAGCCTCTCTTCAATATTGTTGACCCTGAGTCAGGTAGTGTTCGAGAAACGGAGTATCAAAACTTGTAAAGTTAAAGGCCAACTACTCATCTGGATAGGAACTCAGAATTCCAGTCCCACTGATTTTTATTCTTTTTCTCCTATCTTTATCGATCTGTCACCTAGGATCCATTCATTGACCGTCTTCTGCCTTTTCCCACACTAGATGTGGTCTCCAAGTCTGCTGGCTTCTTAGGTCACCTACAGAGCTCATGACTTTACTCCTCTAAAAATGGGAAATCAAATGAGGACAAGAAAAACTTGTTCCATTTATTTTCCCTCTTTGGTTTGAACATCCAGGTTTAAGCACGAATGAATGTGAACATATAAATATACCCTATATGTCTGTGTTTTAAATGTTCTGTGCAGTCATAAACTTTTATAAGGAAAGGACAAGTTAAAGAAAATTCACCTATGTTCAATATCATACAATTAAAGCCAAGGAAATAGCACTATTAATAATACATTCCAGACATGGAAATGCAAGGAAAGATTGCTAGAGTGTCTGTGTTCTTTTCCCTCGGCTTACCTTTTCCATTTTATTTTCCCATCTTCTCTTCTTTTCGTATTTCCTCTCCTTTATTTCCTTTATGCCTTGTCTCTCATCCCTCTTGTATTTTCAGACCTGTCGTTAACATTTCACACATCCCCAAAGCGGTTCCCACAAAATATGACCAGGTCCTCACCCAAACTGCAGAGCCTGAACATGGGACAGGAAAAATACCCCAACAGTCTATGCCCTCATGCATATGAAAATTCTATACCATGTTCATCTGGCACAAATAATTCATGAAAATGAAGCTTGCCCAGCTGGGTGAAAAGGAATCCCCACCCATTCCCTAGAGTGTCACACTCAGGAGTGTCCATTATCAATCCCCTCTCTCGATTTCTCTTGCCACCTGAGGTCTGGAGTAGATTCTCTTTCAGGCATGGTGTTTTATCCTGGTTGAAATCATTCATAATTTCACTGCTCCCCATCCCTGGCAAGTGTGGGTCTTGTGGGACAGTCTGGCATTAGAATAAACTAATTTTCTTTTGCCATCAAGTATTCCAAAGAATGAGCATTTTGATTCATTGCCTTCTACCCTGAAAGTCCCTAATAAGGTGCTGTCCACTTAATATTCCAGGAAAGATGTAATTATGAGATCCACTGGCTTTGCTGACTCTCAAAGGATTAGTCCAGGGAGTATTTATAAATCTACCTTTCTGAATGTCACCCCCAAAGCCTGATTCAGGGTCATGGGGTTAGGGGGGAATATACTTCTAAGAGGGAACTTCCTGTGGACTGATTTTTGAATCCGTGACTGAACTGGAAGATTCACTGGTACGCTGAACGTGGTGGACGCAGAAATCAGCTTCCTTCTGTTGGTTTTCAATGAAGATTTTGAATAAGTTAATTTGTGTGGACCAGTAAAACCACAGTCACCGCCCTACACTTAAGTACTTACAAGGTGGTTTAGAGGAGTGGACATAGAACCTACTCTGTTCATTTTTATAGCTTTACTTGTATTCTGCTCATCTTCTTTTTCCATAACTATAGTGGGTGGAGTTAGGACATTTTGAAGGAACTAGGATTTCTAAGTGGAAATGTGACCCGTGGCCCACTCTGCACACCATTCCCTCATCTCATTAATGAATGTATCTTTTCATCAGTCAGGATTTAGCTTTCGAGCTCATGAGGCAACCACATTCTGAGGCACCTTCTGTTCTGTCCTCACCACCTGGTAGACACCTTTAGATTTTAATCTCTTAAGGTACAGCTGCCTCCTGGCACAGGACAACCACCACTCCTGGGTGTGGTTGCCAGGTCATTTTCTCCGAAAACAATTGCATGACTCCTGCGTAGCTAGAAGGCAGACACTGCCCAGCAACCAGAGTCCTTGCAGACTTGATTCCTAGCATCTAAGATTGAGGGGATTGATGGATTCTAATTTAATTCCAGCATGGGCCATATAGGATCATATAACTGGGTCAGCATGTCAATCAGATCCCTCTTTTCGATGCTGCCTTTCCAGCTCATTCTTCATCACCGCTCTTTGTAACCCTTCTGTTCTAGTTGATTTTTATTGTAGATTAAAAGTGCTAGGCAAACGGGCTTTGCCGCTCAACTGTCACTGGAGAGCTGGTATTGGAAACACATTTATTGGCTTTGCCTTGATTCAGGAAAAAAAACGACCCACTCTAACCCACACCCATATGCAGCCCAGTCTTTCTTCAGTCTGTTTGGGAATGGATCAAGACAAGGTATGTTTTCCATTGCAGGAGGAGGGCTGATGGTTTAGTGACTGTCACGTGTCCACAACAATAAGTTAATATGACCAAGGGGTCCAGGGTTGCAAGTCTGTGGTTTGAGCCGTTGGAGTCAGTAAAGAAAAATAGCACTGGCTTTTTTTTTTTTTTTTTTTTTTTTTTTTTTTTGCCTTGGCCACACTCTTGCCTTTGCATCTGCCAATCTAGTTTCACCACCCAAGCTGAGTGCCAATCACTTGTCACTTTCCAAAGAGGTCGTGTCAGCCTGGGCAACTTGAATTTTTGACAATGTAATTATGGCCCTTGCCTCCACAGTGGGGGGCTGAGCAGGCCGGAGAGGGTTTTATTGATTGTTCAACAGGGAAATTTATCAATGTCTCTCATTTCATTTCGGCTTCCTCCCTGAGAAATTTGGCTGACAGTTTCTCAGAAGAAAACCAGTTTTACGGCCTTCAGTGGACTTCCGCCTTTGTCCTTCTCAGGGAATTATAAGGTACAGGCATTAAATATAAATGGAGATTTCTGAGAAAAACTGCTCTATGGGGCATGGCTGAAGAAAGTACTAGTGTAAGTTTTCTGAGCCTGATACTGCGGTAGAAAAAATTAAAAAGAAAGGGAACTGTTTATATATGCAAGGGGATTGTGTTTCTCGTAGTTTCTAGAAATCCATATTTCAGTTGCATGGTTTTGACAAACCCCGTATTGCGTTCTGTGGTTTCAGGGGCTGAGAAGGGGTGGCATCTTTAAGCATCGTGTAGAGCTTGTGGAACTGTGTATATCAGGACGTTCCTGGTCACTGATCTTCATACTGTGCTGCACAAACCCCACATTTCCTAAGAGAGCCCCCAGGGGCTCCATAAACGGGAATATTTGAGGTCAAGTAACAGAAAGTTTAAGCTGCTCAGTCAATCCATTCAGGGCCTTTATCTCCACTACCTGTTTAAAGCGATGTTTCATTAGGGGGAGAAAATGAGTTTCACTGTAAAAATTGTGATTAAAAGCTCTATTAAGGGGCCAGTGAAACACTTCCTCGCAAGCCTGCCAACCTGAGTGCTGTCTCTGGAGTGCAGGTTAGGGTGCAAGGAGAGAATGTACTCCACGAAGTTGTCCTCTGACATCCCAACATGCTACATGGTCTGTGGCTAGCCTCTGTATCACACACATATAAAAAAAATAAAACTTTAAGCAGCTTTTATAGGCACTCTATTAATTGTAGAGTTTCGACCTTTAGAGGAGCCCAGGACCTTACTCAGCATGACTTCTTATCTCCAGAGGCTTCTTTTGCTCTGACATACTTTCTGTGAAGCCTGTTCTTTGGTATAGTGTGGACTTTTCTAGAGCCAGAGTCATCTTATAGCGTTCTTTAAAAACTTCAGCAGCAGCAGCAGCAGCAGCAGCAGCAGCAGCAGGAGCAGCAACAGCAACAACAACAACAACAACAACAACAACAACAAGAACAAGAACAACAACAACAACAACAAAAGACATCATTGTTCTCCAGGCCATCTGAGACATCATTTCCCTATCCTGTCTCTTCTCTATCTGGTGCTACCCTGCTCCCTCCCTCTGCTTCTGTTCTTCTTCTAATGTTTCTTCTATTTTCCACTCCCTTGGATTGGACTATCAGCGACTGCCGTGGCATGGCACTTTTCTGTACATGACTTTGTTAATCTCGAGGTGTTTGGTGCGTTATTGTTGCGCCCTCTTCTGGACAATTCCCCAATTGAAATACCTCACTTAGGTATGTCACCACTAGTTCCTGCCTTAGTGTTGGTCTTGGATTCCGTAGTAAAAATTGGTTCAACCCAAGTTACCACCTCCAGATCTAGATTCACTTGACCTGGAACAGTGGCTCTCTGACTGTTCCTAATGTTTCCTAATGTTGTCACCCTTTAATATAGTTCCTCATGCTATGATGGTCCCTAGTCATAAATTTCTTTTTGTTGCTACTTCATACTGCATTTTTTGCTAACAATATGACTTATAATGTAAATATCTGCTGTATAGGATACCTGATATGGGACCACTGTGAAAAGGTTGTTTGATGAACAGGTTCGTCAAACCTACAGGTTGAGAATCACACTGATTTAGAAAACATTTACAAATCCTTCCATACTGAAAGTTTGCACCAATCACCCCTTTTTCTGTGCTTCACACACTTTTTCTTTTCAGGTGTTCTGAGAGGCATGGGCAACTCAACAATTATTATGCACAACCAGATGCTGAGTCTAGGAAATAGAAACTCATATTCTGGTCTTTCAGGCAACTTATGCCTTATATTTCCAGAGCCCACTTTACTTATATGGAAACAAGGACCTCACTCCTTCTACACAGGAAGGAGAGCTGAAGCCCAGGGCCAGCTTACTAGGGCTGATGAGACATCTTCATGCCTGAGGATTCTCTTAGAATCTGATTTTTCTGTCACACTCCTATCTGGCATAAAGGCTCCTCCACAGACAGCTAAGAGTTAGATTAGTATTCTTTTAATAGGTCCCAAGAAGATGTCTATGCTGTAACATTTTATGGTCCCCATACAACATGCAGCACTTGTTATCAGTTTGTTCTAGGTTTAGGTCCTTGATACTGGTTGCTATAGAAGTAGCTGTTCTGTTCAACTGCTTGTTTGAGAAAGAACCATAAAATTGTGGTTTGAAGGGGAGAACCAATGTCTTTGCCCCAGTTTTTGCTTAGTTTTAGTTAGGGCTTGGAAGGAAGTTCAGATAGAGGAAAGATCAGAGCAAGTTCAGAGTAGAGGATGCAGGAAATTTAAAATGTAATCATGGCTACCTGTAATCATTTTTCTCCTAGTATTATGAATTGAATCTAAGGCCTACGTATGCTAGGCAAGAGAAGAGCACTGTCATTTGTCACTGAATTGCATGTATCCTTGGCCCTTTAAAATTTACCTTTGTGTCCAAGATTCACTATGTTTCAAAGGTTGGTTTTAAATGTGGGATCTGACCTAGACTGGCCTCAATCTTTTGACCTTTCTACTTCAGAGTTTCAATTAGCTGGGTACTGCTGAGTGCCACGAGGTTTAGCTGCTGACTACCTGATGAGCTTGAACATTGCTTTGGAATTGTAGCCATCTGGAATGCCGTGACAGACTATAGTAACACAGTAAGCAGTAGTGAATGTGCTTTGAGTCCTACCTTAGCCTGGGAAACTGGGTAGATGCCTAATGTCCTTTCAGGGTAGATACATATTTTGTTCTCGGTCATATGACTGTGAAAATATTACTAGCAAAAAGATAAGATGGATATTTCTCTCTGCTCCATCTAATAATGCTTTTAAAAGGCCCCACATACAACTACATAGTGGCAAAACATACCTTCTGTAGTTTCGTGACTAGACAAGAGTAGCCTTGGGGCAAACATGTGAAAGGGTCCCCTAATTTGATAGTTGAGATCACACTGAAGGAACTTGTTTAAGTAAATGTGGTTTTAAGGTCTTTTGATTTTAAGCATTTGTGTGTAAATGTATATTGCTAATTGGAAACAAGAGTGAGCTTTTCAATAACCCAAGTACAGCAGGAACCCCACTTAGAAACACATTGTAAGGCACTTCAGGTTTCTATATATACTTGAAAATGTTAGCATTAGTCAGGTCTTTTCCAGTAGGAAGTGACAGAAAACCCAATTCAAACAAAAAATACTACCATTTACTCCCTCATGTAATGGAGAAAACTTGAAACACAGCAGTATCCAGGTGCTCTAAATGCTGTCATTAAGGCTGCTTCTCTACAGTTTTGGGTTGGGCTTTCCCCTAAGCTGGCTTCATTTTCAGCCATTTCCTACCCTCACAGAGGCAGAAAGGAGGGTCCTATAGCTCCAGAAAAAGACAGAAGAAGATAGCTATATTGGAGGGAATTCATGGAAATGGTTTCTCTGACAAAGCCTTTAATAACCCAAAAAGTTTATTGTATATCATCATACTAATTAGCTGAATTTACTCTTACCACACAAACATTGTTTACCAACTACTCTGGTTTTGTCACAATTCATTCATTTCCTAATGGCTCTTTGTCCCTTGAGCAAATTTCATTTCTTCCAATATTACTATTGCCTATGTTGACCACCCGTAGCTCTTAACCTTGCCTAATAAATATATCACAAAGGGCTTATTTTTCATAGTTGTTTTATTTATTCCATTGCCTCTATCAGTTATCTATCTATCTATCTATCTATCTATCTATCTATCTATCTATCTATCTATGTAGGTATATATTCAAAACATGTTTAATTTAGGTAGGAAAAAATATCAGCAGATTCACTAGGAACCCTAAACACAAAGAAAAGGGAATTTAGAATTAAAATATATATTGTAATGTTTAAAATATTTGGTTTTGTTTTTCAAGTGGCAGCAAAAGGAAGAGGTTAATTTTAAAATAATTTCAGGGAGAAGGTTCCAGAGCACAGGAGTCTTGGCCAGACTTGCCACTCTCTTGAGTAAATATTTACAGATGAGGTAAATGCCAACAAATCAGCACCAATCAGCCCTGAGCATTAAGATTTGATTATAATTATATATATATATTTTAAATTAAGATGTAATTATATTATTTTGTCCTTTCCTTTCTTTCCTTGGACCCCTCCAGTATACCCCCTCCTTAATCTTTTTAAAATTTATGTCCTCTTTTTTTAAATTGTTGTAAGTACAGAGAGACCTAACCATGGAAGTGCAGCCAGCTCCACTCCTGTGTTTTCAGGGCAGACCACTGAGCATTGTTTTATGCAGTTGGTGTGCTCTTCCCTGGAAAAGTCTATTTCCCCTGCTCTCAGCATCTGAGTTGTCTGTAGTTCTTTGTCTAGGGTTGGGGACCCATGAGATTTTCCCCTTCCAGGTAAATAAGTTGTTTGTGCCATTCCATACTTAGGTCTTGTTTAGGTAGCTATATTGGTGAGAATTCATGGGAATTTATTCTCTGACAAAGCATTTAATAACATAAAAAGTTGATTGCATATCAGCACACTAATTTAGATGAACTTACTCTTAGTATGCAAATATTATTTACTAACTACTCTGGTTTTATCATAATTCATTCTTGAGTTTTAAGTATCTGAATATTATTGTGAAAAGGGATATGCCAAGTAAACTGTATCAAAGCAGTTATTAAAAATAAAATGAAATGCAAAATCGTTTTTTAAAAAGATTTGGTTCTAATCCAAGAAGAGAATTGTCATGGAGTGATGATGTGCCATGATCTTTATTGCTTGTGTCTAAGCTGTGAAGGGGACACAAGGAGTTTCTTTTCTTCCTTACCTTTAAGGTTGTATGCTGAGCTGGAAACTTCATAGCTTACAGGCCCGTCCAGCAATGTGCTGGCCCCTCCATATCCTTAGAAGAGTGAAAGTGTTAAAAAAAAGAATATTTTTGTTCTTACGAATCTTCCTTTACTTGGGACTGTGTCAGGAATTTTCTAGTCTATAAAAAATACTACACTGTTGTGTAATTGAGTATTGGGGAAGAGGAGAGTAGCCATGGAAGTCACCCATTGAATGACAAATATATCCTTATGTTATACTACAAGCAGAGCTACTGTGATGTTAAAATTATCAGTAGTATTGGATGATATTCAGTCTCCAGAGAAGGCAAATTGAGAAGTCAGTTCTTAAGTTTTATCTCTCCTTAATCTCTCTCTCTCTCTCTCTCTCTCTCTCTCTCTCTCTCTCTCTCTCTCTCTCTCTCCATCTCATCTATATCTGTATCTGTGAGCTACTTCATTCTGACAACTTATTGATATACTAAAGTAATAAAAACAGCACTCGAGCTTTCCTTGTATTTGTAAATTCATTGTTTTTACAATATCAGTCATGGATTATACTAATTCACTGTGTTAATCAATTTTGCTAGAAATTGAGTCATTTCACTACGGAGATTGAGAAGTTCCATGTTTTACCATCGGCAAGCTGGAGACCAAGAAGAAGCAATGCGCGTAATTCCTAATTTGAGTTCAAGGCCACGAGAGTCAGGAGAATTGATGGTGTACGTTACAGTCGAGAAGATAGCAGTCTAGAAAGGCCAAATGTCGAGACGTCATCCTGAGTCTGAAGTGATGATAATTCGTTGTGTTGAATTGCCCAGTTTCAATTTTAATCCACCCTAAAAATACCTTCACACAGCTAGAATACTATTTGGTCAATGTTTGGGCACTCTGTAGTCCAAACAAGTTAAAGCATAGAGTTTAACATTATAGTCACCAACGGATACTCCACTTTTCAGAAATGGCTTTCTATAACATTCTAGATATGCAATCCAGGAGGCCAGTAAGCTTCTTCCTTTATTACACGGCAGAATGCTCCCCCCAACCCCACCACCATGAACTTGGCTTTGAGTAGTCGTTGAGTATTTAGACATCTTTAGTGATCAAGTTTAAACTCTAAAAGACTTAATGGGTTCACATTTCAACTCTATCAATAACAAGATGATGGATCTCAAAAAAGTCACTGCCTGTGTGTTGCAGCTTCCATGTGTAGAACTGATGCTAAAATAGTTCTCATAAGGCAATTACATGAGAAGGCCAGTAAGACATATAAAATATATCTGAAGTCAGCAGGAATCAAACAGCTAAGTATTCAATACATGCTTATGTTCTTATTCGTGTCATGTAGCTATAATTTGATTTGGTGAAATTGCCTCGTTATTAATCTGAGATGGATACAGTGTTGCTAATATTTTCTGTCAGTCAGAATTCTGTCTGCCATTATTAATACCTCTTTCCTTACCATTTTGTCAGCACTAAGTCTTGTTTATTGTTGAACAACTTGTGAATTTGTATTCTGTCCACTTCAATTATTGTCACCATAGTTTATTTTCATGCTAATATATCTTTTAGTTGCTATTCTTATAACCTCTGTAGTTCATTGCGTACCCTGGAGCCAAGGCAATCTTTTTTTGAAACAATCTCCAAAGATTATTTATTCAAACTCCATGTTAAAGCGCAGGTGAGCCTGAGTCTAAATTGGCTTCTTTTCATGGCCTTATACCCCCCTATTAGCACTTGGCAATTTATATCCTTAAAGTCACAACTTTCCTTAACCACAGTAGTTGCCACAACAAGGTATTACAAATATTCAATTCAGATTGTGTGGCATGTGTCCTTATAATTTGAAAAAGGAAAAGTGACAAGTCAAGGAGCTCTTTTAAAAACATAATGTGTTCTTTATCATGCAGATGTTTGAAACTCTTCAAAGCTTCTTGTCGTTCCCATGATAAAGTCTCTTTTTTTTTTCATTTTTTTATTAACTTGAATATTTCTTATTTACATTTTGAATGTTATTCCCTTTCCCGGTTTCCGGGCCAACATCCCCCTAACCCCTCCCCCCCCCCCTCTTTTTTGGTGTTCCCCCCCCCCCCCCCCCCCCTTTCCCCCCCCCCCCCCACAATCACCTTCCCGGGGGGTCAGTCTTTGCCAGGCCCCGGGCTTCCCCTTCCACTGGTGATCCTACTAGGCTATTCATTGCTACCTATGAGGTCAGAGTTCAGGGTCAGTCCATGTACCATGATAAAGTCTTAAAGGTCATGCACAGTCTGACTTAGAGGCTGCCCACATCTCACATCATCATTCTCCAAGAGAGTTTTCTTTTGTTTATTGACTAGTTAATATTGGTATGCTTTTACAATTTTAAATACCAAAAGGGACTCAACTTAGCTAAGGGAATGGGAGTCTACAGAGGCAGAATCACCCTTTCTTTTTTTATTGGATATTTTATTTATCTCCATTTCAAATGTTATCCCCTTTCCTGGTTTCCCCTCTGGAAACCTCCTATCTCATCTTCCCTCCCCTGCTCCTCCACTCACCCTCCTACTCCCACCTCTGTGCCCTGGTGTTCCCCTACATTAGGACGTCGAGCCTTCACGGGACCAAGTCTCCTTCCACTGATGTCCAACAATGCCATCCTCTGCTACATATGCAGCTGGAGCCATGGGTCGGTCCATGTGTACTCTTTGGTTGTTGATTTAGTCCTTGGGAGCTCTAGGAGGTGTGGTTGGTTGATATTGTTGTTCTTCCTCTAGGGTTGTAAACCCCTCCAGCTCCTTTAGTTCTTTCTCTAATTCCTCCATTGGGGACTCTGTGCTAACTTCAATAGTTCGCTGTAAGAACCCACCTGTGTATTTGTCAGGCTCTGGCAGAGCCTCTCAGGAGACAGCTACATTACACTCCTGTCAGCATCAATTTCTTGGCATCTGCAATATTGACTTCGTTTGGTGTCTATATATGGGGTGTCTATATATGGGTGTCTATATATGGTGTCTAGATGGCCTTTCCTTCAGTCTCTGCTCCACACTTGTCTCTATATTTCCTCCCTTGAGTATTTTGTTTCTTCTTCTAAGAAGTACTGAAGAATCCACACTTTCGTCTTCCTTCTTCTTGAGCTTCATTCATGTGGTCTGTGGATTGTATCTTGGGTATTCCCAGCTTTTGTGCTAATACCCACTTATCAGTGAGTGCATACCATGTATGTTCTTTTGTGATTAGGTTACTTCACTCAGGATGATATTTTCTAGTTCCATCGTTTGCCTATGAGTTTCATGGAGTCATTGTTTTTAATACCTGAGTAGTACTCCATTGTGTAAATGTACCACATTTTCTGTGTCCATTCCTCTGTTGCGGGACATCTGGGTTCTTTTCAGCTTCTGGCTATTATAAATAAGGCTGCTATGAACATAGTGAAACATGTGTCCTTGTTATATGTTGGGACAATTTTTGGGTATATGCCCAGGAGTGGTATAGCTGAGTCCTCAGGTAGTTCAATGTCCAATTTTCTGAGGAACCTCCAGACTGATTCCCAGAGTAGTTGTACCAGTTTGCAATCCCAGCAACAATTGAGGAATATTCTTCTTTTTCCATATCCTCATCGACATCTGTCGTCACCTGAGTTTTTGATCATAGCCATTCTGACTAGTGTGAGGTGGAATCTCAGGGTTGTTTTGATTTGCATTTCCCTGATGAGTAAGGATGTTGAACATTTCTTTCAGTACCTCTCAACCATTTCGATATTCCTCAGCTGAGAATTCTTTGTTTAGCTCTGTACCCCATTTTTAATAGGGTTATTTGACTCTTTGGAGTTTAACTTCTTGAGTTCTTTGTATATATTGGATATTAGCCCTCTATTGGATATAGGATTGGTAAATATCTTTTCCCAGTCTGTTGATTGCCTTTTTGTCCTATTGACAGTGTCCTTTGCAAACAGTGTTCTTCCACTTGCATCATCAAAGCCCATCACTGTAATTCTTATCTGTTGAGCATTTATCTATGGTGGCTTTCCATGCCAGTAACAGACTTGAGGAGCTTTGCTACAGACTATGTAGTTTGTAAGCATTAGACCCTTTAATACCTGGATTCTTTCAGAAAAAGGTTGTTGACCTGTAATCTACAATTTACTGCTGTTGTTTGTTAGTCCGTTATCTTTTTTCCTCTAATAGCTAATCATGTTCTCAATGCTTCATCAATATAATTATAATAATCTCAAAATTTATGCCACAATAGTCAGAATTCATGAGTATTGACTTACTTTGCAAAAGAGACCTTGCAATAATGGGTATTTGGGCACACATTTGAAATCTCAGCATTTGGGAGACGAAGGCAGGAGGATCCCAGGTTTGAAGCTAGTCCGGCCTACAACGTATTACTTTGTCTCAGAAAGAATAAAACAACTGGAGAAACTTGACAGATATAAAATTCAAGATCTTGAAATGTGGAGAGTATGTTAAATTTTCTAGGCAGAACCCATTTAATTACAGTGGTGCTTATAAGCAGGCTACAGGAGAGAAGCTGGTCGAATAGGCAAGATAATAACAGGAATGAATGTGAGTGATGTGTTTAAATATGAACAAAGAAACCACACACAACCTTGGGAAGCTGTAAAATCCATGCAGCTAGATTTACTCCTCAGAATTTCTAAAATGAAGCAACACTGACAACACCGACTTTATGTCAGTAGGATTACTTTCTGAATTCTGATTTTTAAAACCACAAGGTAAAAACTTTGCATTCTCAGGGTTGGGCTATAGCTTTTGCCTTGAATGTTTAAGGACCTAGGTTCAATTCCCATGGCATAGTTCCCACTATGTGATATAAAGAGAATTTAGGGGGGGGGAAGGCTGAATTGTTTTGCTTGTCTACAGACTTTAAATGTTGCTTACCTCCCTCATCTTCTGTTACAAGAACTTCTGTCACATCTTGCCACCTGGATATCACAGGCATCATTGTCTGCTAGCTTTGGCTTTTGTAGCAGGGGCAGCAGTGTGCGTGTGTGTGTGTGTGTGTGTGTGTGTGTGTGTGTGTGTGTGTGTGGTCTGCAGTAGTTTTAGACATCACCCCTTGCACAACATCCAGCTTTAGCATTGTTATACCATAAGCCAGAAAGGTACCTTGGAAGCCCCGCGCATGATATATTCTTGATACTATGTCTTTCACTAGTTGAACTTGGGGTCTGAGGAATAACTTAGTCTTTTAGGTGGCAACCCTGAGGTACCTAAGGGCTGCAAGCCTCAAAGTCCTTCCATGATAGGATTAAGGTGGGTATCGTGGCCAGTGCCTTAGATCACTTAAAGGGTGATTATCTTTTCAGAGACATGTTGAATATTGGAGAAAGTAAATTATAAGTTTGACTTTGATGTCCTGTAGGGCATATGTGACCTGGAATATGTCAAAAGAGTTTAGCTGGTTGGATTACATTTGTGATCTTTTGCTCCCATGCCATATCTCTTCACTTTGATAAAGAACCTTCTTCCTCGGACTATGAATCCACTCAGCCATCTTTTAGAAATTTTAACAGAAACCAACCAGATTTCACCTTTTCTTTCTAAAACCTGTTCTCCAGGTCTGTTCCTCTAACCAAGACTATTCTTTTATAAATAAGCAGTAAAGAGAACATAACTGAAGAAATTGGAAAGCCTTCTTCTTCTAAGGTTACCTAATAGAAGATGCCACACCAGAAAGCAGCATTAGCAGGAGTTCCACATCCAGCACAGTTCCTCTAACTCTGAGTGCTTTCCCTTCTCGTCTTTCTAGCCCTTGACTTAGAACTGTTTTGAAGATGGTAGATGCAGAAGTAAAATACAGGAAACTGGTCAAGAAGCCGAAAGATAAGGAACAGAATCAGTCCTCAGGCTGTGCTAGGAGAAGAGCATGCAGGAGGGCAGGGGTATTCACAGGTCAGTGTACAGTGTTAGAAATAGAAAAGAAGATCTGAATGAGAAGGCAGTCTGCAGGTGGCTGAATCTGAACACACTCATGTGCATCTGCAGGAGAACACATAGTCTTTGATCAAAAAGATAAAATATCTGATTGCGTAGATGAGGTCACAAACCACAGGAGAAGAAAAGAATCAGGGTGGTGGCATTTACTTCTACATAGCAGTCCACACCAAAGCCATATTGTGATAAATAATTTTCTAGTGAAAATGCAAAATTTTAAAGGAAAGATATGTACAGAATCAGAGTACAAGTACATGGTCAAGAAAGGTAATGAAATAACTTACAACCTTTTTATGACACAGTAATGCATTTCTTTCTTGATCCTTTTCACATTCATAGGTTAACAAGTCTGTGTGCTTTTGCATAACTCTAGTTGATATTTATCTGTGTATTTTTATCGTAGGAATTAGTATTAGGAAAACGAAGCAGTTCACTTTACGTTTGTCTTCTCGGTGACAGACCAACAAGGGACAAAAGGAGGCATCAGTACTGTACTATGGGGAAGATGCATATAGAAATTAGGGGACACAGCTTGCGTATAATTGAGAACAACACTACTAGTTGGTCATTTTTGTCTATTTCTATTATGATGGAGCATTATTCTATCAAGTGATTATCTATCAATCATCTTCTATCATCTATCTATCATCTGTATCTATCTATCTATCATCTATCTATCTATCTATCTATCTATCTATCTATCTATCTATCTATCTATCTATCATCTATCCATCTATCATCTGTATCTATGTCATCTATCCTCTGTCATCTTTCTTTCTATCATCTGTTACCTAGTTATCTTCTTTCTCCCTTCCTTCCTTCCCTCCTTCCTTCTTTCATTCTTTCTCTCCCTCTTCTCCGTCTCTTTTTTTGAAAAGTCTTGTGAGTTTGTCACTTGGGATAAATATTTAAGTCCTGCAAAACAAACAGAGTGAGTTTTAAGTGTGTCAACCCACAAAGATTATTTCCTTTCTTCCTATACCCATTTGGTAAAAAGTGGTTCTCTGGAACTGCATAATTACAGATGAATGGCAGTGAATTGCTTGCACAATAATTGGTAGGAAGTACAATTATGAGAAATCATCAGTGGCAGTAAATGAATAGTTGGTTGCTTAACAGGCCAACATTGAAGACCCAATGTGGTTAAACATTGTATTGGATTACAGGCTTTGTCATTTAAGCATATTTATAAATCTCTAATCCTTCTAAGCTGTATTTTATATAATCTTTGATTTGTGGTATAGTACAGGAGCTGCCCAGTGTGGGTTTTAAGAGTGAAGAAAACAGTGCACATTTGAAGTGTGGGGTGCCAGTCAGCCTGTTACCTTGCACAAATAACTTTTGTAAAGTAATGGACAAGGTGTTTTGAGAACTGAAGCTAACTTCACACAGTTGGTGTATGATTCTGTTAAGAGGCCAAGAATTGTGTTCCCTCTCCAATTCTTTGGTCCTGGCTTTAAAAGTCCCATGTTGAAAATTCAGAGCTGATTATCTCATTACTATGTGAATCGTGTCCCAGGTGAATGTTGGTTTTCTATCTGTATAATATGTTAACACATACAAGAATGGTAAAACAAACATCACAACATTCATGCATTCAGGATATGACATGGGGAGGTCAAATTTACCTGTTGAATAACTATACATATTATTCAGTGCTGACAAATATGATAGTAGCCATAGGTTCCCAGCTGAATCAGCTTCCTCGGGCCTCCTTGAATCTGTTCAGCTTATAGACATTTCAATAGTAATAACTAAAATTGTATTGCCTGACCCCTTCAGCTCTTAGAACATAAAGGCTTTCCCACACACTCCCATCTTCTAGATGGGTGTACTCATGCTGAACTGCACGTCGGTTGGCAGATTTGTCTACTGCGCTCAACACAAGGCATTTTTAATGCCAGTTTCTACTTGCTTTTACTTTCTTTGCCATTATTTCCCATTCAGGAAGGTAGGATGTACCGTCTCCTCCCCAACCCTGTTATCATTAACTACCCTGAGAATACTGAACATAACTGTCCAAGGGTGTAGGCTTCCATTTTTTTCCAGCTGGTCAAACCTGTTTAATGCATAGTAAAGCTTAGATATTCCCTTTTCATAATGTCAAGTCCAATCTAATTGAATGTTTGAAGTACTTGCTTCCCCATCTCTTATTATATACTGCATAATATTCATGCATATTGAGCACCTATAAGGTACCAGACACCGTGTGTGGTGTTGTTATAGTGAACAAAATAGGTATTGCTTTTGCTGCTGCTCAGTAGGTGAGGCAGACAGGTAATTGCAGTACTAGAAGCCAAGTTGCAGTTGGGTAAAGTGTGAGACAGGAGACAGGTAGGGTGCTATGACAAATTGCAATACAGATTTTGACAATCCAGGCAATCCTGGAGGCCTGCTTTATGGGCCAAAATAATTGCTCTAAAGAATGCAGCATGCTGTCTTAGGAGAATCTCAGAGAGAAGAACATCAGATGTAAAACGCCTCTGAGAGCCTTGTCATGTTCATCATCAGGTGTGTGTACTTCAGGTAGGGAAGGACCAAGATATGACACACCCTATGACATCACCATATTCTTTGCTTTCTTTATGCACTCTTATCATCTCATACAAAACAACTCAAATAAATGCTCACCCACTGCTCAGTTTTTCTTGTGTAGACTTTTGTTTGTTTTTCTCTTCTTTCTTTCCTTTTATTAGATATTTCCTTCATTTACATTTCAAACGTTATCTCCTTTCCTGGTTTCCCCTCTGAAACCACCCCCATCCCATTCCCCAATCCATTGACTCCATGAGGGTCCTCTCCCATCCACCCCCCCCGACTCCCTCCTGCCTCCCAGCCCTGGTATTCACCTCCACTGGTGCATTGGATCTTCACAGGACCAAGGGTCTTCCCTCCCATTGATGCCCTACAAGGCCCAACCTCTGCTACATATGCAGCTGGAGCCATGGGTTGCTCCATGTGTACTCTGTGGTTGGTGGTTTAGTCTCTCGGAGCTCTGGGGTGTCTGGTTGGTTAATATTCTTCTTCTTCCTATAGGGTTGCAAATTCCCTCAGATACCTCAGTCCTTTCTCTTAATTCCTCCATTGGGGACCCTGTTCTCAGTCCAGTGGTTGGCTGCAAGCATCCACCTCAGTATTTATCAGACTCTGGCAGAGCCTTTCAGAAAATAGCTATATTAGACTTCCATTAGCATGCACCTCTTGGCATCCCCAATGGTGACTGGGTTTGGTGACTGCATTTGGCATGACTTAAACTCCAGATACATTCACTGATTGCTCCAGTCAAATGCTCTATGTCATTCTTTCAAGTAGGTTGGAAGAGGTAAAGAACAGCAGGCAATTGAAGTGTTCACTGAAGTCCCATGGGAAAGTTAGTCAGTCATCTACTTTAGAAGGAGTGCTAGGAAGCTTGCAGGGCATGGACCTGACAGAGGGCTGGAGGCAGGAATGATGACAGTAAATGGACACAGGCTAAGAAACCAACTTGTGATAGAGACATCCTTATGAAGTCAGAATCTATGGAGTAGTAGAGTCTAATTGGGGAGAATTGGAAAGTTAAAATAATTCAGGCCTTTGTTACTGGGGTCCCAAGAGAGAAATTACAGGTAAGTCAACAGAGACTGGGTTAAAACAATTCGCCAAAATCTTTTTTTAAAGCATATGATAAGATGTGGTTAGCATAAGAACTATTTGCAGAAGGTCCAGCTTAGTTGATTCTTATAATTCTTATAATTCTTATATAATTATAATTCTTATAATTCTCTTGGCATCGTGACTGTGAGTGATTATAGCTCACAAAAAGGTCAATATCCTCTATAGATTGAAGTAGGAGGGCAGAACTCAGAGCCTCCAGATTTTATACCTTAGCCATACACAGAGAGAATGATACTTTTGCAAAGAAAATAAATAAGTTATGAAATGATTTTGCTTCATTGAGAGATGGTAAATATTAAAGGACATGAGCTTATGCTAATAGCTAAAAGTCCCCAAGTTTCGTGAAATTCTTAGGCAAATGGATGGAACTGGAAAATATCATCCCCAGTGAGGTAGTCCAATCACCAAAGTGGCTTGCACTCACTGATAAGTGTATATTAGCCTAAAAGCTTGGAATACTTAAGATACAATCTACAGACCACATGAAGCCCAAGAAGTTGGAAGACCAAAAAGTGAATGCTTCAGTCCTTCTTAGAAAAGAGAACAAAATATTCACAGGAGGAAATGCAGAGACAAAGTGTGGAGCAGAGACTGAGGGAAAGCTCATCCAGAGATGGCCCCGCCTGGTGATCCATCCCATACACAGCCACCAAACCAGACAATCTTGTGGATGCCAAGAAGTGTATGCTGACAGGAGCCTGATGTAGTTGTCTCCTAAGAGGCTCTGCCGGAGCCTGAGGAATACAGAGTCAGATGCTCTTAACCAATCACTGGACTGAAAATGGAGGTGTCAGAAAAAGGACTTAAGGAGCTGAAGGGGTTTTCAACTCCATAGGAAAAACAACAATATCAACCAACCAGACCCCAGAGCTCCCAGGGACTAAACCACCAACCAACCAGTACACTGGAGGGACCCATGGCTCCAGCCGTATATGTAGCAGAGGAATGAGAGGAGCGGTCCTTGGCCCTGTGAAGGCTCAATGTCTCAGTGTAGGGGAATGCCAGGGCTGGGAGATGGGAAGGAGTGGGTGGGACGGGGAACACCGTCATAGAGGCAGGGGGAAGGAGAAAAGGATAGGGGGATTCCAGAGCAGAAATCTGGAAAGGGAAAAACATTTTAAATATAAGTAAAGAAAATGCCCAATTAGAAAAAAGTCCCCATTTCTTTGTTTATTTATAAGAATGAGCAGCTGACAAATATGCTTCTTGTCTTCACTTTTGATTCTTTTTGATACAAGGTAACAGTCATCTTTAATATACAGGCAACTCTATCTTTTATACACACTCTTCACTACTTCACAGCATAGATGTATTTTTTTTTATGTAGCTAATCAAGAACAGGTTAGAGAAATTCACACATATGTATATACAAATAAATAAACTTTATTTCATTTTATCATTCCCAAGGGTTAAGATGTACAAACAAGGAATAAAATTAAAATTATTTTCTTTGGGGATGATTTATGTCTTAATTTCCACCTGCCCTATAATTAGAAATTTTGAACTCCGTAAATGTTTCTTAAGATAAAATTATTGCCTTGGTAAACTTCAGAAATTACATCATTAACCCAAAGACCTTTCTCAGCCTAGAACAACATGGTTGGTACAAGTATCTGTGCACACACAGACAAATAAATAAAGAGGAAAGTTTAAAATAATTTGAAAATGATTTATGGCCGGCCACCCCTGCAGTTAGGAATTCAAGTATTATTACTTTACTTCAGTGCAGCAGGGGAGGACAGCAACTTGCTGTGGGCTAAAGGTAAATTATGATCTATTGCAAAGGAGGAAGGAGATGTTCTGAGGAGAAAGGGAAGGAGTTGGGAGTAAGCAATGTGTTCTCTGAACTATCGCTTCAGATAATGCCTTTAAAAATTTGCCTTGACCTCTGCCAGAAAATACCAGAGCAAATGGTGGAGCAAATGACGTTCTTAAATCTTTGATAGTTAAGGGCATATGTGCTTGGGTCGGGAGGGTGATAAGGGTGTGCCAGAGTACAGTGCCCACTGAGATACAAGGAGTCACAAGTGTCCCTTCTTCAATGGCTTGATAATCTCATCCCAGATGAACCCAGCTTTAGTTTCGAAGTTATCAATTAACACACAAAGTCCTAGGGTGAGTATTCTTTTTTTTTTTTTATGTGTGTAGTATGCTCGATTGTTCTTTTTAAATTTTTATTGGATATTTTACGATTTACATTTCAAATGTTCTCTCTTTTTCCCCCTCTTCCATCCCCCTTCCTCCTCCCCCTGCTTCTGTGAAGACACTCCCACCTATTCTAAAGTAATCTTTTAGTCTGCTTACAGTTAAACTTTTCATGTTGTCATTGAATGATAGACCCTGGTCCCAGTTGTTTGGGACCCATACGAGGCACAGGGGATAGAGCGGAGACTGAGGGAATGGCCAACCAATAACAGGCTCAACTTGAGAGACCCAACCCACGGGCAAGCACCAGTTCCTGACACTGTTAACGATACTCTGTTATGCTTACAGACAGGAGCATGTTGTCCTCTGAGAGGCTCCACCTAGTAGCTCACTCAGACAGATACAGACAACCTCAGCTAAACAGTGGATGGAGCATGGGGACCCTTATGTAAGAATAGGATTGCAGACCCTGAAGGTGATAGGAACTCTACACAAAGACCAACAGAGTCAACTAGCCTGGACCCTCGGGGCTGTCAGAGACTGAACTGCCAAGCAGGGAATATACATGGGCTGGACCTAGACTTCCCCATACATATGTAGCAAATGTGCAGCCAGTACCTTTTATGCAAGTTCTGAGCTGGATACTTCATTAATTAACATCTCATGAAATTGCCCTAAGCCATATGCAGGACGTTCACCTACTTCTACTTCTCCATGTAACAGAAACCTGAAGCCCACCTATGCATTTTTCCTCTATGTCAAAAGTGGCTCACATGTACATTTTGTCTTGTGGCAGTGCCTGTATTTTTTAATCTCACTATGCTGTCCTTGACTGGTGGTACAAGCACCTTTTATAAAATCATATCCTTACTAGCAATCAAAGTATCTGAACAAGTTTTCTCTTGGTTGCTTTAGGTTCTGTTCCAGAAGTTACTTTTACCTATCTTCGAGCAGCTGCACGTGCAGGAGACACCGTGTTGGCTCTGGAGGAGGCCGTGGCTTGGCACCCTGGGGATGAGGCTGTCATTAGCAGTGGAGTGACTGTAGAAGGTGCTGAAGCAACAGAAGAGGTGGTTGTTGTAGAAACTGTCCACGATGCGGACCTCCATCTCAGGAACCCCCTGAGGTACTCAGATCTCAGCTTGGATAGGTTTACACAGAGGAGGAGGAGGTTTTAAGCGAATTGGACATTGATCTCTTCATGAGATACCTTAGCATTAAATAATGCTGGATATTATGCTGAAGGAGAAAATAATAAAATAAAGCATAAACGGAGTTGAGGATCTCTTAAATGTTTTCTCAAGTGGGACCCTAGAATTTCTGTCTTTGCAAGTGGTCAGTGAGTAGTTTCTAGTGCTATGCATGTTGTATCTTCTAGACATATGTATGGACCATTTTTGGGTATTTGAGTCCCTAAAAACATAGATTCACCCAAAGAAGAATCTATCTACTATTTCTAATGAGATGTGTAGTGATGTTCTCAAGTGCATCTTACTCTCTTATTTTTTTTTTCAGATACTCCTACAACTTCACAGAAAACTGGGTAACTGGAGCGAATCATATTTTGAAGGCTACAGTGGCTCTCCTCAGCAGGAACATTATCATCCAAGGAAATCTCACTCTCGAGAGGGTAAAGCTTCTTGATTCATGCCAGGAGGCCGGTGCTGCTGAAGGTAGAAATACAATTTGATGCAAAACCCAAAGAGTGAATGTTCATGTTCTCCCTGCCTATCAGTATGTCACAGGGCTCTGGTTGGCTTTTTTCATTAAAAGTTTTGAGTGTCCCTATTTTTCTGTAATTTTCAGACTCCTCTTGGCAGCTTGTCACTTTGTCCTTTTCCCAACTTCCACAAAGTAAAAGAAACAGACAAAAGGCAAAGGAAATAATTTAATTCTTTGTTCTGGGAAAACTTGTGTCAATGAACTTAAACCTTGAGAGTTGGCATGCTGTAATGATTTCTTTAATTCCGGGCTTCTCCTACAGTCCCCGAGAAGGGCCATAATTCTAGAATCCTAAGCTTGAGCAGTTCATTCTTATTGATTAGATTTGGGGGAGAGGGTTGTTTTCTGAGCGACCTTCTGCATTCTCTGGGTAAAGGAGTGGAAGAGTCCATTCATCTTCTGGTAGAATAGCAGGCACTGAATCACACTGATGTGCCTATTAAACATCTATTTCAGGGATGGTTAGTTTGGGAGGTTATGTTTTGGTTTCCCAGGTTGTAGATTATGAGGGCTTTCACATGCTGGGAAGATATCATTTGTCAACTTTGGTCCAGGATGGTGTGGGTGTCAAGGATGACTTCCAGGCATGAGCTCTGGATGGATGATGGGGCTTTTACTGCGATGGGAAGAGGGGAAGGTTTTGGGGGTAGGAGGATGGTGGCGAATAGGAGTTTAATTTTGTATATGTTGAAACTGAGAAGGCAGGCCAGCGATCTAGTGGACGTGTCTGACAGTGTCCGGATCCTTATAGAAATATCAAGGATGGAGTTAAAGATTTCAGAGATATGTATATTGAGGTGTTGTGACATAAGGGGTTGTTAGTAGTACAGAATGATCATAACCTCAATCGCTTTCACTCAGGGTCATCAACTGACTAATATGTATTTGCTAAAAGACAAAAAGTTTGGATAAAAGCGGGTTAGAGTTGATTTACATCCAAGTTCACATTTCTACCAAATTGGGATCATAATTTTATCAAAGCATATAAATACACAGCATTTCTTCATTTATTGCCTATAGGTCAATTATTTGAAGGACTAGACTTACTTTGTAATTCAGCAGTGAGTGACACTTTTTTTTTTTAAACAATTGCTACCTCTTTCATTCATTACTGTGCTGTAGAAGTTAACCTGAGTATATCAATATGGATGGGCATGTGGATGTGCTGGTTAGTGTTGTCAGTGTGACAGATCCTGCAGTCTCCTGGGAAGAAGTAGCCTCATTTGAAGAACTGTCAATGTTAGATCAATCATTGGTCATGTCTATCAGAGACTTTCTTGACTGAAAATTGATGTGGGTAAACTTAGCCCACTGTGGGCAGTACATTCCCTAGGTAGATGAGTCTGGGCTGTATAAGAAAACTGAGTATGAGTCATCTTCTGAGTATGGGTCTGTGTTAGAGTGCCTCCCCCGGACTTTCCTTAATGATGGACTGTAGCCAGGAAATGTAAAATGAAATAATCCCTTTGCTCCCTTAAATGACTTTTATCATGGCAAACAAAAGAAAGCAAATTAGAACAATAAGTATATGCAAATTAGTCACCTTTGATTATTCTGAGTGTGGACTCAGAAGTAATATGGCTGGTACTAACTCAATTCTGAAGACAGCTTCTCCATTTTGGGACTATTTCCCCATTATTAAGTTTCACAGGACAGCAAAAAGTAATCGGAGTGCTGTTCTCTTAACAGTGTAGCAATTATACATTAGAAATAGTCCCCACCCCCTTAGTAGCTGAGCAAGCAGATTGGCAAAGATTCTCAGTAACTTGTCTGGAATCCTCTGCCATTTCCCTGGAGATACTTTTCCTATATCCCCAAACACACAGGAGTGTAGTTTAGAGGAAATACCATGGGGCACTTCAAGACTAGAAGGGGCTATGCTAGCATTCAATGCTCACAACTTTCCATCAAAGTATCTATATGAAAGAGCCGTTTCCTCACACCTTCCCTCAGGTTATCTTCTGTATTGAAACCTCCACCAGTTTACCTGGGCTTGGGGGTTGTCATCTGTCCCCTTCTGATAAGAATTCAGGCGATAGTTTGTGTGGGGGAGGCATTTCTGGAAATAAGAGAGCAAGGGTCAGTATCATGTCCTAGAAATTTGATCCATTTAAAGAATCTGTAGAGAGGAATCTATAACAATGAAATGAGATGGTTGGATGGTTTGTCCTGTATACACAACAGAGTCTTGTAATCAGAGATTGGTCTAGAAGTGTGCTCTAAGTCCCTCTCCACCCGGACATCATTGTGTGTTTCAGGTAACCTGAAGCATTGTTTATATTCTAAGAGTGAGAAGATGCTGGGAGCCAGGAATCTGGGGGCCAGAGTTATCATTCAGTCCTTCCCAGAGGAACCCAGCTTGGTCAAGCTGAAGGGAGTGCAGTTCCGAGACCTGGGACAAGCCTTCCATAAGCATCGAAGCTCACTCACCCTGGTGGGAGCTATGAGAGGTAGGGGGAGCAGACATTGGCCTCACCAGCTTTCCTTTTCTTTGCTGATGATTATGGATTATGATACATGGGACTGGAGAAATGAGAGATGGATACATGTTTACAGGTTAGATGCTTTTCCTACTTTACTATCCAAGTCAATCCCACATGGAGGTTACTACCGTCGATGCTACACTTGCAAGAGCAACTTGGGCACACAAGACTTAGTAACCATTTGGGTACACAGTGTGTTCTGATGGGGAGATGTTTTGATAGAGTTTCAGGGTTGGGAAAAACCCCACAGTAGACAGTGTTTCTGAAAGATGCAATTATTACAGGGTTAATTTATTAGTGTTCTTTAAAAAAAAATCTTATCAGAATCTAGAGATTTTTTATCTATGTCAACGTAAAGCTCTGTGTAAACAAATTTCACAGTAGTGTCAAACAGATCCAATACTTACACCTTACCTTTAATGAGGAATCAGGCTACTAAATATAAATATTAAGGAAACAGAAGCAACCCTCCTCCATTCTGCTATGAGAAAAGCTCCTGTGATTTTTGTCCCCAAGAGAATACATACAAGGGAAGCTTGTTCTTAGAGCTTTTAACCTGGGTCACCACACTTGGACAATATTGTCCCTAAAATGTGACTCTAAAATCAGAATTCAGACTTAGGCACTCATTGTAGTTTACTGTAGTTTTTCTCTTTTAGCTTAACAATTGTGCAAGTTAACAGATACATTGTGATTTTCAGGTTATTATTCAAAAGCCCCAAAGGAACAGAAATAAAATTTACGAGACAGAAAAATTTATTTTGGGTTCTGCTTTAAAAAAAATCATGAGTGTTTTATTGTGCTTTAATTTTTGAAAAAATACTTAAAATTTCCAACAGTCACTGAGAAAAAAAGTATGCACGACTTCAACTGGTATTTCAAAGGGAAGTGATTTATCTTTGTTACTTTTTCCATTATCTATGAAACACATTCAGTGTTAACTATCAGCCAACATTTTAACTATGGCTTTCTGTTTTAATTGTACATGGCTTAAGACCTGGTTATTTCAGTGATTTATCTTAGAAAGATACTATATAAATTACATAGTTCTCATATGATAAAAGTCTTAATAGGGTTATAAAGTTAACTAATATGTCTTGACTGACAGACTACTTTTCATTTTTATTCAAATTTATTAATTGTGCTAACTAATGGGTTTCTTTATGACATCTCATTCATGCATATAATATACTTTGATTATCTTCCATTCCCTATCATCATATTCTAACCTATGGTCCTCCTTCTATTTTCATGTGTAATCTTGACACAGACTATAGAACAATTTATTTTAAAACAGGCAAAAACATGTATGTAACTAGAAACTTAAAAGAGGAACAACTGTCCATAGTAAAACTAGGTTTATTTTGTAAAGAAACCTATGCTATGGGTGATAAATTTAAAATTTTGTTTAAAAATAAGAAAAAAGAACTGTGAGATTCAGAACTTAGTTCATAGAAATGCCCTATTTCTGTGCATACAGCAGAATATACTTTTGTTTTAGTTTCAACATTACATATAAAAAATGAGGTTCTGTTTTATATGCACACATACATATTCACACACACACACACACAGACACACACACACATGGTCTTCTGAATAAGTGTAAGAGTGAGCAACAAATATACAATTTGCCTCAATAAATGATGGCATTCACTGTATAACAGTCAGAAGCATTCAGACAGTGTCACACGAACAAATCCACAGGACCTAATGGAGTCAATGCTCTATTTGCAGCTCTTTTTTTCCCCAAGTGTGTCACATTGACCACCAAGATTAGTCATGATCATCAGCCCATTGGGTCAATGCTGGCCTCATATTCATAATTTAAACTATTGTCAGAGCCCAACATTGCCCGAGAACCAGTTCATGACAATACAGAGGAAGTTGCCTCAATGATGTAGCACTGAACCAACTTTTAACAAAGTAATTACTCTGCCTCAGTAGCTTATCTGTGTATCTACCCCAAATATTGACACGTGTCCTGGGCCCATCAACAAATAAATATTGCCTATTGGCTATATTTGTGCAGCACAGGATAGCATTTCTGTCAATCAGGACCCATCCCACTATGGGTGGTAATGTGCCTGGGCATGGGCTGTACGAAAAAGCTAGCAGAGCAGGAGCCAATGGGAGAGCGAGCAAGTAAACAGCTTTCCTCAGTGGCTTCAGTTTCAGATTTTTGCCTTGGATTGCTCAGTGCTAGCCTGCAAACTATAAGGTGGGGTAAGTCTTCCCACCCCCAAATTCCTTGTGGCCATAGTGTTTACCAACAACAGAAACTAAACTAGAACAGCCAAAAGTTATAAACATTGATTTATTTATAGCCCAAGAAATAAATCACAACTTTGTATATAGGTATAGTTTTTAAAAATCCAGATTAAATCATACCAGCCCTTTACCCCTGCTCTACCATACTGTGTCAAAGATACTGAATGGGTAGAAGTCTTGACAGCCATATGGTTTTATCGCTTGGTCCTACTTTCTCTTAGACGGATAAACACTTCCTAGCATCTGTGTCTTCAATTTTAACCAGTTTAATCTTTATGATCTAGTGGCTTTAGTTGCTGAATTTCTTGATTTGTTTGCTTCGTTTTTTTTCAAATGACTAAGTTTCCATTTTGTGTGGAAAATATATTTTGGCGGTGGTATATCTTGTTTGAATGCGGTCAAAAGAATCAGAGGAGACTCTAAGGGGTGAATGAAATGTTCACATTACTCTTTCCTATTCAGGTTCTTATCTCCACAGCTGTTCAGTGTGGGGCTCCTTCAGCAGAGGCCTCAGCATACACAGGACCTGGGGCCTGAAAGTGGAAAGTAATATATTCTATAAGATTCTAGGTCATGCCCTACTGGTGGGTAAGTAAATTTGCTTGGTTAATGTATACATTCTTGAGTAGGATAGGCAGTGTCTCATAAAGCATTCTCTCAAATTGTTGAATTTTAAATGTATAAAATCTTTGGTTTTTTCCTTTCTGAGTATCATTATTTAATAAGACCTAGCTTAAAATTCCCAAATTTACATTTATTCACCACAGAGTGACTTACTAAACTGTATCAGCAGGAAATGAATCATTTAAAAGTTGAAGTCAGGTTACTAAATGTCTAACGGGAGGTTTTTAAAATTTACTGCTGTAATCTCCCATAATTCTTAGCCCATGCATGGTCTCAGATGCTTGGGCTTGGAATATGTTGGTTAAAGGTTTAAAAATCGAATTTTTCCATGTAAGTGCTTTGGTGGTGGGCTGAGGGTGGAGTTTCAGAACTAGCCATTTGCTCATGAGTTTCTACTTTTGCCCCTTTGGGTTCAGGACCAGACAGTAGAATTAGCTTTAGATAATTAGAAGTCTCAGTTAATTTTCACTCCTAGATTACAATCCAAAAGTTTTATCTGGGGGTTGGGGATTTAGCTCAGTGGTAGAGCGCTTGCCTAGGAAGCGCAAGGCCCTGGGTTCGGTCCCCAGCTCTGAAAAAAAGAACCAAAAAAAAAAAAAAGTTTTATCTGGGCTAAGGATAGTCTGTCAGTGATTTTCACGCCAACTGATTTCTGTAAATTCATCTTGATCCGTTTCATTTCTTCCTCTGAAGTGTCATGATACAGAAGCTACTTAGTTCATTCTTTCCAAAGTTCATGCTTTCTTGTGCCTCGTGGATTTCGCAAAAATCTTCTCTGTCTGTTCACGACGGTCAACTCACCTGGAACATTCTGTCTCCCCACACTTTTAGGTTAGCATTTCTCAACTTAAAATTAGGTGTCACACTTTTGGCCATCAGATTCATTTTGTTTTACCAACAGATTTGGGGAGACACTGTCGTCTTTGCATTTGTTTTGATAGCTCATTGCAGGCCAGTCGGCTGAAAGAAATGAATCAATAAGCAGTCTCTGGCTAGGTCAGAATAGAAAAGGTAAACCAGAGGTTTCTGCTGAAATTAAGAACAGAGCTATTATTGTTAGTGTTTTATTTATAAGTGGGCCTGGTGATGTGTTGGAGGTGGGGAAGTTATGTTACATTTAAGAACAACCTTTTGAGGTAAAAGCCCAAAAAGTTTATAATCCCAAATGGAATGGTGTTTAGTGAGGGAATATGGATCCTATGACCTTCTTCAAACAAGCTCTGCCTTGAAGGCAAAGAGTAGATCCACGAGGTCATCAGGTATACAAAAACTTTTGACTAGAGAAGGGTGGCCACAGGGAAGCCATGCCAACAGATTGAGTCTTGATTCTGGTCTTACTTTTTGCTATAAAAGTGAGTCTATGACTATAAGCAGATATTTAAGATGTCATCCTAACAATATGATCTTTGCAGAAAATGATACCGAATAGGCAATTAAAAAAAAACCTGTAGTAGGAATTTTGCTTTGGTAATAGTGGGTTATTGACTCTTGATTGTCTTTGAAATGTGATCAAGGAAATTAAAATATTTAATTCAGTATAATTTAATTTACTACAAAGTTCTCAATCATGCCTAAAAGCAATCATAAGCTTGGACCCAGTAAGTAATGATGTGAGAATCTCGGATAAAATAAAATCCTAGCAATGAACATTTCTGTGGTACTGTTCATATACTATTGATCCCACTTAATGAATAATGTTTTTATGTCACATGGTTGGGGCATTACCTGCTCTTCTAGTCATTCTCGTTGTTTGAATGCCTCATCCTATCTTGCCTGATTCCATACAATTTGAGAATAAGGCTGGGTTAGACAGGAACAGTGTGTTTATTATAATATTTTGACTAAAATTATTCTTTGACAGTTCTATGCATGTATTTAACAATCTGGTTGTTCCCACTTCCTCCCATCTCCCACCTCTCCCCCATTTTCTACACTCCAAGTCACTCACACTCATGTCTTTTTGGTTTTTGTAACTCACCAACTTTAACCAGGGCCATCTATCAAGTTTGGACAATGAAGTTGTTCACTTCGACTCTGTCTAAGAATTAAAATAGAAGGTCTATTCCCATGATTATTTTCTTTAAAGGAAACTTCAGATGAACAAGATGCTAAGATTTATAGTCTATACAATATGCACCCTTTTCTTTCTCTGCCTCATAGATGAAAATAAAATAAAAAATAACAATAATGGAATAATGGACAAGGAATAATGCTGTATTTTCTCTTGTTTTCCTGAGTGACATCAAATATTCAAAAGCAATATGATCTTCTCTTCTCAGGGTCCTACATGGACAGAAGGTTTAGCACTAGTGAGGCTGTTATTCAAAGAAAAACTGGTAAATATATAAACTTATTTTAAATCTATCATAGTTCAACTGTGAGTGTCACAATTTATAGGCAGATGTCTTGCCATACTGTTAATTATTGTAAATAATTAAGTATACTAAATTTCCTATAATAAATATAAATATTTTCTTAACTCTTCGAGAATTTCATCCAATGTATTTGAAGCCTATTCATGCCCTAGTTCCTGCTTTCAACTATCTAATTCCATCCCACTCAACTTTGAGACGATTTCTATTTTTCTTCTTTCCTTATCAAATTGACACAGTATTAAAATGGTTCCTGATGACCTATTGCTGTACCCGCAGATCAGAACATTTCTCAACCTTCATCAAAGATACATAATTTTATTATTTATTTATTTATACTCCAGATTTTATTCCCCTCCTGGCCTACCTCCGAGAGTTCACATCCCATACCTCTTCCCTGCATGACCCTGCACTCACGTGCCACCCCCAACCCTATCTCCACACGGATGTCCCCACCCCACCCATATCACCCACCCCATAAGACCTCGAAACTTTCTGGGGCCTCCAGTCTCTTTAGGGTTAGGTGCATCTTCTCTGACTGAACCCAGACCCGGGAGTCCTCTGCTGTATATGTGTTGGAGGCCTCATCTCAGCTGGTGTATGCTGCCTGGTTAGTGATCCAGTGTCTAAGTTATCTCAGGGAAACAGGTTAATTGAGACTGCTGGTCCTCCTACAGGGTTGCCCTCCTTCTTAGCTTCCTCCAGCTTTTCTGTAATTCAACCAGAGGGGTCATCAACTTCTGTTCACTGGTTGGGTACACATATCTGCAGCGATACATAATTTATTAAAATGTATTTTTAGTTGTATGAATGTGCATCATGTTGAACACATGAGTGTCAGTGCTTGTGGCAGCCAGAAGAGGGAGCTAGAGTATCCCCGAGGCTGGAATTAAAAGAGGTTGTGAGCTGCCCTATATGAGTACTGGGAACTGAACTTTGGTCTTTCTCAAGAATAGTATATTTCTTTAAGCTGTTGACCCATCTCCAGTGCCATATTTAGAGTTTATAATGGAATATAAGATATTCTATATGAGATATATAGGAAATATAGTCTATATAACCAGAGTCTAAGAGTATTGAGCTGTATACATTTTAATCATGAATTGCTTGCATTTGATTTCTCTTCATTCCAATTAGGTTGGTGGGAAGAGGGAAGTATGATAAGAAACAATGTGATCATCAGTGTTTCTGGGGCCGAGGGACTGTCCAGTTCTGAAATGTTGGCACCAGCTGGCGTCTACACTTTCAGTCCCACCAGTGTGATTGAGGTAAAAGCTTTGGTTCCACCCGGAGACTCTAAGCTGGTAGTGCACAAGGATCCCTTCCAGCATCGGATATTTGATTCAACTGTTCAATTGGATACTTGAATTAGTATCAAATCTCTTTATGATTTTGTGTCAAGTGGGAAATTTAATAGTTGTTCTCAGGATTCCTGTATGAGCTTAGTACAATCCCTATAGGGATCTTAATGAGTTGTACATTGATCCCTTTCTGGTAATACAGACTGAAGTATCTTGTTTTGGATCTCTTGGTCCTGATGCAAATTTCTTATTAAATCTCCTGTAGCCTACCATATTCACCTGCCCGTATTTTTAACAAAAGAGGGTTTTTACATTGAATCAGGAGGTATTTGAGATATTAAATTTTAGGAACATGATCTTATTTTCATTCCATTATTCAGGGCAACTTAATGCTGTGACATTTTAGCTACCTGGTGAATTTTTTCTTTTTATCATTAATCACAGATTTCTGAGTGGGGAGTTGTATTACAATAGCAGAAGGCCATTTCGTTTCCCTTTCGTTAGTTATTTTATCCCTTAGTCTTCTTCCAGCAGGGGCTCAGGCCCTCCCTTTCCCAGGATGCTGCTCTGAGCATCCGTGGATGCACAGCCCCACTGTAGTGTCACAACATTTATGCTCAGTTTCTAAGGAGCATACAGGACAAGCTGCTCTTAATTACCCTCAGTTGAGTAACCCGTAATAAAAGTTGTGGTTCTCTGCTCAAGACTCCTTACACTCTTAATTGTGTCTTTCCGAAGCACAGCACTTACACACCATTTTAGGTGCCTAATAGGGCTGGCTAATAGGCCAGTGACAAAGGAGGCAGAATTTCGTGGACTGTCAGAAACCAAACTCAAGACAAGTTGTGCTTAACTTTTTGGCCACTACAGAGCTTGCTGAACAGCTAGGAAGTCAGCGCTGGGGCTTAGAGAGTTGTGGTTTTTAAGACTTCTTGGGCAATACGATCTCATCTACATCGAAGCATGTAGACAATCAAGGTTTCCCAGCTCACCCTACGTAAGGCTGGAACAACCTTGCCTCCTTGAGTAGGTGGTATATTCCACAGCCATAGAAAAGCTGACCCACATTACATGCGGGGTACCAGGGGACCCCCTGGAAAGCAAAGATCACAAAGAGTACATTATCTATATTGGAAGAAGCTGATTGTGAAAGGTTTCTCCATTAACATGGAGGTTATGCAACAATATCCATCTGGGTACAAT